>NC_051073.1:27261006-27578863 GCF_004664715.2 Peromyscus leucopus
CATTCATAATTTATTCGTATACAAATTTATTCATGTATTCGTAATTTCCTGGTTGTGGCTTATGAATGAAAGTTTAATAGAATTGCTGTTGTTGAAAGCTATAGTGTCACTGAGATTTTCCATGGTTTTTCTCCCCTAACATTCAAATTTAAAGTCCTAGAAATTATTTTCAGAGAGACAAGATTCATTCTTTCAACCAGCATTGCAGAGCTTCACAATATAAAATGAAGGGGAATCTACATAAATATTTAAATGCTCTCTGGCCTATTATTACCATCCTTGTGTTCCTAGAATGAGATTCATCTATGAAAGGCATCAGAGAGTGAATTTAAATTCTCTACAATGATAATTATCTATTACATATAAGTTTTTAAAGATGATGGGGTTATTTTCTTATATAAGATAGATGTTAACTAAAATCAAGGTATGATCTATCCTGTCATAACTTAAGATTAATTTCTATGCTTTGTGGTCTTTTTGCTTGCTTTTCTTCTGACAGTACCAAATAAGTTTCCTCAATGTCTATGCAGAATGGATATCTATTTGCCTGCATACTGATACTATGAAAACTTATGTGATCATGATTCTGAAATAATCCTGGTAGGTAAATGTGGATATATCAGTACTCTCTGGCGATGTTTTTAAGATATTCTAAATGAATCTGAACTCACAGGATTGTTAAGAATTTCAAATCTGTATCCATTCCTGGATACTGCCTGCCAGCTCCGATTTCTTTACTTCACAGAACTAATCTCCTTTTAAGGAAAGGTATTAACTTACCAAAAAAGAAATAGTGTGCTTGTAATGACAAATGAACATGCCTCGTCTCTTCTGTTTGATAGAAAGGCACCTATCCTGTGTAAATTGTATATTCTTCTGTAAACAGACTCTAACTGTCTGGCTAGAAGAACCAATGCCCTGTGAAGATGGTACCAGACCCTTACTCAGAAATATATGCACTTGGTTTATCTAAAAGTTTTGATATTTAACCTTCTGTCTAAACCTTAAATCAAGGCCCCAGGGCAAGGACTAATGTCTTCATCTTTTTAAATTTAAAAATCTGTTTCAAACTAGAGAGGAGAAATTAAACTCCCAGAATGATTTGAGTCTGTGAGCATAAAAATAGCCCTCTAGCATAGTATGCATTTATAACGAGAGTCATAATCTAAGGATCAGTCTCTCAAAATGAGAATGAGGATCAAAAAGCATTACAGGGGAAAAAGTGTGTCTGTAAAAAGACATCTAGAAATCTCTTTGCATGTAAAATGCCAAACCAACACAATTAAAATACAAGCTTATTTAAATACATCTCTACACCCATCCTCCAACACGCACACAAATACTTACATAAAAAATACAATACAACCAACATTATGCTATTTAGATTTTTAAAAAGTAATTATAGGATTTAACTCATATAGCAGCTAGGGAAATTATCATAGGTTGTAGCTACTGCCACAGTAAGAATTGGTTTCAATTCAACCTTTAATGAGATCAGCAATTTCTATTCATTTTCATGGGTACCTACTCCTGTAATGAAAAGGATTAATTTGAAGTTCCTAGAAATGCATCAACTATCTCATGTTGGAGGGTAGCTAGTCTGTGGGCCATAAATATAATTTCCTCAAGTACTAGGTTGACTATTTCATTAAAACAGATGATGTTTTAGTATTTCATATGCAAAGCCATGCAAGGGCTGTGTAAAGCAGGATTTTAATATAGAACGTATTTGAAGAGGAAAAGATGCCATGAAAGGTAATCACTTCCTACTTATGGATGCAGTGGTCAGAGTAGGTAAAATGCTTCTTTTTTGGAGCAAGACCAAAATATTCTGAGTCTCACATCTGTGTTAGAAAATGCAAAAACTTAAAACAAACTATATTAATGTATTCAACATTTTTCTATGAAAAACACACAATGCAGGAAGGGTTGGATTAGAGATCTGGGGAGGGGCTATGTACACAGTGTAGATTGACCCCTGTTCTGGTCTCATGAGCTCACCCCTGATGTTTAGTGAACATTTTGAACTCCATAGCTAGTGTAGATGGGCAGTGTTGACAATGACAGTCTAGTGCTTTATGAAAATGTGAGGGACACTGTAAAGATAACAGCAGGTCTCCAGAGCACATGTCCATCCACCTCCCTACAAACCAGCCATAAGTGACATTCCCTACAGAATATCAATGGTGTGTGTGTGTGTGTGTGTGTGTGTGTGTGTGTGTGTGTGAAGCTAGAACTTTATTCCAATTTGATCAAATCATGGAGAGAAAGAACAAAAAGAGAGTAAATTTGCTTTCTCAAGAAAACAGGGACGACTCTTCTCTTAATGTCTTTCATTAAGTAGGAGTGTGACAGGCTTGGGCTTTATACATTTCTGTCTCATGAATAAAGTAGTGTCATTGAAGACTTTGAGGGTTGAACATTAAAAATGCTTAAAAATACCAAGAATTATTTATAAAACAATGACAATCCATCTAATTTCTGAAAGTGGAAATCATGCAGAAAATGATTAAGGGTATATTTCTTTGAAGATATTCAGAATCTCTTTTGAATCTTAACACAGTACTCATCATCTGGAGAGTGAATAATAGCATATAGTGATTCTTGGCCTTGCCACAGAAATCTCATCCTTGGACCAGTACCTTCTGTGACATCTGTAAACCAATAACAAGAGATCAGCAATAATGATGTGCCAGACAGCAATCAGCCATGTACACTGAGCCCATTGAGGGTTATAGGCTTCCCCTGCAGCAGACAGGTCGCCAGGGGGATTCATGAATGATATATGAGTTCTTCTGGAGTACCAAACAAAGGCAGGGTGTTTATCTTCTTAAATATTTGTAAATGTCCTTTCACATAGATATAGAATGCCCTTAAAAGGTCAAAACAAGAGTAAAAATGGTAGTTAAAAATGAAGACGTACCTTCATCTCTTGTGGGGCTCTCGGGTGGGACTGCCAAATTTAAGCAGCTATGGCCACTTTAGTGGATCTGTTTGTGTAAATAGCACTCAGTGAAGAAACAATAATATCTAACTTATTTGTTTCCATATTTCCCAAACTCTTAGTACTTATTTTCTTCTCAGATTTTCACCTGTTTGTTGAGCAAATGTCCTGTTAATCAAAGGCAATTGATAGAATGTCAGATTACCAACCATATCTTAAATAGCTAGGTTGTTTTGAGTATTGACTTACAACAGAAAATATTTGCCCTACATGTTGCCAAGTCTCGTCTTTTTAATTTATTGACAGGGAAGATTTAGATTTTTTAGAGATTTAAAAACCTGAGAAATACATCTATTTCAATGCAACATCTGAAAATCTAGACCTAACATTAAGACAATGGGTCAATATAATACTTCAAAGTAAGTTCTAAATTTAAAAACGTGACTTGAGCCATGACATACTATGCACCAAGTAAATAAACTTTCCTGGGTAAATGAATGTATACCTTCTTGCACACACAAAACAAACAAACAAACAGTGGCACATTCTGCCTTCAAGTTCCTATTGAAAGGGAAGAAGATCCCCTCTACTTCCTTAGTCCTTAAACAAACTGTGAACCATTAATAGAGAGCTGGTTTGGAAGAGACAGGCATAAAAGTTTTATGTAATTTACATACGGACAGGGATCTTCACAAGTGAAGAAAGCTCAAAGAAATTACTTAAACATGGTGCTGGATTACAATAGTAAATTCTAGGGGTGTTCCTAAGAGATACTGGGTATGGCAGGAGGAAGATGCTAACGAGGATAAGATTAACTTAAAGTTCATTTACTAAGGTCCAGAGCAACTAAATTATCAGTCACCTGCAGTCAAGTTTGTTTTCCAACCTTGGTATGTAAGGAAACTCCCTCCACAAGAATGTAGCATCACAACACTGAGAATGCTGAATGGCTCTCTTCAAATCTATCACAAGTGGTCTCAGTCTGAAATAATCAGTATGCTAATTTTCCAGAAATTCTTTTTGAAACAGGGTCTCACTATGTAGCCCCTCTGGCATGAAACTTGTTATGTAGCCCAAGCTGGCCTTGAACTCATAGATATCTGTCTGCCTCTGCCTCCTGAGTGCTGGGATTAAAGGTGTGCACCACCACTACAAGCCCAAGTTTGAACATTTTGAAATGACATGCCATAATTGCTTTACTTTATATATCCATTTGCTTTTAGTTGTTGAGGGCAACATGTGTGGTGTTAAAGAGTGGGTGGGATGCTAGAGAAAGTTGCCAAACACTGTATTCCTACCTTCTACGGCTATAAACTTAGGCTATTGCTTTATCACTCAGATACTTAGTGTCCATCCATAAAATGGGATGAATAATTCATAGGGTAGCTAAAAAGATTAAGTGAAGCAATATATGTGAAGTGGCTAGTACATTTCAAGCACTCAATAAATATTAAATGTCAGTATATTTTATTTCTGCAGGTATAAAATAATTCAGCAAATGAATCAGTAAAAATTAACTTTTCTATAGTTTTACATATGAAGGGAATATTAGTCACAGTTTGAAAGGTAGAATAAAAAGGTTAGAAGAAATTGAAAATACAGATGTTATTCACTGCCTATGAATCTCCATATGTGATAAACTTCAACTTCTTAGTGGCTGATAGCATACTTGACTAACAGGCATAACATTTGTTGCAGAACTCACTTAGTAAAAAAGAGGCTTATTTATGGCTTCAAGGCACCAGGTTATATATACTTCACTTCACAATTAGATATTATGTGAGGTGAAATAAGTCAGCTGCTGAATGGCAGAGCTTACATCTTCCCCACATTTGTGCATGATCTTTTAAAAACAGAGATCAAAATATTTAGTAGAGTACTAGAAATTTGAATGGGTAGAGGAAGGTGAATAGATGCTACCTAACAGACACCCAACACAGTTAAGTAGAAGCGATATAGTACTTGTGTTCAATGGAACAGTGGAAAGACTTATTATTAACAATAATCTTTTACATATTTTATGAATAAGTAGGAAAACTCAATCAAAGTCTCCAAACAAAAGTAACAATAAAGAGATGAGCACATTACTCATCCTGATTTATTCATCAGATACTGTATGCATGTCTTGAAATGGTGCAATATACTCCATTAATATCTATAATCATTTTATATTAATCAAAAAGTTTTAAAGTACTTAAATAAATGAAAAGATTTGCTACTTTGATATGATCATTATATAGTGTATAAATCTATCAAACTATTGCATTATGCTCTATAAATTTGAATAATCAAAGTAATTAATAAGTAAAGAGAAGGATCCCATTAAAATCTCCTGCTTTATGTGTGCATGGAAGAAAAAGCTGAACCAAACTAAAAGTCAGTATACAAACTGGATTTTTGCTTTCCTCAATAGCATATTGTTCTCACACTCATTAATTCAGCAAATGTGTTTTGAGCACTTATAATATGCAAATTCAATGCTAATTAGTAATCACAAAGTTAATGAGAGAGCTTATACTGATGTATACATTCACAAGTAAGTACATATACTTACAATCAATTGGAAAACAAATATTGAACCAAATGAATAAAGTCAAGTGGATGTTGACAGGTAGATGTGATGAAGAAGGATATTGTAGGTACAAAAGAATAGCATGATGAAATGTCAAGAGAGTAAGGGCATGAGATCTGGTATATTTTCTTTCTTTGCCCTACTAAAGTCCACCATTTTATTAAGCCCTAACAGAAATTATAAGCTGAATATCGATCCCCCTAATTAGTACTCCCTGAGTACACCCTTCATTTTTGCTTTAAAAATTTGGAGATTCTTCAGATTTTGGAATAAAAGTCTCAGTAAATAATACCTTAGGATCTTGTGTACTATTTGTCATCAGTAGTTACTAAAGTGGTTTGTTTCTAGAATATAGGAAGTAAGAAAAATTTAAGAAATGGAGATGAGCTTTAAAACTTCAGATTTAATGACAAGGTGAGATAACACAGGCATGTATTAATCATGGATAAGTGCAAAGCTTAAGTTTTGAGGAAACAAGATAATTTAGTGTATTTGTTCTTAATAGCAACATAACACCAAAGTAGAGAAGATTCTGGTCCATGTTTGCATACACAATATTAAATCTGCAAAGACTGGATATTTGAATGAGATTTCAATGACAGATTGAAAGAAAGAGATTCACATGACAGCCTTAAATTTGAAAAGGATCATTTTTCTAATAGATGAAATCCAAGGGATAGCCTAATGTGGGAGAAAGAAAATATGACAGTAGAAATTGGAGAAAAAAACTAGAAGAGTTTAGAAGAACTTGCTAGAAGATTCCAGAAAGAAAACAGAGAGAAGAGAGATGAAAGAGAACTGAGGAGGCTTGGCAGATGGCTCATTTCATGGAGTGCTTGCTGTACGCACATGCAGACTGGACTTGAGGTCTTTAGCACCTGCTGCCCGCGCAGCTGGAGCACGAAATCAGCAAGGGACTCCGAGGTTAAACAGCACTCTAGACACCCAGTTTCAGTTCGTCAGGGAAGCAGCTCTCTTAGCACCCACAAAAAAACCCACATGAGGTTATCACCCTCTATAACCCCAGTGCTGGGAACAGAGACAGATCCTTGAGGCTAATGAGCCAGCCCGTCTAGCCAATGAGAGTTCAGAGCCAGGGAAAAATTCTGACTCAAAAAATAAGGAGGAAAAAAAAAAAGTTAAGAAAGGTCTTCAGGAGATGGTGAGCTTTATTTTTTCTTGTCTGGATAGAAGTTTGATTTGCTCTTGAATGTTCCGAGGTGGAGACTAGAAGAAACACAGCATGTGGAGGTCTACTCAGTGTGATTGTCTTCCTCATTCTCATCTTCACCATCCACAGAGAGAGCAGCATACTTGCTTGCAGAACTGAACTTAGAGAATGGTTTCTCCTCAGATTTCTTTGGCTCAGGTGCAGATCTGGAGTCTTGATCTTTTTTGCCATCTTTCCTATCCAATTCCTTCCAGTGGTCTTTGTTCCCTCTTTCTCCAGGACCACGACTGGAGGTCCCAGTTTGGCCTTTGGGGACACTCATCCCATCTATTTTATTTTCATTTTTCCTTGATGGTCCGTCCTCAGAGGGCAGAGTTCGAGCCACCTTCGCTCCACCACTTAAAGGGGAACTGCTGCTCTGTGTCTGAGCTCTGAGATCGAGCAGGAGGGTTAGAGCTTCGCGTCACCCACTCATTCTCCTTTGGTGGAGGGGCTGGCATTACCTTTAGAGGCTGATCTGGTTTAGGAGGTTTGGAGATTGGAGAGTGACGGTCTTCTTCTTTATTGAGGGTTTCATTTTCTAGAGACTTCTCACTCTCTCTCCTTCGTGTATTTCTGCCAGATGTGGCTGAGACCCTGTCTATGATGACTCACTTCCTGTCCTCGACCGCTCTCTTTCATGAGTTTCTCCACTTTGCCAACTTGGGTGTCTCTCCCGTGGCATTGGTTCGTTTCGGCTCATCCAGCTGCTGCTGCAATTTCTCCAGTTCCGTCTGTAGCCGTTCCTCTACTTCTTGTTCTCCAGCAGCCGTGTCCACAGGTTTCGCCCTCCAAAGATAGAAGCTGTTCGACTGGACTGGGAGGTGCTAGCAGAAGAATCATCTTCCTTAGGAGTACTCCGAGGCTTTAGATTCAGTTGGTGTCTTTGAGGGGGACCTCTGCCATCACGCCTATAATTTTATATTCTGCTGCAGCCTTTTAAAGTATTGAAGTAACTGGTGAATCACCACTGTAGCCAGAGAAGTGGCTGCCGCTTTTGAATGGGGAAGTTGTGATGTGTTCTGATGATACCAAGCGGCTACCTGTGTGACTAGTGCCTGGGGCTCCATTCAGCAGAAATGTAGTGACAGTGAGGCAGTAAAGAAACGTACAAGGAAGAGTGAGATGTCTGCCTTTTAATTCTTATCCTGTGGTGGTACCTATGAGTTCCCGAACATCATCTGAATAAATTCCCCATCCTTGGAAAGGTAGATTTAGTCTCTCAAGTTCTTTTAGTCTCCAGGAGGCTGCCAGTCCTTCTACTTGAATTCTGGCCAGCCTAGGGGAATTGCTTTTTGTTTTTTACACCCAAGGGGGTAATTAGGAGTGAGCCTACAGGCCACTAACAAGTAGTACCTCTTGGGAACCAAAATGAATGCGAAACTCAATCGTGGTTTGAAAAGCTTTGAGGGGGTGATCAGTTATTTTATACCAGGTAGTAAGGGAAATGGCATGACCTCCGTTAAACACATGAATAAACACATCAGGATCGTTTCCCGGATGAGGAAGCACGTAGCAGGCATGGGAAATTTGTCTTCTGAAATCTGTCCTTTCTAAAGGTTCAAATCTATCCACATTCTTTCATTGTCACTCTGGTCGTCTCATGTTCTTGATGACACTGTCAGCCTTCCAAAAGCAGTCCCTGCTCTCACAGGGATTTTATCCTGGTCACCAGAACCTGTGGCCTGAGGCTCTGTGGTATCATTGATTCCTGTCCCTGTCTGATCCTGCTGCTTTCACCACCCCCTTGGAGGTCAGAGTATTTCAGTTGATGGACTGGGGTACGTAAATGGGGAGAGTTGAGTTAAAGGTCTTCACCCTCGATTGGGGTGTTTCTACACATTTCTTTCACTGCAACCCCACGCTAGTGCTTGCTATTTGTAATGTGACCAAGACTGTGGTTTTCTGCTTAGGGGGCGGGGGTTGGTTTCTTGACTTCCCTCAAGAATAAAGGATAATGCAAAGAACTATTGAATAAGGTCTTAGCTTCTCTGTCTGCTTTGATCGGCACCTTTGTGTAGGGGTCAGCTCCAAAGTCGGTAAGCTTCCCCGTTGTGGGATGGCAGGGTACCTGCAGGCAGATGAGACCTTGGTCTTAATGTGCAAGCCTGCTGTGCAGGAGCACTGGTTTAGTGTGCTGCAGCAGTGGACATAGCAAGTCGCTTATCCAGTGGACTTTGTTGGCTAGTAGCTGGAAAGTAGGCTCTTAGAGACCCACGGTTGAATGAGTTTTTTTTTTAAAAAAAAAAAAAACTGTTGATTGTAGACAATGAAAAGGTAGTTTGCCCTCTTCATGTCTATTTCCCTTCCAGATAGTTGCATCCAGAAGAAAGCTGTTCTGTCCCACTCTCCTACTTTGCTCCTCTGTTAAAATAAAAGCAGGGGTTTGACTTATGTAAAATTTGTACAAAAATATCTTCTATAAAAATGATTTGTAATCTGTAGACATTACTTGGGAGATGTCTTGAGATGTAAAAATCCCATCCTTTGGGTTGAGGGTTTTTTGTTTTTCTCCAAATAAATCCAGTCTTTAAAGTTGGAAAAAAAAAAATAAGGAGGAGAGCAACTGAGGAAGACACCCAGTTTGCCCTCTGACCTCCACAGAAACATATGAGCACAAGAGTATACACACACACACACACACACACACACACACACACACACACAGGAAGACATATTTATAGCATGCATGGTTACCGGATACCCTCAAAATTTGTTTCAGGGAAGAAATGAAGTCAATACACCTAAATTTTTTTTTTCTTCCATCATATTTTGGAACTGAATCTACTCAAAATGATGGATCAGCAGCTTTAAGAATAAAGCGTTCATTTGAAGATATTTCAGCTTGCGATTTCCATATTGACATCATTTAAGCAAGAATTAAGTGACTGTTTTGTCTTCCTTACCACTTTATAACATGAAAATATTTTTGTAATAATAATTCTCTATTTTTTTTCATTCCAACTGATGTTTTCCCTTCCTCCTCTCCTCCTAGTCTTCCCCCGAACCTCTCCTCTGTCCCCTCCCCATCCACTCCTCCTCTGTTTCTATTCAAAAAAGGGCAGGCCTTCCACTGATGTCAACAAAACATGCCATATCAAGTTGCAGTAAGACTATGCATATCCCCTCATATTAAGGCTGGACAAGGCAATGCCTAACACTAAAAGCACTAATGACAGCTCATACTGGAAAGGATGTGGAGCAAGGGGAACACTCCTTCATTGCTGGTGGAAGTATAATCTGCAACTTTTAAAGCTTATCATAATTAAGATTTCAAAAATATTTAAAATATACATCAAGGATCACAAACTAAAGAAAAAAGGCATTTTAATGAACTCATTAGTTAATTGTGTTTGTGATGGAGGGGTGATGCACAGGCTACTACACAGACATGGAAAACAGAGTATGGTTTTGTGGAGTGATCTCTCTCTCTCTCTCTCTCTTCTCTCTTCTCTCTCTCTCCTTTTGCCTGGTCTAGTGATTTAAATGAGAAATGTCTCCCGAGGATTCAGACATTTGTTCATTTTGTCCCAGTTGGTGGTGCTATGTGGGGAAGTCGAGGGGGCTCACCCTTGCTGGGACAGCACATTACTCAGGACAAGCTTCTATACTTTAAAGCCTCTTGCCACTTCCAGTTTGTTCTCTCTGCTTTGTGCCTGTCCTTGAAGTGTGATTTCTCAGCTGTATTCTCCTGCTGCCATGCCCTAGCTCCCTGCCATGATGGATTCTTAGTCCTCTGGAAGTATAAGCTAAAATAAACTCTCTCACAAGTCCCTTTTGGTCATGGTGTTTTATCACAGCAATAGAAAAGTAATATACACAGGTAGCCTGGAACTTCAGGAGACCGGCTTGAGCAACAACCACCCTTACCTGTTGAGCCACCTCACTATCCAGAATTCATTTTTGATATAGGACAACAAGCCCACAAGCCATTTTGGAGTCAGTGATCTCTATCTGTGAAGAAAAAAAATCAAATATCTAAAATGGACTGGGAGATTTTGACTAATTAATAGGTAATTAGAGGCAACCAGATTTTCATTTTGGAATTTGTGGATAACTGGGGAGGGTAGAAGTAAAGAGTAAAGAAATGGATGCTAGATGTAAAGCAATAGATAACCAGACTGCAACTCACAACTCCGGGGAGGCTACCTAGTAAAGAGGACCCTAAGAAAGACTCAGGAACCATCCAGCGACAGAGAAATGGATGAGATCTACATGAGCAAACTGGATGTGAGGGGAGGTAATGGAGGGCAAGGGTCAGGGAAAAGCCAGCTTAGGGGAGCTGGAGGTCCCAGCTGGATCAGGAAGAGAGTGGGAGAACAAGGAAAGAGATACCATGATAAATGAAGATACCATGAGAATAGGAAGAATCAGAATGCTAGAGAGGTCCCCAGGAATCCACAAAGAAAGATACCTCCACTATAGACTATTAACAATGGTCGAGAGAGTGCCTGACTGACCTACTCTGGTGATAGGATGGCTGAACATCCTAGCTGTCATGATAGAACTCTCATCCAGTGACTGGTGGAAGCAGATGCAGAGATCCACGGCCAAACCCCAGGTGGAGCTCCAGGAGTCCAATCAGCGAGAGAGAGGAAGGATTATATGAGCAAGAGATATTGAGACCATGACTGGAAAAAGCACAGGAACAAATAGCCAAACTAGCAGAAACACATGAACTGTGAACCAATAGCTTAGGAGCCCCCATGGAACTGGACCAGGCCCTCTGGATAAGTGAGACAGTTGATGAGCTTGAGCTATTTAGGAAGCCCCCAGGCAGTGGGACTGGGACCTATCCTTGGTGCATGAGCCAGCATTTTGGAACCTAGGGCCTATGCTGAGACACTTTGTTCAGCCTTGGTGCAGGCAGGAGGGGATTGGATCTGCCTCAACTGAACCTACCAGACTGGGCTGAATCCCCAGGGGAGACTTTGCCTTTGAGGAGGTGGGAATGGGGGTTAGGTGGAGGGGGAATACTGGGGGGTGGGAGAAGGGAGGACAGAGGTAATCTATGGCTGATATGTAAAATTAAATTAATTATAAAATAAAAATATTTATTTTAAAAAAGTATAAAAAAAGAGTGAAGAAATGGGAATTAGAGAAATTTCAGTTCCCAGAACCCACATGGCAACTAACACTATATTATAAGTCTAGTTCAGGATCTGATGTCCTCTTCTGGCCTCTGTGGCCACAAGGTAAGCATGGTTCACATTCATAAATGGAGGCAAAAACCCACATAAAATAAATGATAAATTAAGTCCTTTAAGTGAAAAGAAAAGACAGCCAAGAGTTTGTACAAAGTATGTAACCAAGCTTTTAGAATCATACCGTTGAGGATAAGGAGCAATTACAAATTATGAAATCTGGGTAGCTTAGCTAGTTGAAGGAAAAGAGCATAAATTCATGCTGCTGATGGACTTTGCCTATGGTTGGTTATATGACAACCCAAGAAAGCATTTCCTATCATAACACAGAGGTGAATATATTTCATGGTAGAATTAAGTTAGTAATCTGAATGACTCTTCTGCAAAACCATGCAAAACTCAGCATTTTATTCTTTTTACATGTGGTGTGGTGATTCCCTCCACCACTTATTACTTGATTCACTCAAGAAAATAACTGATTGCTCATTGGGTGCTAACAGTGATGGCACTGCTTATACAATAGTAAGTCAGACACATTCCTTGTTCTCAAGAAAACCTAAGCATCCTCCGGATATTTCCAACTTCATCACAGAAAATTACTTTTTAAAAAAAAAAATCAATGTGGTTACCATGCCAACACAGTTTACATGTTTCACCAGATTAGTGTCCTCTCCTCACTATATGACATATCACACCTGATGGTCATATATCACATCAATTTTCTGGAACCCTCCTGATTTTACGTCTCAAACAGAAAAGTTAAATAACTCATAGCCACAGCTTTTACTTTAGCAGAAAGTCATTAAAGCATACCTCTACACAGATTTTTGAAATGCATTTTCACTACTACCAACATCGTGTATTAACCAACTTCCTGGCTATTCCACTAGCAAGGCCTCAAAGTCTTTTGTTATTCTGGTCATAGGCTGCTTTTAGAGCTTCATGGATAGGACATAAAGGTGTTATGTGATATAGTTGACTATCATTCAGTTAGTTTGAACACAGAAGAATGTTTCTGCTTCTTAGTTTAAAGAAGTGTAGTGGGAGGTGATCATTCACATTCAAAAAAAAAAAAAGAACCCAAAAGGATCCAGACTCCTTCACATAGATTTATATGTCAACTGCTCTATGAAAACTAATACATTTAACACACTATATTATACCTCCCAACCTCTGGGAAAACAACAAATGGGTTTATTTAAACTCAGCTTGTGCTTAGGGGAATACTTTCTTTAAAAGAACAGCTTTTACTAAGGGGAAAAAAAAAGGAGGTTAGAACTTCATAGCCCTGAGATACCTTACTGCCTGCTTCCTAGAGGCACAACACTTCTAATTGATGGATAAAAAGTCAAGAACGAGTCATGTGTGGGGTAGCAGGGCCCTGGAAGGAAGTGAGATATGATAGTTATAAAGTTCAGTTTTCTGTAGAAAACACTGAGTTCTTTAACTCTTGGTCGTTCAGAATATGAGTAAGTTATTTTACTTAGTATAAACATCCTTGAATGTTCTGATGTAAAAATGTCCAGAAAATGAGATCTGAAGAAAGCCATTTTTCTCCCATTATATACTAATACAACCAAGAAAAGTCAATGTATTTATATATGTTTTGTGGCTCATTAAACTCCAGGCCTTTGGTTGTCTGTGATTTTTTAAGAATCTTTCCTTTACAATGGTCCCAATTAGTCTCACTCTTGCATGTGTCCTGAATCCCATTTTTCCACCTGGTTACTTGACCATGAAGGAGCAGCAGTGTACTAAAACCTCAAAATCCTTGGAAGACTTTTATCCTGTGAATCTTTCTAGAGAATCCTATAGCACCTAGTCTACTCAGATATTTATCCTTGAAAAGATATATGATTCACGTCCTGGTTTCTGTTTCCATTGTGCTCTCTATTTTATCCCAAATGTGACTTAAATAGAATCACAATCTTAATTGACTGTGTCTTCCACTTCAGTTCTTAAATTCCATTATTTACCAAGTTTTCTTAGTGCTTCTTTCATCTTCTTTGCTTTTTACAAAGTTGTTGCCTAATCAACGTCCTCCTTATCTGTACTTGATGAGCACGGAAGTACACTGAGTATTCAGGTCTTATTTCCTTTTACATTCACACTCCACAGCACTCTAGTTGAATCTGTCTCATTGTTTGTATCACTCAATTCTCCTCTTAAATGGAAACAAATCAATCTGTTGATAACATCGTTTATTAAAATGCCTTCTCTTGTTAGCCTGAGTCTTCTGTAATGTGTAGCCACCAAACCCGATATTATCATCCCTTCTAATTTGTTTCTAAGTAACTGGGGTTTTGAATACATGCATCTGTAAGTTCAGCACAAATCACAGAGTTTAACCAGATTCTTATAAATGCTAGCCTGTGGACCAACCAGTCCTAACACCCAATTTAGCACATACTATGAACTGAAGATAAAGTAGAAAGCATAACAATATTTTTAACATGGTAAATTATAGAAATTCAATTTTCCACATCCATAAGTAAGATTCAGTTGAGTACAGCCATGCTTGCATGATTATTGACCGTCTATAACTGACTTCATACCACAATGAGCTCTATGGTTGTTTCTCTTCTCTGAGTTTGAACATAGGCCCTCCCATCTATTATCAAAGCAGCTGTGATAATTCATAGACCATACAGAAAAGGCCATGTTAGAATTCTTTTGGGAAGAACAGGCTGTGGCTTATCAGTCCACTTCATTCTTGGAGTTATAGAAAAGATAACGTACTGGGTTATATGTCGGTTGGTGTAACTTCCCAAACTGATCCACAAAACTCTTCATTGGTGCAGCTTTTTGCCAGTTGTCCATACTGTGGGTGGTACATTTCAGTGATGGGTAGTTGCCTCAGGGACTTATAGATGGGGAAGCTGCATTTGAGTCACCCAGGCATGCCCCTATGAGTAACTGCAACAAAATTGTTGAGCAGAAACCTCACATCTGTCTGTTATTGCCCTGACTATAAGTAAATAGACCTTTACTCATATATCCTCAGAAAAAAAATAACATCATTTCCACAAAACCTACAGTATTAAAACATTAGTATCTGGCCTTTTAAAGAAATACTGTCATTTCCTGGTTTAAAAGTATTAAAGTAAATTGGGCAGTGGTGGCACATACCTTTAATCTCAGCACTGGGAGGCAGAGCCAGGCAGATCTCTGTGAGTTCCAGGCCAGCCTGGTCTGCAGATGGAGATCCAGAACAGGCTGCAAAACAACTTGGAGAAACCCTGTCTCAAAAAACAAAAAAAAAGTATTAAAGTAATTAGTAGTGAAAAAAATACATAAAAGATAGATGATATAGATAGATAGATAGATGATCTACATTTCTTCTACTTATTCAGAATAATAGATACTATTCACATTATCTTACTATTTTACTTATTAAAATGAACATTGTTTTATTAAACTTAAAAAATACTTCAAACAAAAACCTGTTAGTGCTTTTGATTTAATGAAAAATAGTAAGGAGATGAGAATAGATGAAATGAGGATATATAACCCAGGAACAGAAGAGAATTTAGCAGAAAAGAAGGTGATAAGGTCAGTGAAGAATGATTTCTACAGATAAAGATGGAGGAAAACAGAGTCAGACACTGTGTAGAAATATGGGAGTGACACCTAGCCACTTCCTGCCTTCTGTCTTTTGTCTCATTAAAAAGAAACAAAAATACTAATTATTGACTCTTACCTGTATGATTTAATTATATTATCAGCCAATCTTCACACCACCCCTAATTGAAGCAATTAAACTCTCCTTAGTTACAGTTGAGAAAAGAGCAAAATAACTGTGTAAGGGACAGACCTACCATTGTAAGAGGTGTGATGCTGAAGCCCTTAGTGTGAAGACCACGCTGCCTTTCATGGCTTTTCAGTCATGTGCACTGCATCCAAGAGAATCTCTTCAGGACTGTCGGAAATGGTGTGCTTTAAAATGTCACGTACCTCTGAAAGGCCTCAAGAACGTCTTATAAAATGTAAGCGTCCATTTATACAGAGCATTCTTTCATCAAAAAAAGCGACAGAGTCTCCAATGGCATGGGGAAATACACTACCCTGGCAGGTTTGAAGGCAGAGTACTGTGACTAAACACCACTCTAATAGTGAACATGGCCAACTTATTATTAGGTCAGTCCTTCTTTCCTGACCACACTACAGTGAAGATATGAATAGCATCCTTATTTCTACAATAAATAACTGTCACATAGACATGTTTTAGAGAACGCCCTCAAGTTGCAACATGAGGCAAGCAGGGCATCCAGGACATGAAAAAATGGTACAGTTCTAGAAGCATTCTGTTAATGTCTTTGCTAGACTAACAAAATACTTTGAGTATCTCAATGCATGAGATACATTAGCACATGAGCGTAACCTATTTCCAAAAGAAAACAAATTACTTTTCCTTGTGTCTTAGTAGGGTTTCTATTGCTATGAAGAGACACCATGACCACAGCAACTCTTATAAAAGAAAATCACTTAATTGGGGTCACTTACATTTTCAGAGATTCAGTCCATTATCATCATGGTATGACAGAGTGGTGTGCAGGCAGACCTGGTATTGAAGCAGGAGCTCAGAATCCTTACATCTTGCACACACAACAGGAAGGGTCTCAGAAACCGGACATGGCTTGAGCATATGGGACCTCTAAGCCCGCCTCCACAGTGACACACTTCCTCCAACAAGACTATCTACTCCAACAATGCCACGCCTCCTAATTGTGCCACTCCCTGGGGCACATTTACTTTCATTCAGTCAATCCACCATTCCTTGGTGAGACAACAGTTTGAATGTGTGATATATGGTTAAAACAAAATTCAATTCTGGAAGACAGAACAATGTACCATCCCATTTAACAAACATAGGTACATGGACGTGTAGGAATATACACTCACAGTCAAGGAGGTAAGATGTATCTTTGTAGTTACAAAGATCCCTTGGAGGCTTATCAACCTCCCATTAAATAGGAACTGTCCCTATGAGTATCTTCCTGCTTGAAGTATGGAAGAGAGCTTTAGCTTCCAGGAGTATCCCTCCCTGGGCAGCGCTCCCATCCAGCTTTGCTCACCCACAGATCTTGGTACTGTTAACATAATAGGTTTGCTACAGTTAGTGGGCTGTGAATGGTACCTAATGAACAAACAGCCTGGAGTAACCACGGTTCACGTAGTCCCCAAGCACTGATGAAAGCGGAGATTGAGCTATCTCTTCAACCTTATTACTGTCTTTAAGTCGATTTCAAGATATGAGGTCTGTGAAATGAAGAGAAGGAACTTCACTGCTGCTGGCACCACATTTGTCAGTGACCTGCTGTGGATATATTATCCACAGATGCAGTGCCTTTCGCAGGAGGAACACACTTCAAAAGACAAATGCTAAAATTACATTGTAATATTTAGACACTCTTTTCTTGGAGGTCAGTGTAAGGACAGCAAGTAATTATACCATAACACAGGGATCTTAATTACAGAGGTGCATATTATCTCTATTCAATGGGGTCATTTTTATATTACAGCAATTCCTCATCTCTAAGAAACACTCTCCCTTGCATCAGAATTCTGAAACCTGAAATCATATGTAAATGCATCCATTTAACAAGGTGATGCCCTCCCTTAAATATGGCTCGTAACTCTAGGTTTCAAAGTAAACATGAGGCTCCTTTTAAATGAAAGAAGCAGGTTGATTTGGCTATGGTCTGGCAAACAAATAGCAATAACAATAACAGTAATAATAATAAATAAAAATAACCCCTTTCATTATTTTCCACTGCTATTAACATGGAGCACATTTACTCCGGTCATTTGGTATGCCCACCACACCTCCCCGACAAATGAATACATTCCCAGTGGCAGCCATCTCACATTGTGTCTCTCTTGCTGCCACACCCATCATCTTGTGACTTAGTGAGCTCTTAAGATCTGTAACCTTCAATTGAGCTGATTAGGAAGTTTTCATTATGAGTAGGCTCTATTGTGATCCTATAACCTACATTTCAAAGCTCATTATCCTCTGTTTTAGCAGTAGTGAGCAGACATGTGTGAAATACTCATGGAAACACAGTTGTGTTCTTGATAAATACTTGGACTGTGTCACCAGCTATAGCAAGGATCAGGACAGAGATTTATATTACAGTTCCTTATTAAAATATTAAAATGACAGGTCTGTGTAGTCTCCACAAGTACAGAAGATTGTGTCTGTGTGTGTGTGATGTGCGTGATTGTATGTGTATGTGTGTATGTGTGTGTATGTGTGTGTGTGTGTGTGTGTGTGTGTTATGAAATGAGGCCTCAGCACTGACTTACAGAATGATGCCCTTTTCTTTACTCCTCAGGATAGTTTCTTGCCATAGACCCACAATTCTTTAACATGAACATCTGCAGTCCTCACCAGGAATGCAAATAACCCTGACTGTCAGTCTTGATAGTCCAAAATTGTTAATCATTAAAAGCATCATGGTACATTTACCAGTCTCTAATGTATCGTTTTTCTGTCTCTCATACAGTGTGGAGAAATTTGTAAACCAGCTTGCCTAAAAGATTCCTGACAATGTAGCAATCAAAATGGCTGTCTACAGAAAACTAGAAACAACCTTGCCTGCACTTAAAATTAAATGCTCAAAATTGAAAGTGCCATATGTACGTTCAGTAATAAGTGGAGTATTCTCCCTTTACCTCAGCCTCCATTTTATTTAATAAACAACAATAATCTGCACTTTATAGAAAATCAATCTGAAAGTACTTTCCAAAATATACTCTCATAGACCTCTAGATGGCGAACTTTAGCAAATTTTATGGCTGGCCTAAATTCTCAGTTTCTTACTGACGCTGTTTAATCCACCTAGTGAAATGACTCCAGTGTAATAAGCTACTCAATTGTATCTGTGCTTTTATGGAACAATGAAGGAAAAAAGTGAATTGTATTTTTTTCCTAGAATTTAATCTTTTTCTTTGTGTTTGCCTAATTGTGACAAGATGGTGCCCCAGTGCCCTCCATCAGCGCCTCTTTGGTACACTAGATGGCCTGGAAAAGTTTCACATGAAAGGTGATTGCAACTGACTTCTTAAAATCAGCTAGTCTCTTTAATTATAAAGATTAGCACCAGCTTTTGTTAAAGGATTTAAGCGATCTCCAAGGATAATTACAAAAAATCCTTTGAGAAATTTAAAGGAGTAGGTGTGTGTGTGTGTGTGTGTGTGTGTGTGTGTGTGTGTGTGTGTGTGTGGTTTGTGCACATATGATAAGAATCCTCTCCAAATGCCTTTCACAGATCAATATCCGACATGAACAACCTCCAAAGAACATTTGGTTGTACAAACATTTTTTTCTTCAGCTCCTATCCAGCTCACATCATCCGAGGCCTGAGACCTACATTTGTGGTATCTTCAGCAATAGAAGGCCCCTTCATACCTGGGAGGCCGTAGTCCTCCGTAGTCTAGATTGTTTTGAAAGTCACTTGGACTACTTGAAAGAACCATTAGAAAGAAAGTGCCTGGTTCTGGTCATGAGCATTTTATTAGTATATGGTTCTTGTGGAGAGCAGTTATAGTAGCTTAAGGAGTGTGTGTGTGTGTGTGTGTGTGTGTGTGTGTGTGTGTGTGTGTGTGCGCACACACACGCATGTTGTGTAAAATTTCAGGTAAATATAATATGGTCCCTTAAGGTTTTATCAAGCAACTTTTTTTTCATCTGTCTCTTCTCCCTCCTTCTCTATCTACATTGACCTTCCTCTCTCCTCCTTGGTTGGAGCCCATTCCATTTTTCCATTTCCCACTTCATATCATCTATATTCTGCTATCGCCCTCTCAGGCCCAACCCATGCCTCCATCTTCATCCCCTGTGGTCCCTTTACTCTTTCCTCATTTCTATGGTTAGTCCATGACCCTACCTCTACCACCTGTGGTCTGTTTACATTTTCCTTCTTTCTGTGGTTAGGCCACGCTGTATACTCACATCTGAGGATTTGGGGTTAGGCACAGCATACCAGGGAGAATATGTGATATTTGTCTTTTGTGGTGTATCCTCCATGGTACCAGAAAATACTATACAGGCTGCCAATGGAGGGAAGTAATTAAATAGCCCCACGCTGCTGCCACATCTATGAACACCAACAATGACTAGACAGGCGAGATGTCCTATCTATAAAAGTACAATAAGTGAAACTCACATCTGGGGAGTAGCCAATGGCTGTCTATGGGACTTAAGGCCCATTCACCAAGAGGGAAGTCAGGCCTGGCACTGAAAACCTAGCCAGCTTCCCAGGCTTACTGAAGTCATGGAGGTTAGAAAAGAATCTATTACCACAACTTTGCTAGATCAGTACTTTAATACTTTCTAAATCTCATCTTAGACTCACAGATGAATGTAGCTTTTATGCTTCCTCTGAAAAGCCTCTCCTGGTTTTGGAGCGCTCAGACTCAATTGGGATGTCTTCATCAAGCCCCTCCCCTCGGGGGCTCAAGGAGCTATGCAAAATAGGAAGTGGAAAGATTGGAGGGTCAGAGAGATGCTTGCTTTCTCCAGAGGGAAAGAAAGGAAGGGCAGGCTTGGGATCTGGTGGCTGTGGAGGCGGGAAGTATCTGTGGGTGTTGGGAGAGGGGAAATGGTTATCAGATTAATATTGTATGAAAAAATTTTTCAATAAAAAAGAAGCTCTCTTTGCAGAAAATGTAGATTATCAGAGGAAACCTGTAGCATGAATTTTAAATGGTCTTATTAATAAAATCAAACCTGATGCCAGGTATTGGGGTGAATGCGAAGATCAGAGAAGCAGAACAAGCTACAGCCACCTCACCTGGCCAGTTCCTCAACTGATCGTGTTTCCTTAGAATGGAAGCCTCTGAGTCCTCATCGAAATGGATCTCAGCTGAACTGCTACTCAAAAGCCTAAAAGTTTAACCAGCTCTAGTTTCTGGTTTTCACACCTTATATACCTTTCTGATTCCTGCTATCACTTCCTGGAATTAAAGGCATGAGTCACCATGCCTGGCTGTTTCCAGTATGGCTTTGAACTCAGAGATCCGGATGGATCTCTACCTCCCAAATGATAGGATTAAAAGTGTGTGTGCCACCATTTTCTGGCCTCTATGTCTATCCAGTGGCTGTTTTGTCCTCAGACTCCAGATAAGTTTATTAGGGTGCACAATATTTTGGGGAAAACAATATCACCACAGAAACCACAACTGGACACAATGCAGAAGTCGAAAGACCGTGAGGAGCCCAGCCCCAGTGGATACATCTACACCATAAGTCCTACATCTATGACTCAGGAAACATTGCAGAGAGACAGAAAGGTTGTAAAAGCTAGAATACCAGGAAGTCTCTGGTGAAACAGACCTTCCTGGAAAATGGCTGCATAAACAAGATTAAAACAAAAGCATTGCCAATGAACATATGAACCTGGAAAGGGAAAATTATTCTTTGATCCTATCCCTGAACAAAGAGATATAGGCAATTAATGACTGTTGGAAGGAGAATTAGCTTCTCCAAAGGATGAGGTCCCTTACTTGTTGTCCAAAGTGGTCAGTCTTGATTCCATATGCACACCAACATCAAAAGTGGACTCATCAAATTGTATTTCATATATATGCATATATATTATTATATACAAATATAATAGTTCAGATACATATGTATATAATATATTTGTTACAATAATAATCAAAGAAAAGGGGGCTATCAGTTTGAGAGGAAGGAGGACATGGGAAGAGTTGGAGGGAGGGTACTTGGGAGGAGCTGGAGGGAGCAAAGAGAAGAGTGAACGTGATATAAATTTATTTCAATTAAGGCATATTTAAAAATAAACAA
Source organism: Peromyscus leucopus (assembly GCF_004664715.2). Lineage (NCBI taxonomy): Eukaryota > Metazoa > Chordata > Mammalia > Rodentia > Cricetidae > Peromyscus > Peromyscus leucopus. The sequence goes on from NC_051073.1 coordinate 27,282,688, forward strand.
ATGGTCATAAATAAACTATTACAATTATTAAATTCCGATTTTATTTATTATTGAACATGTATGGTTATACAGTATGTCAAAGAGTTCCTGTGGAGGGCAAAGGACAGCTTTCAGGTGTCAATTCTTGCTCTTCTCCCTTTATGTGGGATTGAACTCAGATTGTCAAGTATGTGTAGAGAGTGCTTTTATCCACTGAGCCATCCTGCCAGCCTGCATATATGTTTATAAGATTTTTGCATGTCTAATTCCATAGCCATAACTGTCCCTTAAGTTGAAAAGCATTTTAATTTGTTTTTAGAATTACATAAGCAAGTATTATTTAATCTTCAGGTCCATTTTGTCTGCATATTAACAATAATGTCAAAATAAGAAAAGCAGGTATAGATAACATAAAGATATTAAATATTCAATGAATGCTTGAACAATAAAGCTAGCACTGGACTTGAGAATATCTGTTATTGAATGTACTAAATAGAGTAGAATCCTATTTTTCTTCCCAATATATTATAGCTATGAGAACAATATTAATGGGGTGGATACTGATCTCAATTGAGCATTTGACACAATTTGGACAAGGCCCCAGTAAATGTTGCAACTGAAACATAATTCGAATTCCAACTTGAGCTCACTGGGCCAGACCCTGTGATGTTCTTAGTTGCCAACTTGTTGCCTGTTATCAAGTAGAAGATGTGCCTCTGGAAGGACCTGTAAAGGAATTTGACAGGAAAGCTTGACTGAGAAAGGAAGACTGTCCCCAGGGTTAGTGGCAGCTTCACTTGGAGACCTGTAGGTCTTAGGAAAGGCTTCTGTTTGCCGGCTTGCCTTTGCTGTTTGCCTCCTCCTGATGAGCATGATGTTCCTGCAGCTTCAGGTTTTATACTGTGAGGACTGGAAAAGTGTGTGGGAGAAGAGAGGAGCAAAGAAAAGCCTGGATGAGACAAGGGAGGAGCTTGTAAATACCTCAGTGCTGAGCAGGGTTCCCAGAGAACTGTATCCCTGTTCCCCAACTTCGTTGTGGTTTGATTGCAATGTTGGGTATTTAACCCTCCCTCTACCACTGAGCTTCAGGTTTTCTGTTTAGTTTAGTTTTTGTTTTTTCAAACTAAGCATTTATTCCTTTCCATTTGTAAGACTTTCTCAAAGCAATTCATTAAGTTGCTAGCTTAGTTAAGCTCATTTAACGCGTTTTTGAAGACAAAAATCAAGAGAATCTTAACTAATAATCCTTGTTCTTGTCAATATATCTTGGAAAGAGTCATTTTAGGATTAAAATAAGTTCTAGTTTTTAATTATTGTTTATTCAAATATTAACTATTAAATCTTTAAAATATGTCAAAAGTGCAATACATATTACATGTGTATGATATATATTCTTACAAAATCCAAGCACATTAATTTCTACTTAGAATAATAGAATAGTGAGTCTAACTCAAGGAACTTCAATACAAAGAACTATGAGAAAAAGTAAAAGAAACTCAACATGATTAGATTTCATTTGCAGCTATAAGTATGTATATATAGCAATATATATAATATTTATTATGGGAAGTATATTATATATATATAATATATATATATATTTATTTATATTATATATATATATATCCTCCAAAACACACCAACGTGGAGATTACTTTTGTAGCTCTTAAAAGATATTTTGATTAAATTGTGCATATTAAAGTGAAATGAGGTAGAAAGGTGAAGCCATGCCCGGGGCTCAGCTCTCCTCACTCAGCTGGATGACCTTTCAGAAAACGCACAACTCGCTATCACATTCTTTTTAAGCAGTAAGCTTCCCTTTGTCAACACAAAAACTTGAAAAATTTGTCTATAAATTCTTTTCAAATGACCACAAAATTTCTCTTAATGCTGTGTGATCAAAAATGCAGATGGCTTCCACTAGGGGCTCCTAAAAGCCTGCAGCATAGGGAAACCTGCTTGAGACTTCAGTTCATTAGAGTCCCTGGCTGGTGAAGAGTGAGGAATCTTGGCAGATGGGATAATCCACTTAACAGGTGGGTCCACTCACACCTGAAATCCACCCTGACCTTATGCTTTACATGAGCTACTTTTCCCTAATCAGACTGAATATGGTTTTTTTTAAAGTCCTAAGAAGTCTTGAAAAATGTCAGGTCAACCTTCTGGTTCATGGTTGTTTTTTTTTTTTTTTTTTTTGTTGTTGTTGTTGTTGTTTTTGTTTTTTGTTTTGTTTTTTTTCAGTTAGTCTTATTTTTCACTATACCAAAGAACAGAATCACAATTAAAGGGAACTGTTTGCACTTTTCAATCATTCTAAATATATAAAGAAACCTTATCCTGTTGCTGAATGGAAGGAATTATGTATGTAAACTCAGAACGCATTTCCACCAGAGATCACATATCCAGATGTTTGTGTTCAGAAGTATGCTGTTGACACAGAGTGACTGACAGAGCTTTAGGAATTTTTAGAACCTTATGGAAAGCAGGTCAAAATTTAAGATATGAAATATCAAAGAGATTTATCTTTAAAACATAAGATTACTGCTTAATGTTCTTTCAGTGGAAAACATAGACAGTTTTTTTCCAGTACTGCCAGGATGTCCAGAATAATTGATATAATAAGTATACATTAAGGGTACTAACTTTTCTATTTTTCTCTGTTTTCCATTGCTCTTTCATAGGCCATTTTCTGGGTAACAAAGTACTCATAAAATAAGCATTTTCATAAAAGTGCCACTAAATCATTATATGAAGACACTTAGCTAAAAGCTGTAATAACACAGTTTGAAAAGTAAAAACTTAGAATGAAAATGAAAAAAAAAAAACACATCACAAATCTTAGCTGAGGTTTTTGGCCTGTCATTTGCAAGAAATCAGGTTGGAAAAATTACCTGATTACCCTTAATTCCAGCTTTCTCATCCATAAGACTATATTGACATAACACCCAGTCTGTGACTGTTGTCTGATTGCCTTTCCAGGAAGCAATCTGCCGTGAACATGGGAGCAGCATCTAGCCACACTTGTGGAAGCTACAGAGACAGGATCCTGACCTATCTTCTACTGAGCACTTCTCTGGGATCTGTAAACCAGGAAAAATGAAAGTTCAGATGCTTTCGAACTGCCAAAGCTGATATATGACAGGAAAGAAGTTTCTGTTGATAACAATTAATGACAAACAATGGCAGTCTATAGCAAGGAAGAAACTGAAATACAATTCAAAATAGGCATATTGTTCTGACATCTAAGTCACTACATGTTCAGCTGTGACCTGCATTACATTAACCTTGGACACTCACTCTCCACTAGAATAACTACCCATGGCATTCCTCTTTTACCTCACCTTTCAATCTAGGATTTGTTACATACTAGCAAGAACAGTCCTATTCAGATTCTCTAGTCCTTATATATAATTGTTAGCAATAAATTATTGAATGTAGTATAACTTTGAAAACTTTAAATCACTATCCAATCATAAGACACTATACAGTGACTCCAAATAGAGGACAGTTTACAGTTTAATTGTGATTATTATCTGCAACTAACTTCAGATGGTTGTTGAACACAATGTAAAAGAAAAACAATAATGAATATATAGGTGATTGACTGATGATAGATACATAGATAGATGGGTGGATTGTTAGATTAGATAGATAGATAGATAGATAGATAGATAGATAGATAGATATTTAAAATAGTATCAAGAATAAACTCTAGGAAAATGTGCTTTATTAATGAAGTAACAAGATTTAATTGAGAACTCTGAATTACTCTGATTTCTCTATTAGCTAGAACTTTATTTTAACCCAGTCTTCTTTCAATAGACTACTTTCCCTCGAGTACTGCCATTTTGGACTGACTTGGGAAGACAGTAGGCTACATCAGCAATGTTGAGACATTCAGCGTCAGTGATGGTCTGACCAACCGGTCAACTCACCGTATGATAATGTATTAATGTGAAGAATGGAGAGAAAGGAAGGAATGGTTTCCAAACAGAATGTCTGAGAATTATAATTTGCATAGTTTCCAGAGAGCGAGTCTGAAAAGTAAGAATAGAAGAGCATGAGGGGACTCATTTCTTATCCTACAAACCTACGCAACCTCATCGTGACGATATATAACCTGTCCTGGTTAGAAGTCAATTGGTAAAATAAAATATCAAAAATATAACTAAGTAATCAAAGAGGCTTTGCAAGTGGGATTCTTGGGTTACTCATATCAAAGTTATACACAGGAAGCTTTGGGGTGAGGGACATTCCATCTAAATGCCTAACAATGCCTACATCTGGCATGACTCTGAGTTAGGATCATGTCTTGGAATCAATTGGGGCAATTACAAATCAGTGGAGCAAACAGGAACATCAGTGGTCAATTAAGAAAAACATAACCAAGCAATCCTTAGAGCAATAAGTATGTAGAAAGCCGAGGTTCCTGCTGTTGGATGATGTTTTATCTTCAGTCTTGCTGCTTATGAGGTTCAGCAAATCTGAAAGGGGAAGGTTCAGAGGAGGAATGGATTGTGGGAATGACACTTTGGGTGCAGAAACACTGTGAAAGGTATCACCTTCCTGTCACCATCTCAGAAGACTGCTCAATGAGAGCAAAAACACATAGAAACAAGAATAATTGATCAAAAGCCGCCAACTTGAATGTTTCAAGAACCCACAAGCTAAATGTGAACCTGGATCCCCAATTCAAGTTCTTAAAAAATTTTTTTTTCAATTATCACTCTGCCCTATACTGAAAATTCAACCAGTAATCTTAACCATTAGTACTTAGTTTAGCATTCTCTTCTAGGATATCTTAGGAGCCAAGGGGTATGGAGTGTCTGGTCTAGAAAAACAGCAGAGAGAAGAATTCAACTATTGAAATCCAGCATCTTCCAGACATAACATTTCAATTATTCAAATGTGTATGGTTTCCTGGTAGACAGCTTTATTCCAGAAAGAATAGACAACACCCATTTCTCCTGGCCTTGCAGGGAGAAGACTAGTAGCTAATAATAGAAGGCTGGAGTGAATATTCAAGGTGCATATGTTTTTAAAGGAGCTACACATCTCTAGCTAAAATAAATGACTTGAGCAGCAGACCTATGAAGAGGCCACTCTCTAATCGTAATATAATGCACTAGGCAAATAAGCAAGACGTGTTCCAAAGAATCCAAACAGCTCATAGTCTCCTCCTGCTGGGTACACTTCTAACAACTTGGCATTCGCACACACCTTCCTCTGAATGCAAGAGAACAAAGGGAAAGAACAAACGAGATATGAAACAGAAAACAAAAATGCCCTAGGGTTGTTCTGAACTCCAGCGGCTCAGCCTAGGTGAAGGATGCTTCATCAGCACAGTGGGTTGTTCGCAGGCACACAGGTCTATGCCCTAGAAAATGCCTCTGAAGTAGATTGCTAATCAGACTAAACAAAGAATTTTAAAGAGCAGATGAATTTAAAAGAAAAAAAAAAAAGGCATGTCTTAGGAAAAGAATATTACATCACCTCACCTGCTCTGGAATCGGTATGCTGGCACCATGTAACTGTCTGGAGATTTTTCTCTCAGGCAAAACAGGACTGGAATTATTTATGTTTTCATTGTGTCACATTACACGAAGCTACAATGCATAATAATTGGAAAAAAGAAGCCTCAGGTGACACAGATGGCAGTGCCAATTGTTTAAAGGGGGGAGGGATACTGATCACAAGCTTTGCATTAAAACTACTCTGACAAATGAAATCATCATAGGGAGAAAATAGAACTGTGATTGAATAACAATTCTGGGTTCGTGTCACCTTCCACCATATCCAGATTCATCTCTGCCATTAAAGTAGTTTCAGAGTAAAATAAGGACACTGTTTCTTGTTTCACGGGAGTAGAGATTAAACACTGTGAGAGAAGCAGGAAGAACTCCTTGAACATTTAAGAGGGATCTGATTTAGAAAAAGGAAGGTATCCATATTTCCTGCCCTTACGCACCCTTCCTTACCCATCATACATGACCTGCCCCCACCCCATGTTCCTTCTCTCTGCTCTGTGGGAATAGCAGCAGCAAGATAATAGAGCACCAGAATAGAGAGGATGGCTAGTTTAAGTATGATTTTCCGTTTTCCCAAGGCCTCCATGGAGGTGTCAGCTTATATAAAAATAGCAGATACATAGAGCATTTAAACAACCTTTTCTGAAATGTTTATGGCTGTGATCTCATGTTGAGGGTGTCATTTGTATAACCTTAATATTGAAGACGTCTCTGCTGCTCTTTACGTCCTTGCCCTTTATATTGAACAATGACACTGTTGACAAGGAGAGCATCAAATACAGCTGCCAATGTGATGCATAACCCAGAGACTTTGCAGACTCCAGGTTCATGTGGCTCTCACCCTGCTGCTCAGAGGCACAGACATCCTGACCAGTACCAGTCTCTGAGTTTGGCGATGTCCTTGTCCACCTATAGCAGCTGCTATTATTTTCCTCTGGCTCTTGGCTTCTAGAGAGCTCAGCCAAAGATTTCTCTTTGTGAGTCTTTTGAGGTTTTATCGCCTGCCGTTCTCAGTCTGCCCCCTTTCTCATTCTATCATAAGCTGCTTGGGCATCTCCCTGTCTTCTCTCTTCTGTGCGTGACTTGCCTTAAGAGGCTCACTTACAGTTGCAAGCTTCCCATGCTGATTGTCAGGCTGAGCCGTAGAATTTCATTTTTAGTGAGTGTTATGGTTCTTGATGTCCCTTTTGATATAAATAGAGCTCAGAAATTTCCAGACCCCCCCCAAAAAAAATGGAGCATTCCATGCAAAGCCTTGTGGGTAATAGGAAAAGGCTCAAAGGAGATTAATGAACTGATCCTGCCAAGGAACTCTTCCCCATGTAGGCCTACAGAGAAAAGTCGTCATATGCGACCTGCTCTATTGCTTCGTTTTTCACCATTGTGAAGGGTGGTCTTCAGAAAGGCGATCACATTTAACCACCTTTCAAGTATTCACAAACTATTTTAGGGCAAGCAAAATGGCTCAGTAGATAAACACATTTGCTCCATAGGCCTGATAATCTGATTCTGATCCCAGAATCCCACAGTGGAAAGAGAGAATCAACTCTGATTTTTCTGTCTTCCATATACATGTCACAGCACACACACCTGCACACATAACACAGTGCGCACACAAGCACACACACATACACACACACACATATACACACTAATACACACAATGAAAGTGAAAAACATCATGAGCAGGGTCTCTTTTCTTAGCTATTACTACTATTAACAACTACTTTTCAGAAAGCTTACAAGCCCTTAGAATGTATCTTACATAGACAACTTTTACTCCTGCATCTCTAAGAATGATCCTTAACTTTGTGAGTGACCATCACAGCATGAGTTGGGCATTATTATTTCAGTTCTGCTCCAGAAAAATTATTCTCAGTCCTTATGTCCCCTGAGTTACATTATATGCAGACTGTCTTGTGAAATTTGTAGAGATGTTCATAATCTTTTGAGCTAGAACAACTTCCCCAGAGGCCAAAATTATATCTAATAGCATATTCTTTTTTTCTCATCTCTCCAAGGCACCCTCAGGAAAAGATAACCCTTAAGACTAATCTATAATCTATTTATACCTTAACACCAGGAGTAAAGAGAAATGTCTCAAGCATATCTCCTCACTTGTCACACATATGGTCTTATCCTCATCATAACCTAGAGGTCATAACTAATACTGTTTACAACCACTAATTCTAGCCTATTAATTAATGAAATTATACCAAACCAGGTTCTGAGAACTGTATCTGAAAAGTCTCATGTATGAGGTTAAAGAGGAACACTAAGATATATAGCCTAAAGGGATAAGACATGTATTAAAAGAGTTATCAATGTCACAGGCAGATAGACATCAAACTGATGAGGCTCTGAAGGGAGTTCAGTCCCCAACATCATGGTAAACAGATAGCATGGTGAGGGCCCTGATAAGAGTTTACACCAAACAGTATAGTGGAGACACCTTCTTATAAATCTATAAGGAAGAAGGCTTCAGGTAGTCAAGGTATCCAGATCCTCAGCCAGAGTTGAGAGGGTGTTCCAGGGTAGGAATGTATAACTCTGAGGGAATGTATATGGAGGGAAGATGGAAAATTCAGTAAGTGTGTCAACCATTGGGACTTAGAAATGTGTAGCTACCAATAACTGCCAGTCATCCTTTGATGACTGTTGTGGGATATTTGTACACTGTTTGGAGACATATTGCTATGATTGGTGTAATAGAAAGCTGAATGGCTAGTCAGACATGGAGGAAGCAGGACATGAAGGAGGAGGGGTAACAACCACAAGCCACATGGCAGGCTGTAGATTAATAGAAATGGGTTAATTTAAGTTACAAAAACTAGTTAGGAATAAGCCTAGGCTGAGCTTTCATAATTAATAAGAAGTCTCCATGTCATTGTTTAGAAGCTGACTGGCAGGACAGAGAAAGATCCGTTACATATGGTGTCAAACGTGGGGCAGCAGATGAAGCATTTATCTAATTATTCTTTTATTAATAAAAATTTGGGAGTCAGATATGAGGTAAAAACCCGATTGATCAGAAAAATGGCAGAGAAGCGACCTCCTCTCTCTCTCCTTCCTAGATTGAAAAGGCCGAGCATCTCTCTAAGCCCTTCACTACTACTTTTTGTGTCTCTTTGTATGTCCTGGGTCCCCCAAAACCTTTATGGCTAATTCAGCTAGTAGCTAGCTTTTTTTTTAAATTATGAAAGCTCATATATATGTTTCTACTCTTGTTTAAGGGATTTAACCTGTGCAGCTCATTAAACAATGTAACGTAAATTTCTAGTCCTTGAAAGTTATTATTACAAACTATTTGGGATAATTAAGAAATACAGGTTAGTAATTAGTTATCTATAATAATGAAACTTGTAGTCATATTAGGTATGTTTTCAAGGTTATATACAGCTATATTTTAGATAGACAGGTAGTCTTAAAACACTTCAGGGATATACAAAATATGGCACTTAGGATGTTTTAATAACCTAAGGCTTTTCATGACATCTGCTCCTGGCAGCACCAATTTCCTTCAGAAAAAGGATAATTGGCATTGAAGAACCTCCATATGGAGTTTGTATTTTTTGTGGCAAAAGTTAGTCACTGGGCAAGAAACTGCCCTTACCTCAATTGCTGATAATATATTGTTCAAATTGGACAAGCAGGACACAAAAGAAAGTGACTGCTGAATTTCACCAAGGCAAGGTAGGACAACCCTTAAAGATTCATGCTTCACAGAAAAGTCTGTCAGATATTCTAGTCCTCTGGCTGAAGATGGATGCCCCAATGTTTCAGAAGAATCTTGGATGACAGGCAGTCAATTGTTTCTGTCATTTCTATAGTTTTGGAAGTTGTTTGCTCTGTACTTTATATTTACTCAGGTAATATATTCTTCTTGGGTCTCTGATGAAGTTGAAGATGAGATAGTTATAGTTACAGTTTTTCTTGTTACCAAATTCAGAAAAGAAACTTACATAAGAGATGTAAAGTAAAAGGTTGAGAAACATAAAAGCTTAAGTTGATTATCTAAAAGGATGTTTTGATGTCCAAAAAAAATATTTAGGATGGTAATACAAGTTATAAGAAAAAGTGATTTAGGTATAAAATGTTGGATTCACTAAGATAGGGTAGATAATACAGTACTTTCTCCAAATTTGCCAAATACAAAAAGACTGGACATTGTAAATATAATTCTTATTTGATAATTGCTCTTATTGTGTATAATTTTACTGTGTTAGAGTTAAAACTTTTTATTTAGACAAAAGGGGGAAATGCTGTGGGATATTTGTTCACTGTTTGAAGATGTATTGCTGTTATTGGTCTAATAAAAAGCTGAATGTCCAATACCTAGACAGGAAGTATAGGTGGTATTTCTGGGCAGAAAGAAAACTCCGGGAAGAAGAAAGGACAAGAAGGCAGCAGGACATGTAGGAGGAACCCATAAGCCACATGGCAGGATGTAGATTAATAGAAATGGGTTTATTTAATTTATAAAAACTAGTTAGGAAAAAGCCTAAGCTATGGGCCAAGCTTTTAAAATTCCTAAGAAGTCTCTGTGTCATAATTTGGGAGCTGAATGGTGGGACAGAGCAAACTCATTACAAATGTCCCCTACTTCGAGCATTCAAAAGGTCACATAACATTTTGTAATCTGAACACCCTAGGTTGGAAATTCATGGTCTGACTTTAAGTAGGAGGTTTGTCATTTCCTTATAATGGTGGTAGATGTAAGACTGAAGCCTGAACAGCTGTCTGATCTGGATTCTAACAGTGTTCAGGCTATTCACATTGTTCCTTTAGTTCTCTACTGTCAACAGATTACTGCTTGTAAGAAGTACAACCATTCTGAACACTTATTCAATGTTGCTCAGCAATACAATGAAAGAGTTGAATGGACATAGGCAAGAGACAGAATTTACAGAACTACAGCAGGTCTTAGGTTAGTCCAAAGTCCTGTAACACTTGAAAGTATGTCAGGGTTGATATGCCTTGGGGAAATGTTGAGCAGGCAACTTTGAAAGGAGGTGAATGTGAACAAGAAAGATTTCAACCTTAAGATTTAAGAGTTAGGATATTGCTTTTGTGATGAGTGAACTTTACTTTCTCAGCTCATATTTTTTTTTTATATTTCACTTGAATATATAATATGACTATCTCAGAAAATTGCTATTATAATTTTTCCTTTAGTTATCTAAATATGCTTTACAATTTAGGATTCTGCCCAGTTCTGATTTCAAAGGAGCCATGTTAGAAAATAATAATGATAAACCATTAACCTAAGATAATCATAATGCTATGCAAAGTATAACAAGAAAGCTCATTAAACAAGGCAATGTTGTACATATAATCAATACTCAACATTTCTCTAGCACTTATTTCACACTTGGCACAGCTTTAAGTATTATATATATATTCACACATTTGATACTCATAATAAAATACAACGTACAGTCTATTACTAAAGATTAGAGTTTTAATAAATGGCAAGAATTAGGTTAAAATCAAGTAGTTTTTCTTTAGCTCCTGCTACATTGTTCTATATTGTCTATGGCCAACATTACTTTGTTTATCCAGGACCATTGTTAGAATAAGATCATACATGATCATTGATATTTTACATATATATTATGACAATAATGTCACATCTAAAGCTTCATGTCACAAAGCAATGAACAACATGAGTGTATTCACCTGCCCAATATGAGACTTAGCTGGACTTGTGTGAGACCATTCACTCTTCTGAAGAGTGATTCTGTTTCTTAAGTCTCTCCATCAGTCCCTATATCTTTTTTTAAACCGAATATTTCATTAGCCAGATGGAAACACAAGGTAGATAGAGTCCAAGAATCGAGTTCAAATGCCCCCTAAAGGTATATGTCACGGTGTATGAATTAAAAGAAAAATAAATCATCAGTTCTACTATAAGGAAAGTGGGTTTCATTAAAACCAAATGCTGTTTTGTTGAAGTCAGTCACCCATTTATCCATTATGTAAGCACCCTTATTTTTTTATTTCAAGATAGGTCAAGGTAAAATTCAATTTCTGCTTCAAAATATCAATAATTATGATAAAGAATTTGTGCTGACTAGCCTTAACTATTATTTTGAAACACCATAGAATCACCTGGGAACAGAATCTTTTTAATTTTTTTATTATTATTAAGAAATTTTCTGTTCATTTTACATACCAACCACAGATTCCCCTCTCCTCCTGCCCCCCCAGCCTCCCCTCCCCCCTTAATCCACCCTCCTTCCCACCTCCTACCAAGACATGAGCATGGGGATTCAGCAGAGCCAGGTACATTCAGGTGAGGCAGGTTCAAGTCACTCCTCCCTGCTGAGCACCAAGGCTGAGCAAGCTGTCCCACCATAGGCACTGGGCGCCAAAGAGGTTGCTCATGCACCAAGGACGGATCCTGATCCCACTGCCTAGGGGCCTCCCAAACAGTTTAATATAAACAACTGTCTACCTATCCAGAAGGCCCAGTCCAGCACCATGAGGACTCCACAGCCATTGGTCCACAGTTCATGCATTTCCACTAGTTTGGCTGACCATCTCTGCACATCTTCCCATCATGACATCTATCTCTCTTGCTCATAGAATCCTCCTCTCTCTCATTGATTGGACTCCTGGAGCTCTGCTTGGCACCCAGCCGTGGATCTCTGCATCTGCTTCCATCAGTCACTGGATGAGGGCTCTATGATGACAGTTAGGGTATTTCACTCAATCTGATTATCAGAGTAGGTCAGTTCAGGCACCATCTCAACTATTGCTAGTAGTCTAAGGTGGGGTCATCGTTGTAGATTCCTGGGAACTTTCCTAGCTCCCAGGAACAGAGTCTTAATAAAGAATTGCCTGTATCAGCCTGGCCTAAGGAAACCTGGGTAGGCTTGGTTATGAATATTAATTTGTATAGGAAGACCCAGCCCACTGAGGGTAACACCATTCCCTAGGTAATAGGGTCCTGGATAGGAAGAGAGAGAACACTGTCTGATAGCATCAAGCAAAGGGTGGATGTATATCTCACTCTCTCTTTTTCTGATCTTGATTGCAAATTTGATGTAACTAGGTGCTTGAATTCTCAGATTGACTTGTCTCAATGATGGACTGTAAACTGTAATTATAAGTCAAATATACCCTTTCTCCCCTAATTAATTTGCCTTTTTTTGTCAGAAAATTTTATCAACAGAAAAGAAATAAAACTAGAATGCCATGTTATTATGAAAACAAACAGGAGATCTACAAAGATTTTTCTTTTTGTTTTTTTGTTTGTTTGTTTGTTGGATTGGTTGGTTGGTTAGTGAGTTTGCTGATTAGTTGGTTAATTCATTGGATAGTGGATTTCTGTTGTTTCTTTAATTTATGTGTATTATGACTATCTGTTTGTGTGGACGCCACATTGTATATGTGTGCCCACAGGGCCAGAATATTGGATCACATCCCCTGGAGGTAGAGTTAGAGGTAGTTGGTGGGAGTGTTTGGAAGCTAATGTATGTCATCAAAAAGATCAGTAAGTGCTCTTGATCTCTGAGCCATTTCCCTAGCATAGGTTTTGTTTTCATGCTAGTGAAAAGAGAAATAGTAGCGATGACACCCATGAGATAATGCTTGGATTAAATTTATGTCTGGGTCTTTTTTTCTAGATAGTTCTTACAGAGGACAAGGAAGAGTATGTGTTACTAAAGTATCATTTACATGCAATAGGATGACAAGAAATGATGATTCAGATATCAGGTCTAGAAGGTTTTGCAAATAATCCTAAATTCAAAAAGCCCAACCAGTTTAAAAGATAACTGGGTACTCTGGAATATTTTCAGCAAACCATCAACATTTGGATGAAACATTAATAATGCTTGCACTGAGAATAGAGCTTACTGGCAGAGCACTTGCTTAGCATACTCTGGGTTTAAACTCTGTCATGGGCAAAAAGAAAAAAAGAAGGCCAGAGAGATGACTCGGCAGGTAAAGGCACCTGCTGCCAAGCCTGTCCTGAGTTCAATCTGGAGTTCACTCAGTAGAAAGAGAGAATCTGTTCCTGTTAGCTGTCTGTTGACCTCCTCAAGCACATTTATACCCATGCCTGCCCCCCTGCACACAAAGCAAAGAGAGATAGGAGGGAGGGATCAGGAAGAGAAGAAGGGAAAGAGGGAGGAGGGAGGGAGGGAGGGAGGGAGGGAGGGAGGGAGGGAGGGAGGGAGGGAGGGAGGGAGAGAATAGCCTCAGCCTGGAAATAAATGTTGCCTGAAAGTTTTTTGATTAGTACTTTCTAATATTATATGCAGGTTCCTATTATTACATGAAGGAGGGATTTCTGAACTGTATCTTCATTTGAAAAATCCTAAGATTCTTCCACCATGGCATCAGACTAGCCCTTTGCTATAGTTATATCAGAAAGTGAATGACTAGTACACATTCACCCAAATAAGGTAGAAATCGGTACATATATCACAGGATATATCTATTATTGTCAGTTCAGAAATATAAAACTCACACCAACCACAAATATTTAAGTAGGTAATACAGGCACCTTGACTCCCAGTAGTCCAACTATGGGCTATGCAGTAACCACAACTGAAGCCTGTTTTATTGATTTACTGTGTAATATTACAGTGACGGGGACCATAAAACAGAAGCAGACAAACTTGGAAATCAGAATTCTTGAGCATATAATCAAAACAATGGCATGTAGAAAAATTGGATGCTTCATGACAGATGGCAAGAATATCCATCACTGAATGGAATCAGGAGCACTGGGATCCAAACCCAATATGTATCCTTGTGAGTAGGACATAAGTGGCTTGATATCCAATGACTATGTTATGTTGGTGGACTTAATGATAGTTACCATTGAAGAAATGCATGACCCCTTTTTGTACTTTCCAAGGATGACTGATGCCTACTATGACACCTTTTTTTATAGGATGTTAATATGTAAACCAGAAGCCATTTGATCTTTATAAGCTGTTAATCAGTAGGCTAATGTTGACTTCATTTATCTCTCAGAGCCAAGGATTTCTGTCTTTGCCAGTATTCACAGTGAGTTCCTTATACAGCCCTTTAGTACATGAAACCTCGAGCTCAAGAATGTTCACTCAATAAGCTTTATACAAATGTGTATAGTATATAGATACACTTGTATATAGTATATAGTCAAGTTCAAAAAATAAAAATATTGTTTAGAGCTTTTAATGACAGGGCTACTCTGGCAACTTTTGACCTCTAATAAAAGCATGTGAGGTTTTTTGTATATAATATTAAATCAATATATTTATGAAAACATAATTTTATTCACTAAAAAATTTAACTACAAGTAATACATCTTTCTAATTATGTAGTAAAGGGCAACTGATACCTCCAGGTAAGCTTTGAAATAGAAGAAACTGTTTGTTCTCTGATTTATCATTCATTTTGCTTGTGTGCTTTATTACTATGAGGAAAATAGCTGAACGAAACAGGGTTTTTGCTATAGATGATTCTCTTCTCATAATGTTAAGAACCCTCTTGACTTCTCAATAATACCTTGATTATATTATGTATCTTTCTCTGACACCAGTGATGGAAAAGCAAATAAAGGAAGCAGTGTTCAAATAATACACTAACATTGGGTCTTTGTGGCTTTAACTATCCTGAAGTAAGAGCAGCAATTAAAATAAAATATCACATGCTCATATGATATGCAAATTGTGCACAAAGTTAGCAAAAAATGGTTTTTATCATTGTGAGAATATTGTTTTAGTTTGGGCTTTTTTGTTTTACATTTGAGAGATTGGAAATAGATCATTACTGTGTTTATTAGTATGCCTTTGCTTGCACTCAATGGAAAACATAACTCAAACAAGGTTGGCTAATCAACACAATTATAGGTTTTGTGACTGAGAAGTCTTTAAGGTAGTTACCACAGCTCAAAAGGTATTAATAGTAGCTACTTTTATTCTTTTTTAATTCTCAACTCCTTTTCCTCCGGTGTTTATCTCATTTAGTGGTAGCATCTCACTTCATGGTTCACATTACAGCCCAGTGGATGCCAAGAAATCTTTCATTCACAATCCTATCCAATATAAAAAACATCTGTACCACTGACTCCAAGTAGATAACCTGAGACAAATCCTGATTAGACTAGTAAAGTAGTTAAATGATTAGTTAATCTGTAACCTAACTGCCATACTCAATAGATTTCATGCTACCTTTGTATTTTGCAATTGTATAAGTTTTCTACAATATATGACAACACAGATGCATGAAGGAGAGTTCAATAAAACAAGATACTGTGCAAACAGGAATGAAGTAAATTTAGAAGTCAAGGAAATTTACATTCTGAACTTAATATCAAATGCCAGAAATAAACTTACATATTCATGGCTAACTGACAAAGGTACCAAGAACATGCAAAAAAAGAAATAATGATATCTAAAAAATGGTGTTGGTAAAATTGTATATCCATACCAGAAGGCTAAAAGTACTCATTTGCTTCACTTCATATACAAAAATCATTCCAAAATGCATTAAAAACTTAAATATATAACTCCAAACTGTCAAATTACTAGAGAAAAATATCAAGGAAACCTACATGACATTGGTCCAGGCAGTGATTTTTTTAAATATGGTATCAAAAATATAGAAACAAAAACAAAAATCAAGGAATGAGATTATTACATAAAATGGAAAAGCTACACAACACAGAAAACAATAATAAGATAAAATCTTTGCATATGATCACTCTAATAAGGGATTAATATCAAATATATAAAGTTATGCCAGCAACTCAATAGCAAAAAAAAAAAAAAGAAGGAAAGCAAAGAAAAGAAATTAATCTGATTTTTAAATTGAGGACCTGGATAGACATTTCTCAAAAGAAGACATATAGTCAATATGTATATGAAAATATGCTCATTATGGCTAATTATCAGGGAAATGCAAATTAAATCCACAATGAGATATCACTTCATGCCCATTAGAATGGCTATTATCCAAACGAGGAAAGATAAAAAGCACTGGTGAGGATGTAGAGAAAAGGAAGCTTTGAACACTGCTGGTGGGAATGCAAATTAATGTGGTCATTATGGAAAACAATATAGAAGTTTCTCAAAAAGTAAAAATAGAACTATGATATGATCCAATAATGCTATTCCTGGGCATACATCCAAAAATGAAATAAATTATTTTGGCCAAGTGATCTGACGCACTCCTGTGCTCTCTTTGAAACATTATTTGTAATAACCGTTATGTGGGATCAGCCTATATGTTCATTAGTGGGTAAATGTATAAGGAGCATCAAACATACACACACACACACACACACACACACACACACACACACACACACACACATGCATGCACATATGCATGCCCACACATGCATGCATGTTTGTGCCTTGGAAAACTATTTAGGCTAAAGGGAAAGTTGGTTTGTCATAAATGATCCATGAAAACATTACGTAAGGAGAAATAGTGGGAGGTATAGAAGACAAATTCTTCTCGTCTTACTCGTATGTGGAATCTCTAAAAATTGAGTTCACAGTGCAGAAAAGAGAGTAGGTAATTGAGCTACAAAATATTGCATACATATTTCAAAATATCACATTGAACATAACAAACATATACAATTCTTATTTATTAATATTGTTTAATTCCTATTTGCAGTGATATATTTGGGGAATATTTGTAGCACACACAGAGAAACGATTTCTTTGGAATTGTTCACTAAAAAAAAAAACACTACTGAGATATAGTCAGATAATATCTATGGTAGGTATCACCAAATAAGATTCCATAAGCATTTTCTGTTGCCTTTAGGAAATTCTGTGCTGCTCTCACTAGTCCAAGATCACTGCAAGCTTCTAAGTTCATCTTCCTCTCTTATCTCTTGAGGAGTCTGAACACACCATCTAATTTTACTTCACATATATTCCATCAACACTACTCTCTGCATCAGCAACATGATAAATAAGAGCATCTAGGAGGAACTCTGACTCCTCAGTAATCAGAAACAAATGATTGGTCCAACTGCAAGATCTAAGATTGTTAGCCAGTGTGAAGACAAGGACTAAACCTAGAAAGTGAATATCACAGATAAACTTATATGTGCTTCTACAATATAATGCTCTGCTGTTTGTTGTCTAGGACACATCTTATTTCATTTTGAACTGGATTTATTGAGGTTTTTTGTTCTTAAACAGCTACTGGTGATCCTTTAATAGTGACTAAAGTAAAAGTCAAAATATCCCTCTTCAGGGTCATTCAAATGACCTTGACATGTTTCTATTTGTTTCTGTTTCCCAGAAGAAATTTATTTCATTCCAGGAGGCACATAAAACTTACTGGCTCTTCAAATATTTCCTTTGTTTTTGTTTCTTTTCTTCATGTCACCTATAAGATAAAGTGACATAAGTCTCTTCTTTGTCCCTTTTTCAAGAAGGACTGCCAGTTTCCAAATATTAGCATCCCCAAGCTGGAAAATCATTTGAATTGCCTACCTCATAGCACACAGACTCCCTTGCACATTAAATATGCTCTGCATTGGCAGTAACTTTTTCTCTAGCCAAGGTTGATGTTATAATGGCTTAAAATACAGAAACTCAGCAGTAAAGTGTATGTATATAACCAACAGCCTTGGAAAAGCACTGGTGGATTGAGAGTTAAGTAAAGTTTTATGCAATTTGTTGAATGTTTTAATGAGTTATTAGGTATTTTAATCTGGCAAAAATCTGGAATCTATGCTAAACAGCTAAAAAAGTGATGTACTGGCTTTAGATGAATATTTCTATATTATAGAACTTAATTTGCTTTCAAGAACTCCTCTTTTAATTATTACCAGCTTGTACATAATAAAAATATAATCTGAGTTATAGTTACCTGTTTGAGCTAGTGAGGTACTCCATTCCTTAAGCACAATATAAAACTGCTCTCTTGAGAATATTTATTGTAGGTATAGTTCAACTTTAGAAGAGCTGTTGATATTAAAGAACATTCAATTTTGTAGAGGGGATGAATACTTAAGATAGAGAACAAGGCAGTAAATGGATAAGAATGGTTCATAGTACACTTTTATAATTAATATTAGTCTCATTGGTGTCCTTCCTATTAAAACTGTCATTAATCTTATTAACTTACAGTGCAAGTCCATAATTCTGTCTAGACATTTGCTTTTGTTTGCTGATAAACCAGTGGTGTGGTTTGTTGCCCCTCATGGGACTGAGACACTCCTGGCAGAATTACAGCCAGTGAATTTTATCATATCCTCATTCAAAATTTACTGAAGCCAATGGGCCTCCAACTTTAATGTATACTAGAGCCGCTGGAAGAACTGCAAGTCTAGATGGCAGAGCATCTAGTGTGCAACTCTACAGAGTGCCTAGTGGGCATACTATACACTAAGTAGGTCTACAGTGTGCTCAGTACTCCTCTGCATTTGCTTGTACTCATGAGATGCCACCACTCCTATTTGGAGAATCATTGCCATAAACTCATCCAAGGTGACATCTTTCATGTTGGAAACAGTCCATATCTCCCCAGTGTAAGACATCAGCATTCTCTTATCTTAAACAGACAGATCTATTGGGTCATCTCAGCTTCAGCTCTCCTAGTAGTGTTCATGGACCCATTTGTTTTCACCATATTGAACTTCAACAATTCCCTCTATCCAATGCTATATCTATTCTCTCCATATAGTTATTGATCCTGTGGGTGCTGCAAGAAACTATTGATCGCCTAAACATATCTGCCTGATATATTAATACTTTCTAGTATTTCTTGAATGTCATTCAAACTTGTATCTACTCATTTGCATTATCTCCAGACTAGATGAATAAAATTTCTGTCTTCTGCCTACTGAATGATACAAGAAGAAAAGGTGCAGAGAATCATAATATCCTGCTCCCAACAAGCCCTTCATATTTTTCAATTGTTCAAGAAAGCTTATCTAAGTAGTTTTCTCTTTTTGCCTCTGCACTAAAATATTCTGTATTTTTTTTTCCTATCCCCTGCTTCATATCCTGATATATTCTCAGAAGATGGCCAGTTTATTGGCTGGTTTTACACACAAGATGACAAAGCCATCCTCCATGTCTTGATTTTCCTTTTATTTAAATCTCATTGTTATCAAGTCCTATTGATATTATCCACAAAATATCTCTTCATTTTTCCAAATCTCACCTTCCCACAAAGCCATTTATAAGAGCATTCATGAGCACTAGAGAGTGCAAAGAAAATTTTCAGTTCTCATTCAACTTCCTGACTAAATATAGCTTACAAAAGACCACAGTCCTTTGGTGGAGCTGCCTGATGGCACAAAATGGCTGCCACAAAGAATTAGTGACACTGTTCCATGGTTATGCAGGGGAGGACTCATGGGTAGTAATCTCTTCATTCTCTGCAGTCAGAGAAAGTAAGAGAAATAAATTCAAATACTTAAATATGATAGTGCAGTAGGTATGTGTCACATAGCTCTAAGACAGAAATGTTGTATCACAGAATCACAGTAAGATTGTGTACCTTGTATTAAAAAAAAATACAACCCAAGCCAAAGACATTTCTTTTTTTTAAAAAAAAAGATTTATTTATTTATTTATTTATTATGTATACAGTATTCTGCCTGCATATATGCTTGCAGGTCAGAAGAGGGTACCGGATCTCATTACAGATGGTTGTGAGCCACCATGTGGGTGCTGGGAATTGAACTCAGGACCTCTGGGAGAGCAGCCAGTGCTCTTAACCGCTGAGCCATCTCTCCAGCCCCCCAAAGACATTTCTTAATGCTGAGAGTAGTAATTCATATACTCCACTAAAAATGGAACATACACAAAAACTAAGGCCTAAATGTAGGGAAAAAGACCTAGACTTCCATTTATGTTAGCAAGAAAGAAGCAAGCAGAGTGTGTATGTTTCAATATGTTCCCAAATAAACCAGAGGCACAGTCGGAGGATAACGGAGGTCAAACTAATTTTTTTATGTGTGCCATAAAGGTATAACAATAGGTAGATAGAAAACTTTTGTTGAGCTAAAATGAATTTTCCATATTTAATTACAAAGTTATTTTACTTAATATATGACACTATTCTGCTTTGCATTTCACTCTCACTCTCCATTAAAATATTATGACCTGTCATTATAACTTAAGAGGATTATAAGGTGATTTCTAAAAATATAGCATGGGTTATCATAAGAAGCTTGGGTCAAAAACAATGTGATTGTGTGCTAATATTTTTGGAACTAAGTATTTAACTTCTCATTTCTCTTTAGTCCAAATATGATAGTATATTGAGCTATGTCACTCGTCAATGTCACACAGTCACTCAAATTGTCTTCTAGTTCCAAATTTATTAAACAAGTGTTCTTTGTAGTTTTGTATTTTAAAAAAATGAGCTTATAGTTTTCAAAAGTATGTAAAAATGAAGATATTAACAAGGTATAGACATATATTAAGCTATGGTCCTTTCTGGGTAAATATGTAATAAAGAATAAAATAAACTCCATTTGATCATAAGGTCTGTAATACCATAAGAACTTATGCTTATTTTGTCTATTATGAAGTAAATGGAAGCATTTATTGTATGCCTCCCATGTTAATTCCCATTAACATGACACTGGGGACACAAACTTGAACAAGATAGATTTTTTGCCAACGTATAAAAATTGACTACCTAATTTATGAAGAAACATTAAGTTATAAAACCTTAATTATGCAATCCATCATGTGTTCTTCATACTGTGGAAGAGTTAAGTCACATTTATTGTTGTTGTGAAGAAGCCTGCACAGGAGAAATTGTGAAGGTGTCTTCACAAGAAGGTAACTACAAGACAATGTTCTTCCTTAGATTAACCCAGGTCTCCCTCTTTTCTACTTGAAGTTTTCAAACTGAGTATAGAGCATGTGTGACAAATAAAGGAGGCCAGACCAGCACAGCCCAGCTCTCTCTCTCAGGTCCTCTGCCCTAAAAAAATTATATGTCTTTTTATGGTTTGGGTATTTGTTTGTTTGTTTGTTTGTTTTTGTTTTTGTTTTTTGAGACAGAGTTTTTCTGTGTAGCTTTGGTGCCTGTCCTGGATCTTGCTCTGTAGACCAGGCTGGCCTTGAACTCAGAGAAATCTGCCTGTCTCTGCCTCCCTGGTGCTGGGATTAAAGGCGTGTGCCGCCGCCGCCGCCGCTCCGCCGCCGCCGCCGCCAGCCGCCGCCGCCACCACCACCACCACCACCATGCTGTCCTTTTATGTTTTATCAGAATGATTCATATGCTTCTTGGATGTTAAACTCAGTTCTACTTTAGGGCACATCATTAACAGACTTTTGACCCTAAAAATTTTAGTCCAAGGAAGAAAAGGCACCAAATTGTTAGTCACAGGCTAGAACTCATTATTATTGCCCTACAGTGAAACTTATTGACTTTATTGAATGAAAATAATCATTAGAATGGAGTCAATCCAAGTGCTTGCTTTATATCCCCTATGTACACAATGATCCTAAAAATCCATGTAATTTAAGCAGAATGATATGGTCCTATAATTTTATGCATAATACTCAATATACAAAAAAGTTATTCACAAAATAATTTCCATCTTTATTATTTTGATAAGTTGATAAAGTTAAAATGATTAGGGTATTCTTAGAATATCTTTCAGATTATGATTCTTTCCATCTGGAAGGGAGATTAAAAGAACAATAGCTGATTAGCCATTTATTTCCAAAAATTCATATACACTGAGAGTCAGATTGGATTTTTCTGTAATTATCCAGATGTTGAACATATGTAGAATAAACTTTAAAATTAGAATAAGTAACTGACACTGAATGAGTCAGAGGTTAGGTCAGCAGTGGCTGATTTGTAGAGGCATTTATGTCTTTAATGACATCAATACTCATTATGGAATGCAAACTTCACCATCCTGCACTACTATATAGTAACTATATACTGGCTCTCTGCCACTGGCCCTTCTAAGTTCCTTTTCTTATTAACTTTTCAGAAATTCTCTCACACAAAAAAGTTGGATCATGCTCAGTGTGAACTCTCCCAGGAGAACTATCATTTGAAGCCATTAATTAAACAGAACAATATTTGACTTTAGAAGTTCAAAAAAATGTATTCAATACAAAATGGAAGGAAGCTTTCTAAGAAGGACATTTCTCCAATATACTTCCATAAATCTAAACATGAGACTATCTACTCCATATATACCCCAAAAAACAATGGAGCCCTTACTTTGCAAAACTACATCAAGTAAAGGCAACTCTAATCTTAATGTTTACCATTGTGAGCATCATAACTGCCATTTGCCTCCATGAATGATTTTACTTTTACACCTTGTAGATTTGTATACTATTATCAAGAAAATAAAGAGAGAGCAAACATGTGTGTGTCTTATGTATGAATAAACCAAGGCCATTATATTGACATTTCTAAAATGAAAAATCATATAAATAACAAATATATGTTATAATTTGAATACAAAATGTCTCCTCTAGGCTCATATAGAGAGTACTTGGTTTCTAGTTGTTGGGCTCTTGAGAAACAATTGGGTCCTAAGTCTCTGACCTACTCAATGGATTATTCCTTGACAGATTCGATAGAGGACAGCATTATTGAGAGGTGGAAAAAGGAGGAAGCAGAGTGTGTTTCAAGGAAGTAGGGCATGCTCTGGAAATGTGTGTCTTGTTCTCTTCCTTGTCTTTTGCTCTATCCCTCTTGCCACCACAAAGGGGCTGCTTTTCTCAGCAACTTGTTCTTCATAGTAATACTCTGTCTCCTCATAGGCTCAGAGCCCAACACGGTGGACTGAAACTGGGAGTCAAAATAAAAAAAAAAATATATCCTTTTAAGAAGTGTATGCCACGTATTGTGCCTTGGAAATGAGCATCTGACTAACATGGTATGTAAAAGGAAAGAGCTGGGTGGTTGAACAGATTGAAATGAACAGATTCTTTGCATTTTGTGTCTACTGCAAATTCCATGGATACTCAAAATGCTTAGAGCAATTCATTCTGATAGAGGCTGAGTTGGTAAGTGCTTGCCCTGTCTGAGAGCAGATGGAAAAAACAGATCTTCCTAAGAATATTTGCCTAATGGATCAGTACTACTAACTGTTGTGGAGAACAACAATTTCATGGGAGGCCTTCAGTAAGCACCATCTGATGTTTTAAATGAACAAATACTGTTCTACTGGGCCAGCAAGCTACTTGACTGGCAGCTAACAAATCTATCCCCTTTCACTTGTTGCCTTAAGCATGAAGCTGTCAATTAGGCAGCCTCTTCTTTGACAACCAGTCAGACTATTTATCATCATGGCAGCCTGGCTGCTCTGAACACTGCATGCATTTCCCTAGGAAACTCCATGTCAATTTTGAGGAACACTATGACCATGATTGCCACGAAAGCCACAACCTCTGCTCTAGTAAGCTACATTTGAGGGATGACCCTTATGACCCATTGAACCATCTCCTTGAGACTTCACTTCATCCAGGACAAGCCTAAGCGGACCCGCCTTGCAGCAATTCTCAGTCAGAGCCAATCCCTTTGGAGCTCAATAAAATGTTTGTTGTTAATGCATACACATACACGTGGCTTGTCATTGGTATAATAAGGAGAAGCTCACAAACAAGTGTGGTGGGTGGTAGAACAGGAAGGCTACAAGAATGTTATCCTCTATATGGGCTGTGTAAACAGGCTTTTCTTTTTTCTTGGTAGTTAGTACATGAGACTTTCTTTCCTCATTTGCTAAATATAAGCCCCCTAAAAATGTCTCCTCTGGGTGATCTTTTAGTGCTTACAAGTGACCTTTGCTATGGGCAGAGAGAATTAAGTTGGTAATGCTAAGAACAGCAAAACCCTTGCTTTGCCCCCTGTAGGCATTGGGCAACAGCAACCAGAGGCTAGCTGGAGAATGACTCCGGAAGGCATATGAGCCTCTGGTCCACAGAGCTGTTTGTGTACGTGGTTCAAAAAGTTGAAGAGTTCCTGAAAGCAGCTAAGAGAAAGACTACAGAGTGTAAGTAGGAATGCCGAGTGATGTTCTGGAGGCAGTGAACACTCAAGTCTACAAAGGGCAAGAGGCTGTAGAGAGTTGAGCAGCACTGCAGATCCTACTCACTGGAGGACTTCCAGAGATACACCAAAGGTAAAAGTGGAGGGTACTGACATTCCAAACCTGGAACACACTAGTTGTCAAGTTCCAGGTCTTCGAGAGTTACAGCCTAGAGCAATAAAATACTAACTGGAGCATCTTGGACTGTAAGTCTCTGTCTTTGAAAACCTAGAGTCATAAGCCCTTAGTTCTCAACACCTACACCCCAAGCCTCTTGTTCTATGACTTGGAACTATGACTCTCCAATACTTAGTACCTACAGCTATTAACCTCTAGGGTGGTATTAACACCAAGTGACATACAGCTTGGTCCTGGAAACCTGACAGGGACAACAAAAAGCACAGCAGGAACAAAAGAACAGAGAAGCTGGGATGATCTGATGGGCTGTGCTTTCTCTGATGGGGCAGCACCCACTACAGTGCAACAAGCCAGCAGCTCAGCTCCTCTGTTATATAGCAAGGGGGCTGGGAGGGGGGCAGTCCCTGAAGAGGAGCAGGTTCTGGTCATTCAGGAAGAGGAAGCTGCTAGTGCTAGTTTTTGCACACACTGTCAACACCAGCACATGAACCAGAAGTGTCAATTCCCATGGGTCTGAGTCACGGGGCTCCTTGTCAATAATACACATTCATTCCAGAATTCATTCACTCCTTATACATTCACTCAGGACTTCCTCCGCTCTCCACAGATTGAAGGTTAGTTTATTAATGTCAGAATCCAAGGGAATTCCTCCTTGTCTGTTTAAGGAGCAAAGAAACCCACAGTCATCCCTTTGTCCCAGTAGTATGGCTGGAGCAGTTCATACTTCATGTTTATTATTCCTTAAAATAGATATATTTGCAAGGTTTCCATGGAGATTAATAAAAACCCTTAATATTGTTAATATTACAATTGTAGTAATTATATTGGTGATTTATTATTACACTTTTCTTTGAAGAGAAAATCTGATAAACAAGACACATAAATGGGTCATTAATTCAAAAAAGGACTAAGAATCAAGTTATAAGAATGTTAGGACTTGATTTTTAAAAACTGTTTAGAAAAAGCTGGGAAGTGTCTTTTGTTGAAAACATCTCTAATAACCTGGAGACAGTAACTCAAACATTATTTGTAAATACTTCCTTCCAAACTCTACATGGAAATCATTATTAGGCCATTTGTCAGTGGGGGAAAATATCACTTCACAGTGACTAAAAAAAAAAAAAAAATGCTTCTCAAGAATTCTCACCTACAGTTTTATAGAACACATCTAAATAAGTCAGTAAGTGTGGGTGGGTTGCTAGGAAATACTGCAGTTTAAAGTGCATATGTGATAGCTCAGAAAAACATGGATTCATCTAGAAAGTGAATTATAAAATTTAAGTGGACAAATCCAGTCATAAGTATACATTTTTAAGACATTTCAAATGCTACCAACTGTGCAGAATGACCCACTATAAGTTTATAATAACCACATGACCTCTGCTTCAGATACTCATAATAGAGCCAGGAAAATATTATCACTCAACGAGAATATTCCTTGCCATCCCTTGATCTATTTGCAACTTAAGGTCCTTTAGTTTAAGCAAATAAGCAGAATGCTTCCAATATAGAGCTCTGAGCCCCATGGTTGTTCCATGGATGTTAACTTATAAATTAAATAAACTCAATTATTCTTGATCATTTTACTAACTGTTTCCATTCCTCCTCTTCCTTGTGAATTTACCTTCCCCAAAATATTAAAGTAAACTGAGGTTCTCTTTAAGTGTATGCATGGGAAAATATGAAATTTTCTAGTTTCCCATTTTAGGATTTAGAAATACTCTAAACACATCGTGGTGTCTTTTAAATGCCCACTGTGGATATGAATAATTAGAATTTTGGATACTGGAAAATGATGGCTCAGTCGATAAAGGGTTTGACTTCTGAGTATAAAGAACTGAGCTCCATCCCCAGGGCCCACACTGAAATAAATGCCAGAAGTGTTGGCACTCATTTGTAATGCCTGCTCCATGGAGGTCAAGTTAGGTGGGTATCTCAGACTCACTGGCCTGGCAGCCTCACCTACTTGATGACTTCCAGGTCAATTAGAGCATTTGTCTTAAAAAGCAAGGTGACAGGTATATAGGAATGAGACTCAAGACAGTCACTGGGACTCCACATACACATCCACACACATGTATGCACACTCCACATATACATAGGTACTTGTCCAAAGATGAACACACAAACACACACAAATAGAATTTAAACAAATAGAATGCATTGTCCACAACTGTGAATGAATGGCTGAACAAATGGTTCTCCATCTTCAGATGATTTAATATGTGATCGTGTTCCTTTCCATCCAAATTCCATTTTATGGGAAGGAAAATGGATGTAGTTTCTCTTACGCAGAAGGCAGCAGAAAGATGCCAAGATTCCAGCCTTGACCACATCTTCACCTCAATTGTCTTTGCAAGCTACACAGGTTGCATTAAGGAATGACTGAGGACATTGACACTGAGGGGCCTAAATACATATAGAAAACTGACCCAATGAGCCAATTTTTTTTAAATTTTATTTTACAGTACAATTCAGTTCTACATATCAGCCAGATTCCCTTGTTCTCCCCCCTCCCGCCCTCTCCCCTTCCCCCAGCTCACCCCCCCATTCCCACCTCTTCCAGGGCAAAGCCTCCCCCAAGGACTGAGATCAACCTGGTAGACTCAGTCCAGGCAGGTCCAGTCCCCTCCTCCCAGGCCGAGCCTACCGACCCTGCATAAGCCCCAGGCAGTGGGACCGAGTTCTGTGCTCATTGCTTGAGTTGGCTGTTTGAAAGCTGGGGCTTATCCAATGAGCCATTTTTAACTTAACTGGTAGAAAGCAGGACGGACAGAGTTCTGCTTTCGTAGAGATGTACAGAGCTGTGTCAAGGCAGGAAGTGTTTTCACAAGTGTTGAATTTCACTTTAAAGGCACTGACAGATACTCTGTTTTCCTCCTTCACTCAAAAAGTTAATAATTTACTTATTTTTCTCTAATTAAAATAAGATATGTAAAATAAACAAGCTTTGAAATCTAAATCAATAATAATGAATGCATTTTATAGTGCTTCTATGGTCTCGCCATTACCTTTAGAGTATACGATTATGTTTTTTGAAGACTAGGAGATAACACACTCCAGGGACCCAAGTAGGACTGGCTAAAAATTCTACTTTAATGCTTTGCTGTTGTTATTTCATCACTTATTTTAAAAACGCTGGGGTGAGTCCTTTTGGAAATCCAGACTTCTGCATTTCTTGCACAGACTCTACGGGCCTGGAGAATAATTTCATCGGAGTTTAAATCTTTACTTTTGTAGTTCATCAACCTCATCTGTCACGTTTGTGTCACTGAAATGAGAAAAGCCTTAGAAGGCAGGAAAAAAATTAAAAACAAATTAATGTGGGAAGATGATATAAATCAAGTGGCAAAGCCAAGAGTGAATTATCAAAGGGTCTTTCATCAGGAGGGAACACATTTTCCTTTCTCTCAAAAGGAACCCATTATGTGTTTTTGTTTGCACTATTATCCTTCAAGTGGCATATTAAAGAAATGGATTTGTTAGGATTTGGAATGTGTTTTAGTCTGATAGAAAAGAATAGTGGTCCCTCAAATTTAATTTGGAAAGATATGAATTTTGAAAGTCTGTGCAGACCCTGGCTAGTAATGAGTGCTAAGAAAAACAAATATTATTTTTAACTTAAGACATAAATGAATCTTCCCTTATAGGGAAAATACAACTATCCTATTATTCTATCTACAATCTTCAGAATTTATTTAGGTAAATATGGCAGTTTGACATTTTTGTGACAAACACATGCTTTGTTTTGGGTGAATGGAATCAAACAATTAAAACAAGGATTGCCTGTGATTTCTATGCTTGCTTTCTTTTGGGGTAAACCGAATATACCTACCAATGGGTTTTAACAGACTCATCTCTCAAGGCACTTCAGGAAAGAGCAAAGGTAGGTAGAAATCTAAACATAAAATAAATACTTGCCTTATAACTGTCCAACTATCATACACATTTTTTAGTAGAGAAATATAAACAGACATGCTGTAACCTTCAAGGAAGAGAGTGATTGGGTATGAGCATGTCTGTGTGTGTCAGACAAGGATCACAGGAAATCTTGACCAGAGGACAACCTGATGTGGAATAATCGTTTTCCACATTATGAATATGTACTACTCTCATTGGTTAGTAAAAAAAGCTGACAGGCTGGTAGCTGGACAGGAAGTTAGGTGGGAAAGAAACTGAGAACGATGAGAAGAAGGAGGACAAAGTCAGAAGAGATGCTGGCCAGCCACCCAGGAAGCAAGACATGCTAGAGGACAGATAAAGCCATGAGCCACATGGTAATACATAGATTAATAGAAATGGGTTAATTTAAAGGTAAGAGTTCACTAGTAACAAGCCTGAGCTATTGTCCAAGGATTTGTAATTAATATTGGCCTCTGAGTGATTATTTGGGACTGGACAGTCAGGACAGGAAATGCCCATTTACATATTTAGCACGTTTTTCTACTGGATCAGGCTGCAGGTGAGTCAAAGTTAGAGAGCTGAAAGAAAGAGAAATTGGTGTTAATGGACAATTTTTTTCTGACTAATCAATGGGGGAAAAGTGTATAGCTTAGTAATTATTAGGTAAAGACTAGAAATTTGGAGTGGCTATACCTCACGGGTAAGCAAAAGGAGTCAAGGGAGAAAAAGGTAGTTCTTTAAAAGACACTACTTCCTGAACACAAAGGATAGGAGAATTTGTTTAATGTTGGCTTTTTTGTTCCAAGGGAAAAGGTAAAAGTTAACATCAGCAGCAGCCTTGATGCCACCTCCACATCTTTCTTCTGCTCCTGGCAACTTCCCATCTCTGATGCAAAGATCCTAGGAGACCTAGGTCTACTGTTAAAAAAAAAAAAAAAAAAAAAAAAAAAAAAAAAAAAAAAAAACCGGAAGGAAAGCAGGGGTTAGAAGGGAGAATGCATTGGGAAGTCTTCAAAGAAGGCCCCTTTGGGACAAGAGTATATGATCTGAGACTGAACTATTCAAACCATCTCATTTTAGGGAGAGGTTACAGCCCAATAGTCAAATGCATGCTGGTCCAGCATGAGGAACTGAGTTTGAATCCCTAACAACCACATCAAAATCCAGGTGTGGTAGCTCACAGCTGCTCCACTGTTGAGTCAGAGACAGGCCAATGTCAAGAACTTGCTGACCTGATTAGCTAAAATGGTAAGTTATAGGTTTAGTCGGGGACCCTGTCTCATAAAAATAAGGTGTCAAGTGTTGGAGGGAACCAGATTGACTCTAGTCTCTCATGTTGCCTGGGGAAGACACCAGCATAACACATGTGTCTCTCTCTCTCTCTCTCTCTCTCTCTCTCTCTCTCTCTCTCTCTCTCTCACTCTCTCTCTCTCTCTCTCTCTCTCTCTCTCTCTCTCTCTCTCTCTCCTCTCTCTCCCCATTCCATCCTTTTAAACCATCAAAACAACTAAAAGGGAAATATAGGGCTATGACATTCTCTGAGCTGAGTAGAGTGTTATTGCTAGAATCTCATTGGATTTTAAAACCCTGAACATGGGAGACACTTGAGGCACCCTGGCAATAAGGGGTCTGGTAGAAAAAACAAAACAACATACAAGCAGGTTCGTGTATGTTTGAAGCCTTTTACAGCAGGTGTTCACTGAGTTTGTCTGACCTGCACAAGAACAAAAAAAGGCACATCTCGCAGTGAGCAAGCACACACGAATGATTTTATTATGTCTCGGCTGCTTAGGGGGAGGAGGCATGTGAAATTAAGTGGGTGGTGATTTTTCCCTCCTGGGAAATGCTCCATAAATTTAAGCTGTATAAACCTTTGAATTCCTTGTGCCTCACTGTCTTAATCAAGAACACCACCTTACCGTGTTATGGCTGTGGAGATAGCTGAGTGGGAAAAGAGCTTGCTGCCAAAACATAAGAGCATGAGCTGATCCCGGGCACTGACGTAAATGCTGGGCATGGTGGTAGGATTCTGTAACCCCATGCTGAACTCGTCAGCTCCAGGTTCAGTAAGAAACCCTGCTTTGAAAAATCAGGTGAAGAACAGCAGAGCAAAGATAGCTGACCTGGTGTCCACACATGTAACACCTTGGGCAAACAGCCACACCTCCACCCATACAAACATGCATGTGCATATTGGCATGAGACACACACCACCACACCACACACACACACACACACACACACACACACACACAGAGAGAGAGAGAGAGAGAGAGAGAGGAGAGAGAGAGAGAGAGAGAAATGTAAGAAGTATTTTGATGACTTGAAAGTTAATCCTGTGAATTAATAAGCCAATAAGAGCTCAAGAAAATAGTTCTTTGAAGCAGGAAAGCACATATTATTCCTGCTATACAACACTACTATCAAATATGGAAAGGAAATACATCATAAATTATGTAATTAATTTTGTATGGTTAGAAGAAAGTGGTTCTGGTCCTAAGTCATACGATGCTGATAACTCTCATTCAATTTCACCGTTGAGGGACAGTTAGACCTTTTATCACTGTTGTGATAAATTAGGAGTGGGATGGAGTCTGTGTCTTCTGTAATTCTGCAGCAATAGTGTCATTTCTGACATACTTTGTCTCTGTCATCAAGGTAATCCGATGTGTTTCTTAATTACATTTCTGGGCAAAGGTAAGAATAACAAAGAAGCATGGCAGTAAATCCATCATCTTCCCGTGTCACAGTGAGCCCCGGCAAATGGTAAAGGGGAAAAGAGGAAAGAGGTTCTGCAAGCCAGAGTACTTTTGCTTTTCTTCTTCCTTGTCCTCATTTGCTGAATTCTCTTATTCTGTACTCCATAAATTAAATGCAATTAGATTTCAGTTTCATATCTAGTTCTCAGAATGTTGAAGCAAGTATTGTAGTTTACCAAGAAGCCCCACACAGATGCATGGGACGTGGGAATGAGCAAAATGTACCCCGACTTCTATGTGCCATTATCAAGGGCTCCATTTAAACACAGTCTTAGGGGAGGGACAGTCATGCCTAAATTGTACCACCAGCTAATGGAGACTACCGCAGGGACACCAAAAGGCTCATGCACAGTGATATTTAGAAGTTTTCCGTTCCTGCATAAGCCCCAGGTTTCAAACAGCTAGCTCATGGACTGAGCACAGGACCCGGTCCCACTGCTTGGATGCCTCCCAAACAGAGGAGATGGGAATGGGGGGGTGGGCTGGGGGAAAGGCGGCGGGGGGGGGGTAGGGGCGGGAGGGGCAGGAGGAGGGAGAACAAGGGAATCCGTGGCTGGTATGTAGAATTAAATTATAGTGTAAAATAAAGGAAAAAAGTTTTCTGTTATCGTTTTATTCAACAATATCCACAATGTCCACCCTAACACTGGGTGAATGATTCTGACTCTGAAGTGTCATCGTCTCCCTTCTCATCTAGCATCACTCCTGAAGATCCAGGTAAGTTCTCTCCTCCTTCAGGTCTCCTCTCAAAGCAGCCGCCTCCCATTTGTAATGGCTGCACAACAGACAAGCAAGTACCAGCTGAGGATATGTTCTTCTTCCTCCTCCTCCTCACTTCCCACCTGGAGAGTCAGCTGAGCACAATCTGTTAGAGCCGGCTGACCTTAGCTGACACTCCCCAAACATTTATTTAGCACCAGGCTAGACGCGAATAAAAATAAAAATAAATAAAAATAGAGCCCAGGCCCTCCCAACCCTGACAATGTATTAATCCACTTGGGAAGACTCTCATAAGTTTATTCACACTGAACTGTTATTAGTTGACAAGTGTTAGCTCCATAAGGTGTTATTACAAGAGGTTCCTTAGCAACCCAATTCCTCCTCCCATGCTGGGCATGTAGCTGAGGGAGAGGCTGTATTGCTATGCAGAAGGAGCTTTGGAGCAAATCTGTCAGAGAATTATAAAGTTGCCCAGCTGAAGCTCTGGAGAATCACCTGCCATCCTATTTCATTGTGAGCCTTTTAGAGAATGGGCTCCCAGAAATGTCCCTTAACAGATTTTCTGCCAACTGAGAGGGCAAGTGTGCACATCTGACCTTGGAGCCTGAAGCTTCAGGAGACTCATTTTCTCATTAAGCGTTTTATTCCCTTTCAAAGCACCATAATGTGGCTTGAAAAACTGCTTTCCTCTAAGAGATTGTTTCCCAGCCTGATGTATTTTGCAGAGTAATGGCCACAGAATTGAAGTTCAATGGACAGTGATCCTAAAGGGCACCATTGCAAGTGTTCAGAAGAGAGGGACTTCGGGCTGGAAATCAAGTGGACTCCTGAGTGAGTTTCACCTTTCAGTGAAGGCCTAGGTGAGAGGTGTCCTAAAGAAAAGCTGTGGGAAGACAGTTTAGATAGGCCATTTACAGGAAATAGCAGTACCTGTGTGTTTTTATAAACAGGTATTTCCAAATTAGAATATTTTGCATATATGAATATTCACATATATGTTTTTGCATTTTTAACAACAAAACACTGAGAAATTAACACTGACATTCTTAAACAACTAAAATATTTTTATTTGGCCTGAAATTATCAATAAACAGAAATAAAATCTAGATGTATTATAGAAATTTTCTTCTCAAAGGAGATTATGACCTCTCCTAAATTTAGGCCATATATATATATATATGTTTAAGATACATGAAACTATCTTGAATTCCCAGTTAATTTCCATTTGTGGACCCAAAGATCAGATAAAGTGTCAGTGGATATAAACACCATCTTGTCTTCATTTGTTCTTGTCCCAGGAAAAGTAACGACTATTAATGTTATTGTAGGGACAGTAAGTAAGATTGAGGCATGTGCTAGAGTGTCTTGATGTCATAAAATGTTGGGCACACTTATTACTATTAAAAATCCAGTACAAGATTTGGAATGCCCTCATCTCCATGGTTCAAATAGGAGAGGCCACGTGCTCTAACATAGTGCCAAAATGAGATCAAGAACAAAAATTCTATAATTGTGGCCAGGCAGAGGCCAGAAGAAATGAAGGCAATGAGGGATTAAAAGCCACTTTTTCTTGAAGAGGCCTTGGGGTAGAGTGAGGGATCATGCCAGCACCCTTAGCCATTTCCCATTAAGCCTTAGGCTTCTACACCCCAAACTAGAAAAAGGAAAACTATATAGCTCATATCTGAATATTAAAGTTATCCTAAAGAGGGAAAAACAGTCTCTTGAATGACACTTATTCCCTGAATTCAGAGGATTCAACTCAGAGTCTTACAAAACTATTGTTTATCAGGTCCTGGGAAAAAAGAAGGACCCTGACTTTCACCAAGAGTTTTCTTCAAATAATAATATATGTCAAGATAAACAACATGTGGTAACTTTTCAGTAATGCTTTCCCTAACTAGTAGTGTCAATAATCATAGAGCTATGAGGGGGAACCTACTGTGCATTGAATAAATGGTGAAATATGATTCTGAGTGTGCTTCTAGCTCTGAAATATTTCTTATTGTTTCTTTCTAACTCCTTCAACAGCAAAATCAGATTTAACCTGAACTCATCTGATACCATAACTTGATATGAAAATAGCATGGCCCTTTCTAGACTATCCACCTTACAGAGAATTTTGTTTATATTTTTTCCTGCCATAATTAGTGATGTATCAGATTAGGAAATACTTCCCGAGTAGGATTATGTCACCCACTGTGTATATGTACAGAATAAACACCCTTAAAAATATAAAAGAAGTTCTTTTTCCTAAACTGCAACCTGACCAAGAGACTTACAACTAGGTTTCATAGATAAAGAATCTCTTTTGACACTTTGACGTAGAAATGTTTTGTGTTTAGGAGAGTGGACTTTAGTAAGGTTAAACAGCTCCTCTATGATCTCACGGTTTATAGAGTTTGGGAAAATGATAAATTTTTTTCCTTCCCCCCACCTCCCTGTTGGCTAGTTAGAGTTATGATCTTAAACTACCCCAGCAAACTGCTTCTTACTTTGAGAGGCACAATCATTTTGCTGCTAGAGTTCTATCCAATTTGACTCTTTTCTGACTTGAAATCAGCTTTGGAGTTAAAGAGTATTAGGGGAGCAGGAGGTCCTAGCTGGACCAGGAACAGAATGGGAGGACAAGGAAAGAGATATCACGATGAATGAAGACACCATGGGAATAGGAAGAATCAGAGTGCTAGAGAGGTCCCCAGGAATCCACAAAGATGACTCCACTATAGAGTACTGGCAATGGTCGAGAGAGTGCCTGAGCTGACCTACTCTGGTGATCCGATGGCCAAACACCCTAACTATCAGGATAGAGCCCTCATCCAGTAACTTATGGAAGCAGATGCGGAGATCCATGGCCAAGCCCCAGGCGGAGCTCCAGGTGCCCAATTGATGAGAGAGAGGAAGGATCAAATGAACAAGAGATATCCAGACCATAATTGGGTAAAGTACAGAGACAACTAGCCAAACTAGTGGAAACACATGGACTGTGAACGAATAGCTGAGGAGCCCCCATGGAACTGGACTAGGCCCTCTGGATGAGTGAGACAGTAGTTTAGCTTGAACTGTTTAGGGGACCCCCAGGCAGTGAGACTGGGACTTGTCCTTAGTGCATGATCTGTTTTTTTGGAACCTAGGGCCTATGCTGAGACACTTTGCTCAGCCTTGGTGCAGGGAGGAGGGGACTGGACCTGCCTCAACTGAATCTACCAGGCTGGGCTGACTCCCCAGGGCAGACCTTGCCTTGGAGGAGGTAGAAATGGGGGATGGGTTGGTGGGGAAGGCTGGAGGGTGGAAGCAGGGAGGACAGTGGAATACGTGGTTGATATGTAAAACGAATAGAAAATCTCTTAGTAAAAAGAAAAGGAAAAAAAAGAAAGTAGGAGCACAAAGCAAAAAAAAAAAAAAAAGAATATTGTTAATGTGGAATGGTCATCATTCTCTGCATACAAATGGCAAAATATGTGACTGTCCTTTCAGAGGCCATTAGAGGAAAGCACAGGAAAGAGAAAAGGTGAGGAAAGAAAAGAGAGAAAGAGGCAGAAAAGAGAGAGTGGGAGGCAGGGAAGGAGAGGAAGGAAAAGGAGAACGTTTGATGCTAACTAGCCTCTAAGCTTGATAATGTATATTGAACATATGTATTCTTATCATTTATAATAGTTGTCAATATATTTAAGAAGATAAGAAAGAAGACACAGGAGAGTGAGAAATTTTCAATGACAGAGGAGAAGTAAAGACCCCTTTTGCACTGAGATTTGTTGCTGAGAAAGGAGTTAAAATGGCTACAGAGGCCCAACAATGGGGAATATATGGGTGAAAATTAAAACTAAAAAAAAGAGAGAGAGAATAGATCTGTGCGAATGTCCATGAGAGAAATGAGTTTTGTCATGGTATGTACCAGAGTGGGAAGGGGCTAAGGTAAAGCAACTATGTGTAAGGAATGGATAATTGAACATTCTGCTTCCCCAACTAAATGGTGGTCAAATACAATGGATTATTTAATGGACCTGCTCGAAATTGGTTTCCAATTTGTTCTGTGACTCGCAGACCCTGGCTTTCAAGTTAGGATGGAGAATTCTTCAAACTAGGCCAAGCTGGCTATTGAAGTCTACAATGCTGCACCTCCAGTTGGATTTTACACTGCTGTGAGAGCAGAGCCCAGCCTTTCGATTGGAAGGAGAAGGATGACATGCTGTGATGGTCAGGCTGGTCCCCAGAAGTGTGAAGACTCTCTATCCAGAGATCAAGAGATGGTGGGAAAACAAGCTTGCTTAACCTTGAAATAATGTTGGAGTTAATTTATATGTAGACCTTAGGTGATTTGCATCAGATAATAAAAACGAACTTCCACAAGATTTAAACTCCCCTTACTCTTTACCATATAAAATGGCTCTTCTCCAAAGAGGTCTGATGAGATTCTAACAGCAAATTCTTACAAGGCTTACAAATCAGCTAAATGGACTTTTTTAATCACTATAAAAATGAAGCATACTTATAAAGATCAGAATGCCAATTATTTGATCTAACAATTCTATCAAAGAATCTACATCACAAACTAGCAAAGCCCAGTGTAGAACTGATTATAGCAGAAGAATGCATTCATTTCATGATCATTAGTGGCACCGAAACATTATTGAGGAGTGAAAATACACACAGTGTTTCATATCCTACCACACTTGCCAAAAATTTTGACAAGATAAACATGATATGGCTGCAGTATTTTCAAATAACCTCCATAGATTCATTTTATAGGAGTTACCTCTGAGATTATGCTGCAAGAAGGCAAAGAGGGAAAACTAGACCAAGATTTCTAGGAAAAATCAGCACTTCAGGACTATTATCTAATTTAACCCTTAATATCCCCAAAGGATTCCAATGATTTGCTTTCATCTATATGTTTCCCTTTATTTCCGATCATTGTAAGTCTAATTTCTTTTCAAAACAATTCTAGTAAATTTGAACCAACCTATCTTCCTCTAAAGAATGAGAACTAGACAACATCCATTGAAACACAATTATAATGAGTGATTCAAGGACATGCTTGTGACCTTATCTAAAGCAGGAAGGTAAACACAGACACTTTTAAAAAAAAATCATTGGAAAGGGAAGCTCAATTGAAAAGTTATTAGTCACCAAGTAAGTGCCTCTATGTCTGATAAGGGGTTCGATTCAATGAAATCTAAGTTCTTACAATCCGATATTAAAAAAAAATTAACAAAATTAAAAGCTGGAAAAATATTGAAGGGCACTTCAGAAAATAATTCAACTAGCAAAAAGCACATTGAAAAATCATATTCCTCGTTATCATTTACTTGAACCCTAGTCTCTAACATAGTTCTTGGGATGAAGTTAAACTTGGTGGAACTGGTAGAAATGGGTCCTGTAAGACAGTTCAAGCTCTGTTCCTCTTTGTGCAACCTGATGGGCTAGAGCCAAATCCCTGGCCCCAACTTCAAGACAAGGCCTCAATCTTAAAATAAGAATGTCTTAACCTTGAGGCAACAGCATGTCCCAAGAGAAAGTCAGTCAGGATATCAACTATAACTACAATTTCAAAGGAGTTAACAAGTTTTAGTTCAAACAATTTTTAAGAAAACTTGGGGTTTGGAGAACATATTTCTAATCTCACCATTTTAGAGGTCAGGATGATGTGAGTAGGACAGATAAAAGGGCAGAGCCACAGACCTGTGGGCTGTGCTTCCCATGGATAAATCACTCTCTCTGGTAGGAGTGAACTAAAGTACATCCCTTTCATGCTCATTGTCTAGGGACTTCACACTCCATCCACATTAAAATCTCCCTTCTGCCTCAGTTATACCCACCCTCCCTATTCCTCTTACCCTTAGAGGGGGATGGGTGGGAAACTGAGAATGTAAGTTGTGTGATTAAGAGATTCTAAGATGAATGGCAACATTGACTTCAGTGTGCACTAAGTAAATGTTTTGATATCCGAGTCCCCCCCAGAGCAGCACAAATACAGTTATTATGATTTTGTCAGATAAATTGACCGGGGTTCAAGTTATTAAACTACTGATAAAACCACCACTGTACGGCCATAAAATCAAAACCTTGGTCATCTATTTGGGTAAGAGCTGCCTTTAAGAAAGCTCATAGTAATTATTGTGGTAGATGGAAAGATTCTGGGACCTTGACAAAGTATAAATACATAAGAATATATATATCTTTAAACATACTGAACTGTACACCTTAGATCTTTGTTAAAATTTAGATCCATTCATCTGAATTGTTCTCAGTGAAAAATAAAAACTGATGTCCATAATAAAGTTCTTTGAAGTATAGGGAGAAAAAGAAAATGGAGAAAAGAATCATAAAATCATAGTTCTCTGGGTCTGGGAATATGGCTTAGAGGACAATGTATTTGTCACATGACCCTGAGAACTGGAGTTCAGATTCCCCACATCCACCTAAGTGGCTGGTGGGTCAGGGCTCATACTTAAAATTCCAGTACTTGGAAAGCAAGAGACAAATCCTTGGAGGAAGCTGGTTAGCTACACTAATGGTATCTGTACGTTCTGGTTTCAAATGAATATGATGGAGAGCAATCCAAGAAAGTTCCCAACATCAGCTTTGGCCCTCTACACATAGTCAGGCAGTCTTAAGTTTCATAGGATTTAAAAAGTGAATTTTCTGTAATCTATGATAGTTTTGTTGAAAGCAGATTGAAATCAAGGGAAATACACTTCAATTCTCATTTCCCTTTCTACTCTATATTTTCTCTGGAAAAGACGTGAACCATGTGTGCTCCCTACTACTAGAGGGCTAACTTCTTCACTTTTGTTTAATTGAGACAGGGTCTGTCTAAATTTCTTAAGCTGACCTTAAATTTACAGTGTAACATAGGCTAGCCTTGAGCTACCTTCTGGCCTACCTTCTGAACTCACCTTCCTGAGTACTGAAAGGATTTAAATTGGAGTGGTTTGGACATAATTCCTTAAAGTGATCACAACTTCTTTTCTTCTACTGAAAACTGACTTGAAAGGGCTGGGAGAAGATGGTTTGTCACAGAGGGCTTATGCAGGGAAGAGATTACAATCATATTTCCCCATTTCTTAGCCCCATTAATTTGGACTATTAAAGAGTGTACACATAGTGCCTAGTACTTTGTTCATAACAGTGAACAATAAACTTCCCAGTATTCTATTTCTAAACCTTGTCTTAGGGTTTTCAATTTGTGACATATTTTAGTGTAATAAGGACTCAACAATAATTTTGAGTATACATGTACTAAAATTATTGAATATATATTGAGCTACTTACATTTATTTTTATCATTTTTGTTTGTTTTATAAGGTAAAATATTGTCCATTTTGAGGACACTGAATCCTAACTTTCTTGTTTAACTTCTGGGTATTTGTGTTTGGATGACTGAATAAAATAAAGTCACTCTTCTTACACAGAATATATCTAAATTTAATATTACTTCTCGCCATAAAGGCAGAAGATACATGCCTTATTGGTAGGTATAAATCAACTTTGAAGTATAGCAGAATGAATAAGGACCTTACATATTCAATGTCATATAACAGAAAGTAAGCTATTTTATAGGTTTATTATAAAGAATTATTAAAATAATTTATTAAATATTGTCTAGCAAATAGTTGCTTAATAGCCATTGTTTATTATTTTCAGGAAAAAATGCATTGTTACTTCCTATTTTAAAAGTAGAATAAGAATTAGTGATTAGAAGACCTAAATTTTAGTCTGACTTCAAAAAACAGTTAACTTTGTGTGACTTAACAAAATGCTCCACTTCTGCAGGCCACTTTTTTTTTAACTATAAAATTAAAGGTCTGATATAAACTGCTCATTAAAAGCTACTTTCATATTAAACTTCCATGATTTTATTTTTTAATCCATTTCTAACAAAAAAATGTGTAAAACTATTTTAAATAACCAAGAAGATAATTTAGAGGCACAGTCTAAGGTTAAGAAATAAATATTTTCTTAGACATTTAGGCAATGACCTTGTGCAGAACAAGTTGAAAATCATTTGGTGCTATTAACATTAACAATTATTTATTCAACTTGTACTACCACCGGCACTTTATAAATGATTAGGCTCAATGCTAGAACACAAAGGGATTTCTACAAATTTATATGAATTACATCTCAAATGAAATACTGTATTAATATAGTACATAAGGCTATAGCTATTGCAAATTATCTACCCAACTACAGCCCTTTCTTGGGGTAGTCGTAGTTCCCTCAGTTTAGATTGAATTCTAACACCGAATGCTAGAATGTGCCTAGTCCGGTCGCTGCTCATATCTAAATCTGTCAATGGCTAACTCTGTAGCAGCTGGAGAACCTCCTTGGGAACTCTGCCAGCTCCTACTTCTGGGCTGATTTCTAACAGATGCCCTACCTTTGTGAATTCCCAATCTTCACTTCAGCTCCTGTCTTTTTCACTAACACAACAGATCTCTGAGCCATTTAATGTGGCTGTGGGAAACCGGAGTATCCAGGAGATGAAAATATATCTAGATTAAAAGACTGTATTTTCCCAGTGACGTAGAAACACATAGCACCTTGCCTCAGATAGCATAATGTTTTTCAGGTGCTTGCAAAGGACCAGGCTTTTTGATAGATCCAGTACCAGGGTATTCAGATCTCAGAGCCACTGGAATGACATTAGGCTTTATTATAGCTGCAGGATGTCACCATAACAGTACTTCACAATTGACCATACAAAACATTTAAATGAGATTAAAAAGTGTTCAAGGAAACAGTTGGAAACATTAAGAGACAAAATTTACTTACTCCCTCTGGAACTACACACCTGCCATCAAGCTCCTGATTAGGACTGACTTGAGAGTCTCATTTTTAGGAAAGTTACATTAGCATCACTAAATAGGAACCAAAAGTTCAAACAAGGTATGCTTATGTCATACATCACAATTTTATCTGGTAAAAAGCTCTGCTTCCCTACGGCTGTACAATAAATACAAAGTTAAATAGAAATGGAAATTATTTTGTGAGTATTCCTCCAACTTAAAAAAAAAATGAAATAGATACCTTGGGATTTGCTTTTGAGACAGAGATTCTTGGAATTCTTTATTCTTTTATCAGCTCTAATGCCCAAGGGGGAATCTGTATAACATTGTATGTCTTTAATAATGAAGCAAACTACTGTAGCTTGAGTCCTGAGAGCAGCTAGGAAACTCAATTGTATGTAGGAAATGCCTGAAGAGTTTGTTTTACAGAGCTATAAATCTAGCAACATCCGAGGCTTAGGTTCATTGCAGTTGAAGGAAGCAAGGCAAAAGAGAAGGAAACATTTTCCAGATAATTCATAAGGACTGGCTGGGTCTGAGGCAGATTTCCCATGAAGAAAATTCCTTCCTTCTACAGTTAAGAGCTCTAGAATTCTTTCTGGACACTTTTGTGTAAGGACACAGACACCAGAGAATTCTGGTAGATATCAGTTTCATCTTCTTGGAAAAGGAAAAAAGAAAAAAGAAAAAAAAAACATTGAAACATTTCTTAAAAACTTTCTCCAAGTAAAAGGTCTCCTCTCTGACCCAGTTTGCCAATAATCTCCATTTCAGACAGAAAACTGCGAAGCTTGATTTAACAAATTAGATCCTGAAGATTTTGCTTCTAATGACACTCAGCACCACCAGGCAGCACATTATATGCCTTAGCCAGCAAAGAACAGTGACTAAAGGCTGCTATTAAGCAAGCAGACACATTAAAGATGACAATAAAAATAATTGTATTGAAAGCATCAAATAACCATTGCAGGCACAATTTCCATATGGTCCTCTTTTTTGGAGTTTCAAATTGATGTTTATGCACTATCCTTTGACACTTAAAATAATCTCAGTCCCAGAATGCAAAGTCTAGGTACCACAGATTTAAAGAGTTCTGAACAACTCACTGACTGTTCTTTCAAAAACATTCATCAGCTGAACAATGTGTATTTTCAGTGAAAGGAGGGTAGTTTTGTGCAGATATTTTCAATGAACAGATTAGGGCACTGTGCAGAGTTGTTCTGTCCTTAGCTGGGACAACTAAAGAAAGCCACTGGAACACACAGCCTTAGGTAACGAACTCACTAGTTTATTTTTCAATGTAAAATTTACATACAACTTGGAATGTGACTATTTCAGAGCAAAATTCAACTGAAATTCACATAAATATTGCATAGACAATCAATCCCTTATTTGTAGGACATTTAACAGAAAGATATTTTATGTGCAAGTGACATTTGTATAGGGCAATTAACAAATAGTGGGGCTTTTGCCGTCTTAAGTGTTTGAGCAGTTCAAATGAACTAGAGTTAGTTCACTCTATGTCCTTGTTCCAGAACCTCAAACGTGGGCATTCCCCTTACTAAAAGCATTCAGCCACATTTTTAGATACAGTGTGCATATTGGATCTTGTAATCTAGAACAATTTAGAAGCAGAAAATTAGAAGGGAGCATGACTGTATCATCAGGCCATCAAAGAGCAGCAAGAAATGACAGCTGACAGCCTGACAGAGGGGGTAAGAAGAAGCATAAAATAGACAAAGTCGTTGTAAGAAGTCAACACAACACACTGACCCAAGACTTTGAAATGCATAGCTGCTTGAGGCAAATTTCTTCTCAAATAATTACTTTAACAAACACAGCAAAACTGATAGGAACAATGATAGGACCGCATGCTATCCAAAAAGCTGTAGCTAATAGGCCCTGTTCCCATCAGGCCAGAACTACCTAACATTTCAAATAAACATTCGCCGGAAATATACATGTTTTAGAGCATTAGCGATCCAGGTAGTTCATTTCCTAGAGTATCTTATTTTCAGCCATGCCAGAGCCCTGAAACACAGCTGCATTAGCAACAACATATGAGACTCAGTATCACTTCCAGCTGCTGATGGATGATCCAGTAATCAAAAGACAAAACATTGTCACTTATTTGTAAACGTAAAAGTGACACGTTTCCTGAAGCTCATAATTACACCGTTCAATGTCTACAAAATATTTCCTGGATATTTGTCACTTCTCTTTGGTCCTTCTTTAATGTGGATAGTCTGTCCAATCTTAATATGAAGGGATGTGCCTAGTCTTATTGCAGCTTCCTATGTCATGTTTGGTTGATATCCCTGGGAGGCATGCCCTTTTCTGAAGGGAAATGGTGAAGGAGTGGAGCTGGAGGAGAGGACAGGTGTCCCTGAGGAAACTGGGAGGAGTGGAGGGAGGGGAAGGAAACTGCAGTTGGGATGTGATGTTTAGAAAAGAATTTTAAAAAAAAACCCTTCTATGTCTCAAAATGCTTCATCATGGAAGAAAAGAGTCACAAATGCC
The DNA here is from genome assembly GCF_004664715.2 of Peromyscus leucopus. Taxonomy (NCBI): domain Eukaryota; kingdom Metazoa; phylum Chordata; class Mammalia; order Rodentia; family Cricetidae; genus Peromyscus; species Peromyscus leucopus. Next base: position 27,326,027 of record NC_051073.1, read on the forward strand.
TTAGGAAACACATGTATTTGTCTAAGTCATTGGATGTCCAGAGTAGACAAAACTGAATTCCTCTGTGATTCCTCAGCTGTGGTCTTCAGCAGACTGGCTTCCTCCCAGGACTGGTTGGCTTCCTTTATGATTTTAGCTGCTCCGGATATCCGATGTCTACAAAGTTGGGTGACAGTGACAGGGAAGAGAGCCTTTCTTTTCCCTGACTCTCACCTTAAATCCTACACTTGGGTCTTCCAAGTAATCCTGCTAATACCAAGCAGACTTTCACGGAATGCCATTCAGTTCTTGGCTCAGGTCTGGGGAATTGTACCAGTCATTGCTAAATAACACGAAATAGCCCTGAGATAATCACGCTGGTACTGGAGGATGCAGGGAAACATGGCTGTGGGAGAATCAACACATTTAAGGAGAATCAGGTTATTTGGATGATAAGGAACAAAGGAAATGTCAAACATCCACAAATGTTTATTCATGTATGAAAATGGACATCTCTATATAAAAAAAGTCCTGATTTCTTTAGATCCTTTCTTTACTATATTCATACATATGTATATATAAACCCACTGTATTTAATAACTTAAAATTCTTTGATCTCAGCATCTGAAATCCAAAACAACCAAATGAAGACTATTAAAATATTCAATAAATTTTATCCCATTTTTTTCCACTGGCCCCTTCCCTAGGGAAGTGTTACATTTTCAATAATGTTTTTATTTATTCTTAGTAATGTCATATATTTTGACTATATTATTCATTCCACAACTTGTCCAGATTCTCCATGGCCTCCCTATCCACTCAACTTCATGTTCTTTCTGTCTTTTAAAAATGAAACAAACAGCAGGTGGTGGTGGTGAACACATTTAATCCCAGCACTCAGGAGGCAGAGACAGGTGGATCTCTGTGAGTTTGAAGCCAGCCTGGCATGCACAGCAAGTTCCAGGACAGAGCCAGGGCTACCCAGAGAAATGCTATCTGGAAAAAGAAAAGAAAAGAAAAGAAAGAAAGAAGGGAGGGAGGGAGGGAGGGAGGGAGGGAGGGAGAGAGAGAGAGAGAGAGAGAGAGAGAGAGAGAGAGAGAGAGGGGGGAAGGAAGGAAGGAAGGAAGGAAGGAAGAAAGAAAGAAAGAAAGAAAGAAAGAAAGAAAGAAAGAAAGAAAGAAAGAAAGAAAGAAAGAAAGAAAGAAAGAAAGAAAGAAAATACCATAAATCATGGAATACAATTTTTGTTGGCTGAAGACTACTCCTAAGCATGGCGTTCCTGAAGTGTGTTTCTTATACTCACTGTCCATACATTGAAGAAAGCTATACATTGAAGAAAGCTAGTGTCAAGTTCTTAGCCCTCAATGGCAATGTCAGTTAAGGGTGCTATCTCATTGTGGAGGCCTTAAATCTAAATTTTAAAAGTGATTGGTTACTTCTATAACATCTGTGCACCTATTGCACCAATGAGTATATCTTGCAGGCAGGTTATTATTGTGAGTTGCAAAGTTCACAGCTGAGTATGACTAATGATTGCTTTCCTCCTCAGGTAGCACATACAGCACATTTAAGCACAATCAATGCTGACCAATAGGGGTGAGGCTTCCCATTGAGTACCATCTGATTTCTTCGTGTTTGATGACATAAGCATGTAGTATTTTCACCAGTAGCATCTTATTCTCAAGTTGTAGGAAGTAACCAATAGCATTGACAGTAACCTATAATGTTTTGAGGATATATAGGACCCACTGGCCAACAATTCAACAAAATGTAACCCATTCTTGGTATCTGGAATTTTATTTGGGAGACTATGATATCTAGTTGGGATATTGTCCTCCTCCTTATATGGCAGCTCTATTTAAACTCTTTTTATGTAGATACATATTTTAGAAAGCTTCTTTTGAAATAAATAGGTTCCCATATGGCTTTTTCAAAAGAACTTTAGTGTTATTTAATCCTCCCCATATTTTCTCCTCGGCTTATGCCTTACAATCCCTCTCCACATTTAATGCATTTGTTCTAGTTTCTCTTTTTTAACGTTATATTCTACTTCCCAGAGAAGCACTTTTTAATGAGAGTAGTCTTATTTTCTTTACATCTTTGTTTGCTGTTTGCACATGAACTTACTTTTCTGATAGCAAGAACTGGCTTAACCATAAGAGTGTAATTCGAGCTCTGTCAGTCAAAGTTCCCTACATCCCTCCCTAAATAATGATTGGTCCACGATGTAGGCACCTGTCCAAAGGCAGAGCTGGATGCTTCCCAAGGAGTTTTATGAAGAATTTTGGGAAACCACAGTGGGTGGTCGAAAGCTGGCTTAACTTCTCTTTTAAAAATACTGTGTGTGTCCATGGTTTAAGCTTGTGGAGAAAACAAGATTCAAAAAAAAAAAAAAAAAAAAAAAGAGAGCCGGAACACAAAGAGGACAGAGAGAGAGAGAGAGAGAGAGAGAGAGAGAGAGAGAGAGAGAGAGAGAGAGAGAGAGCATTTTAGCACCTGATTCTAATTTTTTCTGGCAACATTCTAGCCATTTACTTGGATATGCAGTTCCCAGAAAAATTTCTATGTAGTTACTTCTACAGATACTGGGAAGGTATTGCCAACTTGCCTTTTCAAAATGATGTACTGATTTATATTACTGGCATATTTCATCATAAATCAGCAAGTGCTTCTGTGTTGAAAACTACATGATGGATAACTCTAAAATGCATATAGTAACACAGAAAAGTAAGACTTGCAACAAAATCTCCTCTTGTGGAAGATATATAGTCTCTGGAGTGAGACACACTGGAATTTAAAAATATATATATATCCTTCTTGCTTACTAGTCATTTCAATTTTGGACAGGTGCCTGAAAATCAATCATATCCATTATACAATAAGGCATATTAATACCTAGGCAGTGCCTGTTAAAAACCTAGCATTTAATTAGCATCATTCTAGGGAAAGAGATCTGCTTCATTTACAATTTGAACAAAAATTCCTCATTTGTCTTTAAAGAGATCTCAACGTCTACATAAATGATTTTAAAAATCTCTTTAACATCTAACTTTCTGATAATGTTTACTAGGTCCAGTGTTTTAAACATTGTTATATTTTAATCTAGGAAAAAGTGAAAGCTTATTTTGATATATAAAAAACTAAGTGGCTCTTAACTTTAAAATTCAAAGAAAAAACAAATAGTAACTTAAAATAGGATAAATAGTAAGTTTGATATAATTCTATTGAATCTAACTTTACTTCAATGATGTCACTGATCCATGTACAGTGTACCAGAATCTCATGGGACTTTAGTATTACAACAAATCTAATCAAGTCTTTATGTTCCCTCTGCTTCCTTTGGTAATACTTTGCTACAATAAATGTCTGTTTTGGATAATTTAAGAGTACAGTGAGAAATAAAAAAAAATAGCCATCAAATTGCTTTGTAAGTTTCCCAATTATATATGTACTTTAAATCTATACAACCAGGCCAATTTTATGCATTAATTAATGTTTATAGTACAATCATGAATCTGTATGTCTTATTAAAATTCCTATATTGATAGATATGACTGTAGGTTTCTATACTTAATTTGCAAGTTATATAGGAAATATTCATTAGAATATATTCTTCTGATTTGAATTATTTTAAGGGCTTAATGAATCATTTCAGCAAGTTCACTTTAATTCAAAGTGAATACTTGATTGCTTTCCTAAAATTTTAAATTTATATGTATGCTCACATCAGGAAAGTGCCTTAATTATTTAAAGCTTCTCTTAACATATGCAGATATGAAACAATGGCTTTTTGAAGGTGGAAATACCTTATACATCAGAAGAGACTAGAATAAAAGCTTGGGAGTAGAATCACTGCTGTTTTTCATTTTCTTACATGCATTTGTCAGCTAAAGGTTACTTTTCAGGTCATCCCTTCTGATGAGAGAATCAAGGAATCATGTTGAGACTTAGGCTTCTGTAAGTAAAAAATATTCTAATTCTCAGAATGCTGGTTGAGCATGTAAATATGATGCTACATTCAATTTGGGGTTTCTTCATCATTAAACACAGATAACCTGCAGATAAAAAAAATGGGTGCATACAATTTAATTCTTATCCTCAGTTTTCTCATTCACCTAATATTTGATAAAGTAAGATAGCAAAATTCCCACATCCTAAATTCCTTTGTAATTCTTCCACAATATTCAACCTGAAAATGCCGAAGATACTCATCTCATAAGAAAAAGGATCAGATTCTGTATGAAACTGGAACTATATTTGGAAGAAATAAATATAGGATGCATAGGAAATTGAAAGAGGGTGGAATATTTGGACTGTGTTGTGTGACACTTTTCCTGAGGAGATGCAAACAAATGTCTATTTATTCCAGATGAGGAACCAATGACAGATGAAAGTAATGATTACTCCAAAGTCTGACTTGGAGAACTAGTAACCTATGTGGGTTACTTATAGAATATGAGTGAGGGGGTACTTGCAAGAGATGGATGAAACAAAGCTACACCATGGACCCTGAATATTACAATACTGATCTGCCTAGCAAGATGTAGCCATTGATATAACAGTGATATGATTGCTATTTGGGAAATCAATTGCTTTATAACTGAATATAAAGTCTACTCTAAAGAAGGGCTTTTATACCTGGTACTGTAAACCTGGTCAGAAGCCCATGACTAAGGAGATCGCAGACATTAGTGGAGAGTCTACTGCTCTTTATCTGCTAAATAGTAATATTGCTGAACTACATTCTAAATAGTTTTGTTTGTACTCATAAATTTATGTTGCTTTCAATTTCGGTCACAGAAGCTTAATGAAAACTAATGCCCAGTCAAACTGCTGAGTAACTGTGAGTTATCTATACTGGCCTACTTCTATCCAGAACTCTTGGGTGACAGTAGAAGAACAAACAAAAAGAATGAAAGAGCTGGCAGATATAAAGGAGAGCTGTGAAATGCTGAATTCTGGATATTATGGGTCTGTTGTACATATGAACTCACAATAGCTGTGATTAACTGACCAAACATGCACAAGATTAAGTCAGTCAAATATGGGAAGAGTACCCCTGCTGTGGAATATTATTTTAAGGTGTGTTATATTTGTTCATGCTGTGGACTGTTTATTTAATGATGCAAAGGTGTGTTGCATTCTTTTATTTCACATTTGTTTAACTCTATGAAGCTGTGTTACTTTGCCTGTCTAAAACACCTGATTGGTCTAATAAAGGGCTGGATGGCCAATAGTTACGCAGGAGAGAGGATAGGCGGGACTGGCAGGCAGAGAGACTGAATAGGAGGAGAAATCTGGGAAGAGAAGATGGACGAATGAGAAAAGGACTCGAGGAGAAGAGGACATTAAAACCCAGTCATCCAGGTACACAGAAAGCCATGGAGTAAGAAGTGAAGAAAGGTATATAAAATAGATGGTTGGATAAAGCACAGGGACAAATAACCAAATGAATGGAAACACATGAACTATGAACCAAAGGCTGAGGGGCCCCCAACTGGATCAGGCCCTCTGAATAGGCGAGACAGTCGATTGGTTGATCTGTTTGGGAGGCATCTAGGCAGTGGTACCAGGTCCTGGGCTCGTTGCATGAGTTAGCTGTTTGAAACCTGGGACTTATGCAGGGACGCTTGGCTCAATCTGGGAGGAGGGTACTGGACCTGCTTGGACTGAGTCTATCAGGTCGATCCCAGTCCTCGGGGAGACGTTGATCTGGAGGAGGTGGGAATGGGGGGTGGGCTGGGGGGAAGGGGAGGGTGGCAGGAAGGGAGAGAACAAGGGAATCTGTGGCTATTATGTAGAACTGAATAGTATTGTAAAATAAAATAAAATAGAGAAAGATAAAAGTCCAGAGGGAAAAGGTAAATGGGATAATTTAAGTTAAGAAAATCTGGCTAAAAATAAGTCAAGCTAAGGCCAGGCATTCATAAGTAATAATAAACCTCTGTGTGATTTATTTGGGAGCTTGGTGGTGGGCCCCCAAAGAGTAAACAGGGGAAAAAAGAAAAACTAGATAGCCAAATACACCCCTCCCCTCTACTTCAGGAACTATGTGTGGTCAATGGCTAGTTAGAGAATTGATGGATGGCATCAGTTCTCCTTTATAGGTTGTGCATCATTTTGTGGAGGGCCTTGCACTCATGTACATTTAGGTAGCACAAATTGTATTCAGGGTTATTAAGTACAACCAAAATGGACAGGATTAAATTTGGAGGAAGAGAGGCTCAGAAGAACTAAGAGATGTTGGAAGGAGGTAGTGATGGATAGATAGGATCAAAATACTTTACATGAATGTAATCAAAGAATATATGAATATATTGTCAAAAATATTAAAAATAGAGTGCTGCCTGTAGGATCCAGGCCCTGGGACACATTCAGTCCCCAGGAACCCTAACCCAACTCTGTCTTAGTTGCCGGCCAGCAGGGAAAACTCCTGCAGGCAGGTTTGCCCACTAAAACCCCCTATCAGACCCTGAAATCTACAAGACCCATGCCCTACCCCAATACCCATCCCCCTGTGACACTAGTGGCTTCCTGAGACACAGAATCTGCCAGCTCAGACTGGACCAAGAGCCCTGATAAGACCAAGAGTGGCTTCCTGAGCCACAGAATCAGCTAGCTTGGATTGGATCAACAGCAGCTCTCTGAGATACAGAATCTGCCAGCTCCAATTAGACCAAGAGCTAAGATTGGACCCAGAGCGGACCCCTGAGACACAGACACAGCAAGCACAGATTGGACCAAGGGCATCTTACGCAGACACAGTCACCTCTTACACCTCTTGGATGAAGAGATGGGTAGATACCAGGGCAAAAATACATACAACAACATAAAGAGCAATATGGCATCCCCAGAACCTAGCCCTTCTACAACAGCAAGACCTGAACATCACAATGTAGAAGCAGAAGAAAGCAACCTTAAAAATAATTTCATGAAGATGCTAGAGGATTTTAAAAGGAAATGAAAAATTTCCTTAAAGAAATTGAGGAAAGGACAAACAAAAAATTGGATGAAATCAATAACCCCTTTAAAGAAAGCCAAAAAACCATGAAAAAACAATTAAATGGGTGAAGGAAACAGTTCAAGACCTGAAAAGTGAAATACACACAATGAAGAAGTCACAGAGGGAATGCTGGAAATAGAAAATCTGAGTAAATGAACAGGAAACACAGATACAATCAAAACCCACAGACTACAAGAGATGGAAGAGAGAATGTCTGGTGCAGAGGATATACAATAGAGGAAATAGATTCATCAGTCAAAGAAAACACTAAAGCCAAAAAGGTCACAACACAAATTGTCCAGGAAATCTGGGACACCCTGAAAAGGCCAAACCTAAGAATATAGAGATAGAAGAAGAAGAATACCAACTTTCAAAGGCACAGAAAATATATTCAACAAAATCATGGAAAAAAACTTTCCCAACTTAAAGAAGGAAATACCTATGAAGATACAATAAGCTTATAGAACACCAAATAGACTAGACCCCCCCAAAGTCCCTTGCAACATAATAATTAAACCACTAGACATACACAATAAAGAAAGAATATTAAGGCAGCAAAGGAAAAAGACCAAGTGACTTATAAAGGCAGACCCATCAGAATAATACCCGACTTCTCAATGGAGACTTTGAAAGCCAGAAGGTCCTTGACAGATGTAATGCATACACTAAGAGACCCTGGATGCCAGCCTAGACTAATATACCCAGCAAAACTTTCAATCACCAGCGACAGAGTGAACAAGACATTGGTTCCAAGACAAAACCAGATTTAAACAATACCTATCCACAAATCCAGCCTTTTAGGAAGCACTAGAAGGAAAATTCCAACCTAAGAAAGTCAGATACACCCACAAAAAACATAGGTAATAGACAACCCTACAGCAGTAAATCCCAAAGAAGACAAATACACACACACTATCACCAAAAGATAACAGGAATTAATAATCACTGGTCATTAATACCCCTTAATATCAATGGACTTAATTCACCTACAAAAAGACACAGGCTAACAGAATGGACACGAAATCAGGACCCATCCTTCTGCTGCATACAAGAAACACACCTCAACTTCAAAGACAAACAAAATATCAGAGTAAAAGGCTAGGAAAAGACTTTTCAATCAAATGGCCTTAAGAAGCAAACTGGTGTAGCTATCCTAATACCTAACAAAGTAGACTTCAAACTAAAATCAATCAAAAGAGGCCAAGAAGGACATTACATACTCATCACAGGAAAGATTCACCAAAATGAAGTTTCAATTCTAAACATTTATGCCCCAAATACAAGGGAACCCACTTATGTAAAAGAAACATTACTGAAGTTTAAATCACACATCAACACCACACATTAATAGTGGGAGACTTCAGCACCCCACTCTCACCACTGGAGAGATCTGCCAGATCAAAACTTAACAGAGAAATAAGGAATCTAACAGATCTTATGACTCAAAACGAGTTAATTGATATCTATAGAACATTCCACCCTAACAAAAAAGAATATACCTTCTTTTCAGCACCCCATGGAACCTTCTCTAAAATTGACCACATACTCAGTCACAAAGCAAATCTCAACAGAAACAAAAAAAATTGGAATAACCTCCTGCATTCTATCTGACCACCATGGCTTAAAGTTAGATTTCAACAACAGGGAAAATTACAGAAAGCCTACAATCTCATAGAAACTGGATAACGCTCAACTGAGTAACCAATGGATCAAAGAAGAAATAAGAAAGAAATTAAAGACTTCCTAGAATTTCATGAAAATGAATGTACTACATACCCAAAAGGGACACTATGAAAACAGTGCTAAGAGGAAAATTTATAGCACTGAATGCCCACATAAAGAAGTTGGAGAAGCTGGATGGTGATGGTGCATGCCTTTAATCCCAGCACTCAGGAGGCAGGCAGATCTCTGTGAGTTCGAGGCCAGCCTGGTCTCCAAATCGAGTTCCAAGAAAGGCACAAAGCTACACAGAGAAGCCCTGTCTCGAAAAACCAAAAAAAAAAAAAAAAAAAAAAAAAAACAAAGAAGAAGAAGTTGGAGAATTCTCACACTAGTGACTTAACAGCACACCTAAAAGCTCTAGAACAAAAAGAAGCAAAGTCACCCAAGAGGAATAGATGCCAAGTAATAATCAAATTGAGAGCTGAAATCAATAAAAATAGAAACACCGGGAACAATACAAAGAATCAATGAAACAAAGAGTTGGTTCTTTGAGAAAATCAATAAGATAGACAAACTCTTATCCAAACTAACCAAAAGGCAGAGAGAGAGCATCCAAATTAACAAAATCAGAAATGAAAAGGGAGACAAAACAACAGACAATGAGGAAATCCATAGAATCATCAGGTCATACTTCAAAAACCTCTATTCCACAAAACTGGAAAATCTAAAAGAAATAGACAATTTTCTGGATAGGCACCACATACCAAAGTTAAATCAAGACCAGATAAACAATTTAAATAGACCAATAACCCCCAAGGAAATAGAAATATTCATTAAAAGTCTCCCTCCGGAAAAAAAACAAACAACAACAAAAACCACAGGATCAGATGGTTTCAGCACAGAATTCTACCAGATTTTCAAAGAAGAGTTAATACCAATAAATTGTTCCACACAATAGAAACAGAAGGAATGTTACTGAACTCCTTTTATGAGGCTACAATTATTCTGATTCCCAAGCCACACAAAGATGCAACAAAGGAACAGAATTACAGACCAATCTCCCTCATGAGCATTGATGCAAAAATATTCAATGAAATATTGGCAAATTGACTCTAAAAACACATCAAAAAAATTAGCCACCATGATCAAATAGGCTTCATCCCAGAAGTGCAAGGATGGTTCAACATATGAAAATCTGTCAATGTAATAAACCATATAAACAAACTGAAAGAAAAAAACCACTGATATTTCATTAGATGCTGAAAAGGCCTTTGACAAAATCCAACACCCCTTCATGACAAAGGTCTTGAAGAGATCAGGAATACAAGGAACATACCTACACATAATAAAGGCAATTAGGCCGGGCGGTGGTGGCGCACGCCTTTAATCCCAGCACTCGGGAGGCAGAGCCAGGCGGATCTCTGTGAGTTCGAGGCCAGCCTGGGCTACCAAGTGAGTTCCAGGAAAGGTGCAAAGCTACACAGAGAAACCCTGTCTCGAAAAACCAAAAAAAAAAAAAAAAAAAACAAAAAACAAAAAAATAAAGGCAATTAATGGCAAGCCAACAGCCAACATCAAGTTAAATGGAGAGAAACTCAAAGCAATTCCAATAAAATCAGGAACAAGACAAAGCTGTCTGCTTTCCCAATATTTATTCAATATAGTTCTTGAAGTTCTAGCTAGAGCAATAAGACAGCAAAAGGATATATATAATTTATATCAAGGAGATATAAATTAGAAAGGAAGAAGTCAAACTTTCACTATTTGCAGATGCTATGGTAGTATACATAAGTGACCCCAAAAATTTACCAAGGAACTCCTACAGCTCATAAAAACCTTCAGTAATGTGGCAGGATACAAGATTAACTAAAAAAAAAAATCAGTAGCCCTCATATATACAAATGATAAACAGGCTGAGATAGAAATCAGGGGAACATCACCCTTTATAATAGCCACAAGTAATATAAAATACCTTGGTGTAACTCTAAGAAAATGAAAGACCTGTATGACAAGAACTTTAAGTCTCCGAAGAAAGAAATTGAAGAAGATCTCAGAAAATGGAATGATCTCCCATGCTCATGGATAGGTAGGATTAGCATAGTAAAATATCAATCTTACCAAAAGCAATCTACAGATTCAATGCAATCCCCATCAAAATCCCAATGCAATTCTTCACAGACCTGGAAAGAACAATACTCAACTTCATTTGGAAAAACAGAAAACCCAGGATAGCTAAAAGACTCCTGTAGAACAAAGCCACCTCTGGAAGCATCACAATCCCTAACATGAAGCTCTACTATAGAGCTATAGTAATAAAATAGCTTGTTAATGGCATTAAAAACTGACATGTAGACAAATGGAATCGAATTGAAAACCCTGACATTATCCCACACACCTATGAACACCTAATTTTTGACAAAGAAACCAAAACTGTCCAGTGGAAAAAATAAAGCATCTTCAACAAACAGTGCTGGCATAACTGGACGTGAACATGTAGGTTCAGTTACACTGAACCTGATAGAAGAGAAAGTAGGAAGTAGTCTTGAATGCATTGGCACAGGAGACCACTTCCTAAATATAATACCAGTAGCACAGACACTGAGAGCAACAATTAATAAATGGGACTTCCTGAAACTGAGAAGCTTTGGTTAGGCAAAGGACACAGTAAATAAGACAAAACAACAGCCTACAGAATGGAAAGAAAATTTCACCAACCCCTCATCTGACAGAGGGCTGACCTCCAAAATACATAAAGAACTCAAGAAACTAGACATCAAAATAATGAAAAATCAGATTAAAAATTGGCTATAGGGCTAAACAGAGAATTCTCAGAGGAAGAATTTCAAATGGCCAAAAGACATTTAAGGAATTGCTCAACATCCTTAATCATCAGGGAGATGCAAATCAAAATGACTCTGAGATACCATCTTATACCTGTCAGAATGGCTAAGATTAAAAGCACTGCAGACAGCTTATATTGGAGAGGATGCAGAACAAGGGGAACGCTCTTCCACTGTTGGTGGGAGAGCAAATTTATACAATCACTTTCTAAATCAATGTGGCAGTTTCTCAGAAAATTGGGAATAAGTCTTCCTCAAGACCCAGCTATATCACTCTTGGGCATATACCCAAGGAATTCTCAATCATGCTACAGAGACACATACTCAACTATGTTCATAGCAGCATTATTCATAATAGCCAGAACCTGGAAACAACCTAGATGCCTGTCTACTGAAAAATGGATTAAGGAAATATGGTACATATACACAATGGAGAACTACTCAGCAGAGAAAAACAATTACATCATGAAATTTGTAGGCAAATTAATGGAACTAGAAAATATCATCCTGAGTGAGGTAACCCAGACTCAGGAGGACAAACATGGTATGTATCCACTCATAAGTAGATACTAGATATAAAGCAGATAGATATAAAGTATAACCAGACAACAACCCAACTTTATTTATTAACACACAATTAAAATAACATTTCAGTACAAATAGAATGCCACCATATTTCCCCTTTTCTATTTTAATAAAAAGAAAAAAAGCAAAAGGTTATAACTAACAAAAGAAAAACTATATACAAAAGTACAATAACTATATACAATATATACAAGTAATAAATACCTAAACAATGTCTAGTCCACTTGTATTTGACAAATCAGAGAAAATAATTCCATTATCTATCCTATTTTGGCAAGTCCAAAATGTATCTAATTCACTTTCTATCCTAATTAATCTTAAACTATAACTAACTAATCTTCAACTATAACAACTCCAGAGAAGCTAGCTAACAAGGAAGACCCAAAGAGGGATGCATGAATTGCCCTGGGAAGGAAAAATAGATGACATCTTCATGAATAAACTGGGGATGAGGGGTGGGCAATGGTTGGTAGGGGATAGGAGATGAGATCATAAGGGCATGGGACGTTTTAGCTGGAACAGGGATGGAGTGGGAAAGTGATGAAAGAGATACCATGATAGAGGGAGATATCAAGGGGATAGTGAGAAACCAGGTGTTAGGGAAGTTGCCAGGAATCCCTGAGGATAACTCCAGCTTGGAGTTACTAGAAGTAGTGGAGAGGGTACCTGAGCTGAACTGGCTTACCCCAGTGATCAGACAGATGAATACCCTAACTGTCATCACAGAGCTTTTCTCCAATGACTGATGGAAGCAGATGCAGAGATTCATAGCCAAACACCAGGCAGAGCTCCAAAAGTCCAGTCAAAGAAAGAGAAGAGGGATTCTATGAACAAGTGCATCAGGATCATGATGGGGAAACATGAAGAAGTGACCAAACCAAACTGGTGGGAACTCATAAAAGTTGGATCAATGGCTGTGGAGCCTGCATGGGACTGGACTAGGCCCTCTGCCTGACAAGACAATTGTGAAGCTTTATCTGCTTAATCAGAATCCATCCCTGGTGCATGAGTGGGCTTTTTGGAGCCCACTACCTATGGTAGGACACCTTGTGTAGCCTTGAGGTGGGGGAAGGGATTGGACTTGCCCCTGTTGGATGTGCTTCCTCATGGGAGGTCTTGCCTTCTTGTGGGAGAGGGAGGCTGGGGGGGTGGGAGGAGGGAAGAGGGGGATCTTTGGTGTGTAAAATGGATTAAAAATTTTTTTCTTAATAGAAAAAATAAATAAAAATAATTTTAGAAGAAAAAATTAGATCTCTTTGCATTTAAACCTTATTCTTTACTTTATGAGACACACACATTGAGATCTCTATAAGTACAACCCTAGCAAGTGGGGAGCTTACTGTTTCAGCAGACATGGGGTAGAGACAGTGTCGATTTGCAGAATGTATTGAGGTTACCAGATGTGTTTTGCACCACTCTCATACTGTATGTCAAATCGGTGGAGGGAGGCAGTGAATTCTAGCAGACATGTAACAGTGGAGTCCTGCTTTGTTACTGGTGTCATTTCTAAGTGTTTTGTGAAGGAAATAGCATCTAGTAGTCACTAAAACGTTATTGATATCAAAACCAATTTAAGTATAAGAGCACTAATGTTTCTGAGAATTTCAGAGGAGGATTATTAATATCTCTTTGCAGAAGCCCATATGTAGAGGAAGCAACAATTATGTATCAATGCCTTACAGTAGGTTTTTTTTTTGCCTTTTGTTGAAATTAGTTTTCTGCCTCATATAATATATCTTAACTATGGTCCCCCCTCTTACTCTTCCAAATTCCTCTTTACCTCCCTCTCATCAAACCCACCCCCTTGTCTCTCATTAGAAAACAGACTTCAAAGAGACAATAATAGCATAAAATATAATTAGATAAAAACTAACACTTTGGAATATGAGAAAACAAACCAACCAATAGAAAAGAGCCCAAGAAAAGACACAGGAAACAGATATAGATGCAGACTCACTCATTTGCATGCTCAGGAATCCCATAAAAATGCTAAACTGTAAGCCATAATATTTATGCAAAAGTCCTGTACAACAAAAAGAGACAATATATAATAAAAAATGTAAAAATAAAATAGAGTTTATGAAGAGAAAAAGAAGCCGGGCGGTGGTGGCGCACGCCTTTAATCCCAGCACTTGGGAGGCAGAGCCAGGCGGATCACTATGAGTTCGAGGCCAGCCTGGGCTACCAAGTGAGCTCCAGGAAAGGCGCAAAGCTTCACAGAGAAACCCTGTCTTGAAAAACAAAAACAAAACAAAAAAAAAACCAAAACAAACAAACAAACAAACAAAAAAAAAACAAAAAAAAGAAGAAGAAGAGAAAAAGAAAAGCCCCAATAGGACAGTATGAGACAAGGGACTTCCCAAGATGCTGTTGATTTCATTTTCTGCTGACTATCTACTGCTGGGCATAAAGCCTATCCATAAAAGTAGTTTGCAGTTTATTTTCCCAGTGAAACTTCCTTGGAGAAAACTAAATTTCCATTTGTGAGTGGTTAACAATTGGGAATAGCTTATAGTTAGGTATGAGAGCATGTGTCCACTTTTATCATTTTTAGATACCCATCTAGGCAGACCTATGCAGGCCCTGTGCATTCTGCCTTAGTCTCTTTGAATGCATTTGTGTCCTGATACTGTTGACTTGAAGGGCCTTGCTTTCTTAGTGTTCTCAATCTCCTGTGTCTTTTACACTCTTTCCACTTCCTCTTTCATAAGGTCCCCATAACACCAAGGGAAGGGCTTTTGTGGACACATCACATTTAGGTCTGAATGTTCTAAAGTTCCTCACTCTCTGTATGATGTCTGGTTGTGGGTCTCTGTATTTTGTTCACATATGCTGCATGAGAAAACTTCTCTAATGGTGGCTGAGCAAGGCACTGATGAATGAGTATAACAGGGTGTCATTCCAGGCATTTTATTGTACTTTACTTTTTCATTCTTCCCTTTCTTTCTTTCTTTCTTTCTTTCTTTCTTTCTTTCTTTCTTTCTTTCTTCCTTCCTTCCTTCCTTCCTTCCTTCCTTCCTTCCTTCCTTTCTTTCTTTCTTTCCTTCTTTTCTTTGCTTTCCTTTTTTTCTTCTAACATTAGTATTTGGTTTTACCCTAGATCCCTGGGTTGTCTAGTCTCAGGTTCTTAGTCAATCTAGCAGTGTTGTATATGGGTTCCATCTCATGGAGTGGGTCTTAAGTCAAATCAGATACTGGTTAGTTATTCCCACAAGCTTTTTGCTACCATTAAGTTAGCAAATTTTACAGGTAGGACAGCAGTGTAGAGCAAAGTTTTATGAATGGCTTGGTGTTTACATTTCTTTTTTTGGCAGCATGGAGAGTACCTTCCTGTACCAAAGACTATCATGTAGGGGGTGAAAGGCTCTATGTAGGGACCAGCTTGACTTCCCCATGTTAAATGAGTTGTGGAGGTGTTATCTTAAGTAATGAGGACTTGCCATTAGTTTGTGGAGAGCAACTTATAGTCTTGCCAACAGCCTGCGTTATTTGGGAATTCCTGTGGGACACCTTTCGCTAATAACTCAATTAGATGTAACCCAATCCTGGTACTGGAAGCTTCATTTGGTGACAAGCAATGTCCAGTCGGGGCTCTGTCTCCCCTGTTATTTGGCAATTTCATTTATATCACCTTCATACATGTATATAATTTAGGTAGCTTCTGCTTCATTAGTTTTCCACACTACCCCTCAAATGGCCCTCAATTTTAGCTGTCTCTCTCATACTCCCTTCCTCATGTCCCTCTTCCCTCCACTTCCCCACTCGATCTTGCACCTCCAGTCCCCCTCCATCCATCCACAGCTATCTACTCTATTTCCCTTTCCTAGGGAGATATATGCCCTCTCCCCCATTCACTTACTCTACATATTTTGAATCCAACTAGAGATTAGGAAACTAGGAATTATAAGACGATGTGAAACACAGCACAGAATTCAGGGGAAGTAGGGATTTATTTCACTTAAGAACAGCAAAGTCAATATGGGGAATCTTCAACACCTTACCTCATAATGAAAATAAGTCAGTTCCTATTTTGTGGCCACCAGGAGCATCATGTAAAACATAATAGACGCACAAGTCAGTACCCCAATGCACTCTCAGATAAAGGCACTTCCTACTGTGTGCTGGCCTCCTATGTACTGGCTTGATATTGATACATTACGTTTTAATGAATAAATTCATTGAACATTCCAGGTGGCAGGTTTAAGTAAACACACTGAAAAGTTTACTACTCATTAGAGCTATGCGGACATCAGTAAAATTGGCATATTGTTGACTGTGTTTTCACTTCCATTATCTCCAAGCTACACTGTAAGGTTCTATTGTGTATTTCTTCAATGACTTTTAGCTGAAAGCATCGATATATTCAATCTTTGCAGAAGAACAATGTCATTATCAAATTCTTGTGCTCAGGAATATACTCAACATTGATTTACTAGTTCTGTCAAGTCCTTCAAAAAAAGCTGTGTCTTCTGCATTGTCCCTGGGGGGGATTTGAATGAGAAATGTCTCTTTGTGTATTTGAACACTTTGTTATCAGTTGGTGATGCTATTTGGGAAGGCAATGAACCTTTAGCATGCAGAGCCTTGCTGGGGGAAGCACAGTACTAGGGCCTTGACATTCTCCAGCCTTACCTAAATTCTTGGTCTCTCCTTTCGTCTGCTTGAAGATGGAATGTGACCAGCATGCTCCCTGTTCCTTGTGTTCCCCACTATGGTGAATTCTCTTCTGCAGCCATCAGCTAAATAAAGTCTTTTCTCCCTCAGTTGTTTTGGTCATGGAATTCTCTCATAGCAATAGAAAAGTAACTAAAACACACCCACATCACATTCTACCACACATGATCATCTCTGTTATGTCTAACTCTCTTTGTCCTCTGTGAAGCTGTGTTCATGTCTACATTTGTGTATTTCCTGACGCTGCCTCATCTGCTTTAATTGATCATGATTTTTGCAACCACGAATGTAAATTCTGCTCTGTGTTTGAGCTAAATTATAACCCTGTCTCAAAAAAGTGGAATTAGTCCTATGTGTTGTGATGTTGCCACCACACTTTTATATCTACAATAATGTTTTTGTTTTGTATTTCAAAATTTGGCCATTTGAGGCGCCCTTCTATGCCATTAAATTATAGTTCATTCTTAAGAAATGCCCCCCTTTTAAAGAGTTTTTGTCAAAGAGTTTTATTAAATGCTGACTATTTCCTATGACATTCTTTGCATTGCTCAATTAATTCTTATCAGTATTTGTCATATGTTCTGCACCTTTTGTAACTGTTATTTGCTAAAGTTTTGCCATAACAAAGACATCACTAATACTATTGAGGCCAAAAGTAAATGAACAATTGTTACAGGTGGAAATTATCATTCAGACAGTAAGTTTTGACTATTCATTTCATATATCTTCATTAAAAGACACCCCATGACCTCAGTCTTAAGCCTCAGGAAAATCAATTTAAGTTATGGTTTTATAAGCAAGGGAACCTAGGAACTAGTCTATTCAACTTTGTGGTAGAAGGCAGTATTCCTAACCGTCTGAAGGTCAATCATGAGGAAAAACTGTCGCTCAATAAAATAAATTTAAAAAAAAAATGAATAATTTTAAAGCGATGCATAACACACCGTTTCGTTGCAGTTAATTCTATTTTCCATTTCTTTACTCAAAGACAGTCCAAACATAAGACATTCTAATTCTTTTCATACCCCGGAAAACACTTTTATGAAGAATTAAGTGTGAAAGTGACTTTAGTTCAAAAGTAATGCAATTATTCCTATGCTTCCAACTTGTATTGTGGAAAATCAGGACAAACTGTGGAATCGAGGACATATTTTAAGGACACGTGAGTCCCACTAACATGCTGACTCTTACTATGTTTCACTTCCACTGTCTTCAATAGGTGAGAGTCATCTGAGGGAACACTCTCCTCCTTCACCTGCCAAAGGAAATACCCCAATCTGTACTGCCCTCTGAGTTCAAGACACTACATAACAAAACTACACTTTGATCTCAGTATTTTGGAGCCAGTGAGCTTCATTGGTAGGACCTTTTAGAAGCTGAGAAGGCAAAATATCAAGAGGTAAAATGATATGTTTAGGTAAAAAGTCTTCTGGGAATATTATTTTTTTAGCCAAATAAATTGAAACTGTTCTATGCATTATTGTGATGTAAACTTCATTCTGCTTTGTAAAACAGAAAGCAAGCCATTGCATAGAATGCATTAAGTTAAAGTTTGTATAATCATATAGTAGGGAATTATAATATATGTTATGATATATATACATCTGTAATGTAAATTTTAATTTCCTAATAGTGAAATGTTTTTTTTTTAAAAAAAAGATAAATTTCTGAAGCATGTCACATAATTTAAAATCAGAGGAGAGGGAATCTAGTGTCAAGATTTAAAATGTATTTCACAATTGCATTAAAACCCAACCCACACAAATATGCTAGATGCTTTCCTTAAGTATCCCCTCCAGGATAATTTAAAATGGGCTCTGAGAAGAGAGATTTGTAACATAGAAGCAAGTCTCAACATTTGAGGTGGAGGTTGGAGGGATGAGTCAGCAGACAATAGAGCTAAGAATGTTACTTAATCATACAGGGACTGGCTGTAATGTTTTTAGTCTTTGAGTTTGATCACAAACACACACACACACACACATACACAAATATTTTCTTTTAGTGTTTCTTTATTATTCTAGAAGAATAATAGATAAGATAGAAATGGATGTGTAGTCGTGCTAAACTAATAAAATGAGATATGGTCAACTCCCAGTGTATGGTTTGGGAAGAACCATCTTGATTAAGTTCAAGTCATCACATGATGGTAAACATATCTGCAATTTGTCTTAGGTCACCCAGCCAAAGTTCCCAAGCTACTAAACTTCACTGTCTGTCTTTTGCTGTCTGTTTGCTTGTTTCAGGCAGAGGAAAAATTGTATTTTCACAATACCTAGGTAAAGATTTTTTTCCATTTGAGAGAAAAGAAAGAAAAATGGAATTATATTGACAGAAAAATTTCAGAAATAAGGACATAGTGTGTGTGGAGGGAGCTTCCCAGACACACAAAAAGTAGAAGATCCTATAGTCTGAAGTAATTCTCTGAAAAAAAGGTACAAATACATGGAGAGCTGAAGAGGCACCCTACGGTTGTATGAATTTAATTACATATTTGAACTGAAAGATAAAGTATTTGACATTGATGATTGTTCATTGAATACAGATACAGAAAAATTCTTTCTTCTCACACAAAGAATGGTAGCTACTCCTTAGTAAACTTATTTTCTTTCACTCTGTCTGCAGTAACTATATATTTTCAATTCTCCAAACTTCATTTTACTACCCTAACTCAGACATCCCTTTTAACAATGCCTTTTCTACTAATAAAAGGTCACCTTCTTGATTTATGTCTCATGTATCACTATTATCTCCCTAGGAATATTTCTTTTCTCATTTTAATTCTCAGGTAGCTAAGTACTGAGATTTCTTTTTTAAAACTTCACAAAATTTACCTTATCCATGAGTCAAAATGATCTGCTATCATCTGTTAGATGTGGCAAACAACTTCTAAACAATGCTTTCAGAGATGCTCTGTCAGCTCCTGTAGAGATAATTGTAAACCGCTCTCAGCCTTTCATGAGCCCTCACCTTGACCTTCCTTCTTCTCAGTGGAGTGGGCTCTCCACTCTATTTCAAGGTGAAGAGAGAGTGCTTCTGTCTCAGCATCTACCCCATCCCTCTTTTTTCTCTGTACAAGTGTCTGAGTCACACTTGGTCGGCTCTCTCCCATGTTCCAGATTCCTTCTCTGTTTCTTCTGAACACACACCTTCAATTTTAACTCTTCACTAGCTTTTTATATTCTACAAAACACATGCTTTTCTCTATTAAGAATAGGGAGTATGTTTTTTTTTTCTCAAAGAGTTTAATCTTCTTTAAAGTGTTTCAAAACCACATCCCAAATTTGCCAGCCATCATCTGCCAAGTTTCCATCCATTGATGAGGACTTTCCGTCTTCCGACATCCCAGCATTTAGTGATACTTTTCCCTCCAAGACTCACTCACAGTGCTCAAAATGGGAATTCTGATAGTGTTGCTCTTTGAGAAAGGGTCATCCTTGTGCAACTCAAACTCTCCTCTAACATCCTTTCCCCTTGCTCATCCACCCAAAGGCTGGGATTAAAGGCATATACCCCCTCACATCTTACATCCAATTCGC
Source organism: Peromyscus leucopus (assembly GCF_004664715.2). Classification (NCBI taxonomy): domain Eukaryota; kingdom Metazoa; phylum Chordata; class Mammalia; order Rodentia; family Cricetidae; genus Peromyscus; species Peromyscus leucopus. The sequence goes on from NC_051073.1 coordinate 27,346,310, forward strand.
CTTACTTAATGCTTCCTCTTACCTCTCAGCAACATTTCTTACTATTTTATTATAACTGTCCCAGATTCTGTTCTAAAAATTCATTACACTGTTACCAAACTGCATATTAGATAATTCATATGTTTCTCTATGCTACCATGAACAGTTAGTTCTCTTACGTGTTCATGGAAGTACTTAAAAGGGCCTGAGGGTAGCAATTTCTGCTGTTAATTTTACTTAGTATTTTTTTTTTGCAGATGAAATTCAAATTTACATTGTGATCTCTAAGCTTCCTGAAATTTCTGAAGTTTTACAATCTTCTGATATATTCAGGTAAGTCAGCATCATGCCTTTAAAGTCTACAGGGCTTACCTTAATCTCAAATTTGCTTCTAAATTTTTTATTACTTTTTATGGCAATTGGTAGCATCTTCACTTTTTATCTTCAATTTTTTAAAGGTATTGATTTCTTTTTATTTTCTCAACCCTTATGTCCTACCATTGCAAAATTCTAATTGCTCAACAAGCTCACCCCATCTGCTCCAATATATGAGTTCCAATTTTCATATTTTAGTTAAATAATACAACCATCATCTGCCAAGTTTCCACCCATTGGTGAAAACTTTCCTAGCAATTTAGTGATACTTTTCCCTCCAAGACTCACTCATAGTGCTCAAAGTGGGAATTCTGATGGTGTTGCTTTTTGAGAAAAAAAAAACAAGCTAACCATGGAAATATTACCATGACTCATATTTGAGAGACTCTACATGCACAGCAAGGCTTGTGCCAGTCTCCTCTGTGATAGCTTATTGACACACATGAAGAAAGTGATTAGTGATGAAAAGGATGTGGGATATCCTGGAGAGGAAGTGATATCAGTACAAAACTCCACACTAAAGGAATTCTCAGAGATATCTCACAGCACGGAAATTTTATCATATAAAAACTTGAAGCTGTTTCCAACTAAGAAAAACAAATGCAGTTCACAAAGACATAGAAAAGATATGCTTCCCATTGCCTAAGCTATGTGAAGAGAAGGCAAACACTGTTCAGAGTACTGTTGGCATATTTTTTAAATAAATTTATTTATTTATTATTTCACATCCCAGCCACAATTTCCCTCTCTCCCTTTTTCCCAGCCCCTGCCCTTACCCTGCTCTGTTCCCACCCAAGTCTACTCCTCCTCTATTCTTTACAGGAAAGGGCAGTTCTCCCATGAGTCTCAACAAAACATAGCATATTTTATACAAAGAGGTAAACAGGGTGTCAGTGATTGTAAATTTATAGTTTTAAATCACTGTGCTATACAGCAAATAAATATTGGTGCTGCTATTTTTCACTTTCTCTTATAACTATAACTACCAATGAGTTTTAATACTTTAAGAAGTATCTTAAAGGTTGTAAAACAATTCTCATTCTCGTCTTGATTATTGAAACCACTTTGAATGGTTTTCTTTTCATGGAGTCATTGTTGTTTCTTCATTACTCTGCCAAGTGAAGAGTGGGTGCAATATCAATTCCTCTCAGCAATTCTCAGCAATCTTTGCATATGTCTTCTGCAACACACTGGGTGTTCTTTCTCAGCAACTTCCTTACTCTGCTTAGAGAAAGGGCATCAGCAGATGGCAGAGGGGGAATTTTGCCAGTGGCTTTCAGACATCCTCCTGAGAATTACCCACTTCAGTGCCGCAGGCAGCTGTGATAATCAACTACTGCTTCCAGCAGTGTCTGGGCGTCCTCCTGAGAACCACTGACTTGGGTGCTATGGAGAACTGAGTTCATGGGCTGGAGCTTTCTCCAATGCTGACATTTCTGGAACTTCTGAAAGCCACAAATAATCTTTTGACCTTTGCTTTTTCAACTCTTTAAGACTTGTCTCTAGGTCCCCATAAACCACTGTGTGCTTGGAATATTCCTGTGATATGCATTTTCCTGAATGACCATTAGAATAGACTTAGAATATTTGGGGACAGAAGTACTTCATGGATAAAGAAACACTTGGGATAAAACTTTGTGCTGTTCATATCACCTGGCTGGAACTGAAGTCAGGAGTATCTTTAGTGGAAAATAAAATACTAGTCTCTAAGACAGAATGACCAACATTTATTTACATAATCACTCATAGTTACCATTCATATAAAGCCTAATGAAAGCAAATATTAAAAATCCAAATTTCTCTTACATGAATAAGAAAGAGGTGATAACAAGAGTTGTGGAGGAAGGTGATACATTGGGATTAATGAATGAACTTTCTGGTTTCAAGGGGTGATCAGAAAGCTGCAATGTCTATATTTGGACTGAAATAATCAGTTATCCCTGACAGACTTCCAGCTGATGGATCTGAAACTCAGGCCCAAAACTTGAGTCTACAGGTTCCAATTTAAATTCACAGGCTTATTTATTGTCTTCAGTAAGACATTACAGGGTGTTGGTTGCCTACATATTCAAGATAGATGGGAAAAGAAAGATGTCTGAGTAAAGAACAAGGGCTTGAGAGAAGATACTTAATTGCGTTGTTGACAAAAGCAGCTGAGGGCCTTTTAGGTGGGACTAATTTGTATCCTCACCTACATACTTTTGCAAAAACTACTGCGGTTTCAGGCTGCCAGTATCTCCAGAATTACACTGTATATCTAGTTGTTAAAACTCTGAAGTGTTTCCTCTTCGAAGGACACTTAAATATAAGAAGAGTGTTTAGAAACACCATTCAGATATGCACCATTACATAATGGATTGTTGAGGGCCGTGAGAGTATACAGTAGGTGATAACCAGTGTTCAGCAGGTCAACCCACCAGACTCTCTGATGGGGAGCCCCGCCTGGCAAGACCATGGAATTACTGACTGTTGATGATCAGTTGCTCCTGTTGTAATTTTTCTCATGTGCCACAGCATTTCTTCCCTAAGAACAGCAATGGGTGTTTTCCCACTGCTTGTGTGTTTATCTCATGTATATATTCTATCTATTGGGCACACATATTTGTGGGTGGTCAAGAAGATGACTTCTCATTTAACTGTGTGTGTGTATATATATTATATATATATTATATATATATATATATATATTATATATATATATTTGTTTTGTTTTTTGAGACAGGTTTCTCTGTGTAGCTTTGCGCCTTTCCTGGACTCACTTGGTAGCCAGGCTGGCCTCGAACTCACAGAGATCTGCCTGGCTCTGCCTCCCGAGTGCTGGGATTAAAGGCGTGTGCCACCACCGCCTGGCTTAACTGTATAATTTTGATGAATAGAAACATACTAAAATATGCTTCATAACTATATTTATTGTTCCATGTGAACTGTAGACACTTAGAGGTCTTGTTTTCTATTTTTAGCCACTCAACAAGGCAAATTGGCCAAAGGAAATATCCTTGTAGAATTTTCACAGAGAAGAATTGCAGGTGCCTGGCCTTGCTGGATCTAAGCCCTTCACAAGAATTATAGCGAACTAGAAGTGATAGTGCAGGTGTCTGGCCTTGGTATATATATATCATTGTGGTGATATATTATGTACCCCAATAAAGCTTGCCTGAAGATCAGAGGACAGAGCCAGCCACTAGATTAGACAGAGTGGCCAGACACACCCTTAATCCTATCACTTGGGAGGCAGAGATCCATCTGGATCTCTGTGAGTTCAAAGCCATACTGGAAACAGAGTCAGGCAGTGGTGGCACACACCTTTAGTCCCAGGAAGTAGCAGCAAGGTGAAGAAAAGTGTATAAGATAGAGGAAACAGGAACTAAGGCAGTTCAGCTAAAACCCTTTCAATTGAGGACTCAGAGGCTTTCAGTCTGAGGATTCATGGAAACAGGATCGGCTGAGGAGTTGGCTAGGCGAGGTTAGCTGTGGCTTGCTCTGCTTCTCTGAACTTTTAGCTTTCATGACAATATCTGGCTCTGGGTTTTTTATTATAAGACCATGTAAGATTCAAACAACATATCATAGTCCTTCTAGAGATCAATAGCACTTATGTTGCCCTAAACTTCCTCCACTAGCACCTCCCCATTCTGATTTAAAAAAAAATTAACACCTTGTATTTATTTCTACACTAATTTTTAATGCAAATTTTTAGACTCAGTAGACTAACTATGTAAAGGTTCTAAGATTCAGGTAATTAACAGAAAAAGTCTTTCAACTGATTAACCATTTCTGGATATTATTAATCACATAAAATAGTACATATATTTTTGCCTTTTCCTTAAATCTCTCATTGGTTTAGTTTTTTTCCTTTGTAACCTTATAGCTATCCCTTTAAGAAATGAGCCACAACTTTTACAATCTCCAAATTTAGTCAGTCACCAATTAAGCTGACCAAGTCTTTGCCCACCGTGACTCTTATTATAATATTTATTCCTGAGAGTTTGCTTTGTAGTTTTTACTAACAAATTGCTAATGAATGGATATAGATAGAGATTTAGATATATGCATATATAGGGGTGTGTGTGTGTGTGTGTGTGTGTGTGTGTGTGTGTGTATGCATGGGAATTTGTAAAGGGTAGTAGAATAGGGACTTAGTAGAATAAAGATGTAGAAGAATAAAAATGTAGTAGAATAAAGATGGAAGAAACAAAACACAACAATAAAGACCATGTAGAATAAAGAGCATTTACCTGTCTGAATAAAATTATAGAAATCTTCCTTTTCCCTCACTCCTGACAAGTGTTTCTCAGATGATCCTGAGTAGAAGCTAAGGGCTGGTACCTCATCCCTACAATGGATGAAGCTGACTAATATTTTTTGCCCTATGTGTCAAGTCTTAATTCAAGATGGCTTATGGGCAAGGTGCTCCTGAGTCACAACATTCCAAAACAACGCATAGAAAAATTAGCCTTACAATATTGGGTCAAAAAAGTCCTACTGGATTAGTAAACAGGTGAAAGTGGGGGTTTAAATATTGAAATGTTTCCAAGGAAGATCTTACAGTGCTGTGGACTTTTAAACAGATAATAGCCCCAAACTACTGATTCTAACATCCTGCACACGATGACTTCTCAGGAGGATTCTCTAAGTCATGTACTGACAAAATCACTTCAATTATGATTTTAAGGACAATTCATGTCTATACATTTTTCTCTTTCACTGCAACTATTTACTTTAGTTTCAATTATATTTTTTCTTTAGAATTTGATATTTAAGTACATCACATTGTGTAATCTGTAAGAAATAGAAGTCAGTGTTCTTAGATTAGCCTTTAAGGCCATTTGTAGGCTACTGTCTATCATTCCACCCTATTCCTACCCTTTTCTTTGTAGATCCCAATCTTCAACTTCTCTGGGGTACTGGTTCATGTTGGATGACTCAATGCATATGTAGGGAGCATTCTATATACTTTCCTACGCATATGCTAATATGCTTGCTTTATATCTGATGCCTTTTTTCTTACTCAAGTCTTAATATATCAGAGCCCTCTATTTATCAATTGAATTTATTCAGTTTTATTGACAAGTGAAAACTCTAAGGTTGGATGGGCTGTCCATAGCAAAATCCTGTGCATACATTAGTGAGTGTATAAGAACTAGAACTTTTCTGACATGAAATAAATACAGAACAAAGATAGTTTTTGATGTGTGACTGGGCCAACATTTTCAGAAGTTGAGTGTATCTTTCTCCCCTCTGCCTTTTACTATATAAAGTCATCGCTTGGTAAAGACAAGTATGGATTTCCAGAAATTTTGCTCATGTTTAAAGCAACTAATGGGGAAGGAAGAGACTGATGTCCGTAAATACGCCAGCTTCCTACCTGTAAGGGGCCATTCTGTAAGGAGCAGCTAACTTCCTTCTTGGTATGGAATTTAGGCATATGGCTGGAAACATGTTTCAGCACTTGAATAATAATTCTGTTCTTAAATAAAAGAATAGACACTGGATATGTAATTTGTAGATTCTGCCATGAACATAGATCTGCTTGCTCTATACCAACGGAGGTCAAACTATTTTTATGTTTCTGTTCCCAATTCCAGTAACAAGGCCTCACTACCTGAGCAAATAATGGACAAATGAATTACAGTATTCTATTTGATAAATGACATGTGACAGAGCTATTGGAATACCGGAGAGGTTCTAACATTGACTGGTGCTGTCAGAAACTCAAGAGTGGACAGGTGAGACAGGAATTATCTTTATTTGGAAACACAAATAATGCAGATTATTCCTAACTTCATTTCTATGGCTACTATCAGTAAATATCCATTCTTGTTCGCTTTGGTGATAGAAATATAAAAAGGGTGGAAATCTGATAAAGCATAGATAAACACTTGCTTTTGCATTATATAAAAAAATTCATCACTGTTGCCAACATACTTAACGTTTTACACATTATAATGAGATTCAACATCCTGCTTTTGTAATGGTATGCCAAATGAAACAAACAAAACAACAACAAAAAAACTTCATGAATCTTGCAAATCCTTGCTGTAAACTAATGAAATATCAAGGGATGCTCCAGGAGTCCTCATTAACTCTAAGTGGTTCCTCAGCAACTAGTTGCAAAACAAAACCTAGCTGCAAACTATACTATTGCAACCAAAGCATATGTAAAACATTTATTTATCTTTATCTATCTAGCTATGCATACATCTACCATGCATCTGCTATTGTACTCCAGAAATTATTTTATGACTTACAAACATAGTACACTAATTTATATTACATTAAAATTTAAATGTACATTCAATACCAAAAAGGCAAGAGAAGATTAGTCTAGTAAGATGTAAGAATAAATAGATAAATTTAGGTGCTAGGTAACTAAATGAAAATCCACCATGACATCTCACTTTCCTCCTAGAAATACTTTATTAGTCTGGTTTTAAAATTTCATATACTTCAGGGAAAATCATTCCTTGTAGAGATGTAATTAAATACCTATCAGGTTAATTCTGTGCTTAGGGAAATAAAATTGCTCACATGGGTTATATCATGAGAACATCATAAACTATAAATGTTGGCTATGAAACAAGGTGACATAAAGGACACAATGAAAACAGAGAGACACACACACCACATAACCATACACACAAGAACTTGAAAAGGAATTACAGATCTTGTAAACACAGGATGGATGAGATCAGTGTATCCTTAACTTCATATATCCAAATCTTTTAGTCAAATACAGTGTTTGTCAAGGAGTTATTAATGTTTTCAGTGGATCAGGATTAAGCTAAACAATATTTAGAAGCTTGGCAAACACTGTGTTAAATGATGTTATTATTGGAATTAACAAAGTCTTTAACTTGCATCTTGAGTCAGTGAAGAAAATAGAGTGTATGAGATCTCCCAAGCTTAGTTGACAATTTGGGATGACAGTGTGCTATGTTTTCATTACACCTTTATTACTTTACTACTTTTATTACTGCACTGATGCAAGAGGACTCATCCTCTTCGCTGCTCCAGTCATGATAGTGTGATGGATTGGGGCTTATGGAGTGGGACACAAGGTGGAGTTTAAAGTACATACACCAACTCCAAACCTAACTTTTTCCTTAAATTATTTTTATTCTTCCTTTGTGTGCTTGGATTTGTACATGCCAGACAGCACAGCAGGCTCTGAAATAGAGAAGGGTTTCTGTTCCAGAAAACAATGTGACATGAATCAAAATGCATTTTTTATTGTTGTTCCGTCATTAAGCTTTTAGGACTAACAATTTAATCTTCATTGCTACCTGAGTTAATTTTTGGAGAACACCTACAAATTAGGCCAGGCTCTCACACTCCTAAACCATTTTGTTTTAGGGCTGTTTTATTTCCCTGGGACAATAGATGTAATTTGTTTTACATGTATCTCCTCTGTAAAGAACTGCACATTTATGTATCTGGATTTACACTCACAGTTGAAAAATATAACCCTCTAGTTGAACTGTGAACGTTTACTCGCTTGTTACTAGATTCTATCTGATGGCTGCTTTCTCTTCTACAATCCCATGGAGGATAGACACCAACTGAGCTTCAGTAGCCAAGTCCTTTTTTCGTCTCCTCCTCCTGCTCTTCCTCCTCCTGCTGCTCCTCCTCCTCCTCTTGCTCTTGCTCCTCTTGTTCCTCCAGTTCTTCCTCCTCCTCCTCCTCATTTGTTATTTTCTTTTCTAATCTACATATTTTGTTGAATATCTCTATGGTGATTACTGTCTGGTGCCAAGTTTCATGAACTGTAATATTCAGTTTTTGAAACATGTGAAACTAGGCATTGTGAAGGAATTGAAAGACATAGTGGCTACCATTTACAGAGTTAACTTTAAAGATTACCTTTAATAATATTGTGGGTATTCAACCAACCACTTTAACACCATAAGTGGAAGAATACATTTCTGAATAGAAGGGATTCTGCTTTAAACTTACATCAATGCTTGACTAAGATGCCTGCTCTATGGATTTGCCAGAAACATATATTCTCACATGAATACATACATCATAATCTGATAACAGATTTTTATATTTCACCATAATCTCTCTAAAATCTGTTGTCGTAGAGAACCATCAGGCATGTAATGTTTCATTTTTACAAATGGTTTTCAGGCTAGTGGCATAGGGCATGGGGGGTTGGAGCTTTGCCCCCGTCTTTAGTCTCATCACTTGCCAAGAGGACATCTTAGCAGCATAACTTACCATGATTATGGTACTCATTTTCAGCCAGCTAAGCTAGTGTTTTCTACTGCACATTCACCCTCTGAGAGTGTCACCCTGCTCTGTAGCAGGTAGTCAGAAAGTATACTGTACTCATACTAAAGCTGGTATGGGGAAGAAGGTAACATGCTACTTTTTTCTTCTCTTTCTCCATTTCCTCCTCCTTCCACTCTGTCACCTTCCTCCTACTTCTCCATCTCCTCATTGTCTTCACCTCCTCTGCTTTTTCCTCTTCCTATGGGTTGATTTTCCAGTTGGTGTTGTTCAGCTTATCTGGTGAGTGAGGTTTGCCCTGGTGTGTGTAGTCAACCTATCATGGGCCACATCATTAGTAAAACTGATTCTCCTTCTTCTAGCAGCTATGAAATACCAAGAGCACCTCAGCTAGTGGTGGGATTCCATGTCCACCTTCCACCTCCATCCTTGGATTCTGTCTGGCTGGAACTCAAACAGGTCTCACTGCTGTGAATTCTTACGGGCAACTGCCCAGTTGCATCTGGAAAATTCTTTCTTTGATGTTGTTAACCACTCCTTGCTCTTACAGTTTTTCTGCTTGCTCATCCATGAAGATTCCTGAGCCACAGGAGGAGGAGATGATATGTTTCCAATTTAGAGCTGAAAGTGTTTCTAGTAAGGAACATCTAAAACCTCATTTGCCATTCATGTGCATGGGAGGCACATGAGTGCAGGATGTATTTTATCCTGCATATATTTACTAAGTTAATAAAACTAGAAAGAAATAATGTGTATTCATTTGCAATTCTGTGAAAAACCCTATCATTGTTCACATTTTGGCAAATGTGGTCATTAGGTTCCTATCTGTGCTCATTACAAGTAATTCATCATCTCTTTCTTTAGAGAAACTGTTTTCATTTCCCCTGGAAGCAGAAGACTCACATTTACACTCACCCTAGCTTTCAAATTAGTCAGCACTCCAAGGAGTGCTAGATTTTGTTGTCATAAAAGTCATCTGATGTCCCAGTCAGCAAACTAGGTTCTAGATCTTCTAATATTTTCATTTGTATGAACATATATACAACAACAACAACAACAAAAACAAAACAACAACAACAACAAAAACAAAAAAACAGCAAAACCCAAACCAAACCAAACCCAAACAACTAACAGCAAGCAATGTGGAGATTGAATGCCAGGTAAGAATGAGGACAGCAGAGTTCATGGGCTGATTTTAAGTTCCTAGAGGAAACTGGTAGAGTAAGTCAACACATTTTGTAGTTCCTGGAATTTTATATTGAGAAACAATTCACATTTTCAATAACCTGCTCTCAGAATACTTGCCTGAGTCTCATCTTAAGGTGTGTGACTCATAGTCCTCATGGTCTGTGGGTTATGAAAGGATCTTCCATGTTATTCTGCAAGACAGCTGCACCTAGAATGAGGAATCAAGGACCTTGCCTCCCAATAGCTTCCTTTCTCCGTACCATTGCTGTGCCTGGGGCCATGCTTCTGGCCTGACATTTAAATGACAAAATAAATTGTACATGAAATAAACATTGAACAAGATATATATACTGTCTCTCTACATGAAGCAGTGATTAAAACAAAAATGTCAAGCAGCAATTACATAGGAAGCATAATACTAAAATTAGATTGAAACAAAATAGGCTGGGCAATAAACAAATTATCAAAACCAAGAAACTAAGAAACTCATAAAAATAATTAATAGTTAATTTTTAAAAATCTGACAATATTTACCTTTACAGAAAAGTATAGCAAGCTTCTATAGATGCATCAACTATTTCCAACAATCATAACAACTTACCTTTCTTCATTTTTCCTTTGAACCATTTATAAGCTTCTTATATATTATATCAAATAATTATGAGTTTACAAATCTAAACCAAATATGGGCATCTTACTTAACTACAATGTAATTATTACATCATTAGTACTAATTTCATACAACAGCACAAGATTAAAACTAATCTAATTGTAAGACCTACTTAATCAATATTCATATTTTCTTTAATTCATAAACTTTTATTTCATAGGATATAATTTTAATTTTAGGTGTAAATATGATAAGTGGCAATGTTTCTTACATAGTGTTTAATATTTGACATAACACTCATTTTCCTATCACTTACTAACTTGCTAAAAACCTAGATCAACTCATTACAAGTTTTGCATTATCCATTCATGTGCCTGTCTTCGAATAATAAGTTTACTTCATTCCTAACATCCTTATATACCTTTAATATAAAAATCCAGTCCAACGTTGGGAGAGGCAATACACCATAGTTGATGTAGCTTTTTCCAACTTCCCTCACATCAAAAGAGGTAATATTTCTGTCCTGGTAATTATGCCCAGAACAGGTGGTAAGTGTTAAAATTTTCCATGGAAAGGTTTGCCACCTCCACTTGAAGATGAACACATTTGAAATGAGTGAAAATATTTACTCCAAAGTTTAAACTGCAAAAATTCGAAGGTAAAAGAAAAGCTCTCTAAATGAGTAAGATTAAGAGTTAAAGTAAAGGAATAAAGACAAAATAGAAGACATACATGTCTTTAAATGATAAGTGTAAATTAGAAACATAAACATAGTCCTCCTTTCTCCTCATGGCTGAGACAATAATAACAATAACAATAATAATAACAATAACAACAACAACAGTGATGAGCTGAAGAGTCCATGACAGAGTTCCCTCAAAATGAGGCAAGAGAGCAAAGAATAAGAAAAGAGAACGGGGAAGACAAGCTAAGGATATGTTGAGGAAACCAAGATCCTGTGTGGCTATATTCCAAGAATGAAGTTGAAGTGGTCTTTACCTAGGGCCCTGGAAACCTCTCTGGGCAGGGTAAGGTAAGGTGCTGCTCTCCAGTCTGGGGTCAGATGCAGTAGAAGAACAATAACATAAAGGAGAGATCAAGCTTGTAACTCCTGATCTATATCTCTTTTATCTAGTTTGGAAATGATGAGGAAGATCACAGAGTTAAAATGAGCACCAGCCTTGGGTAAGAGGACAAGAATCATCATTTTGCAGTACTTGCAGAATACTCTGATTGAAAATTTGCATAAAGTACCTTGCTATAGGGTGCAAGAAGAATCAATACAACACACGCTTAATAGTAAATTATGCCTTTAACAATACATATCTATTTAAAAATAGTAAGATATGCTCTCAGTTTTTCTATATCCAAAAATAATGATAGCCACAGATTTTAAGAAGCATCTGTGGGATTTTCTGTTGGGACCATCAGCCACCTCCCAAATTACCATACAGAATTTAATATTAATTATAAATGCTCAGTTGCTAGCTTAGGTTTGTTACTAACAAGCTCTTGTAACTTAAATTAACCCATATTTCTTATCTACTCTCTACCACGTGATGGTACCTTTCTTCTGCACAGCATGTTCATCTTGCTTCTCTCTTCATTTCCTGGTGACTCCACCCTTCTTCTTCCCTGCACTATCTTTTTATCTACAAGTCCCAGCTAACCTCTACCTGGCCAGCTATAGGCCATTCAGTCCTTTATTAGTCCAATGAGAGCAACAAATATCCACAGTGTACAAAAAGGTTGTTCCATAGCAAAAAGGAGGGAACACAATTAACTTTGTGGACATATATAGGAACTTCTTTTCAGTTGGTCAGATTTAGCCAAAAAATTCAAGGTATGGCTTGGGGTACATATGTAATAAAATTGCTTGCACTGTTTTTCATCATGTTTTTCATTGAAATAAATGGACTATGACAGCAAAGTCTCAGTTAAAAAATAATCCTGATGGACATGAAAAATAAGTATAATTCTTTCAGTTCCCATTCTCATTCTAAAGACAAAAGAAACAAAATTTCTTGAGGAAAATTTTCTAGAGTATAAACAGTTTGAAATATATCCTACATATTTGGAAACTCTTAAATTAAAATAAAATGACTCATTGATATTTGATGGTTGTAATTAAACCAAAGGTACATAAAGTTGAATATGAATATTAAACATGGAAATCAAGTGATTTGTTATTTCAAGACAAATGTTGGCATCAATGGGCTTGTGTACATTCAGCTGATATCCTGATTCTATCTATATGTCAACCTGTACATATCAAAATACTTGTACATATGATAGGAACACACATGTTGAATGAGTAGTTTCCACACATTGAGATTTCTCTTTGTATGTTATATTACACAAACATGCACATAAACCCTTATCAATTTGTTTATCTTGTTTTATGGCAAAGTCAATTGGAATGCCACCTCTTGTTGAACGTTTGCTTTCAGAAGACTTACTGTAAATACTATATAACAGACACATTGGAAAGCAAAGCTTGATGTCTCTCCCTACCTTTTGGAAGTTAATATTGAGTTATATAAATATGTATTTAAGGATGAGTGTTTTTGAAGAAAGTATAACCTTTCCATCTAAATGAGACAGACCAAGCTATGTGTGACTGCGGGCTCTTTTGTGACATTCTTCAGATGCCTTCCTCCTCTCAAGAGTCTATTCTAGGCTGTGAGCAGAAAGGGGAAAGGGAAAGGTTAGAGACTCAACAACTAGATGCTGTATCCCACTGGAGGAGACAAGCTATTTCCCTTAGTATTCAGTTTAGCCTGCCTATTGATTTCCATAAGCAGGCTGACTGGGAGTGCTTGGCTATACATATTTCTTGGCCCTTGATTCGATTTCTTCTCTATTTTAACCTAAACCTCAGGTCAGTACTCCAAAGATAGACTTGGGGTCACTGGAGACCTCCATCCATTCCTCTTCACAGTGTGTCCAAATTGATTACATTTCTTCTTTCTGGTTATCAACAGCGTTTGCCATTTCTTTAGTTGGCATGTCAGGATGGATCACTGATCCTAGTCTGTCAGGGCTGCAGCACCAGGGCTTTTGTTCTAAATCTCTGGGCATACAAGTAGTCCATTAAATGAAGAACCTGCATTTAATGGTTGCAACTTGAATTCACGTCTTCTGACCATAAGTCACATTGTTATATTAAAACACAGTGTATGTTTCTTGGTATAAGAAACTGGACACGAGGGTTCCCTTCTCTCTGGTCCATCAGAAATGACAAGAAACATTGTGTATTATAAGCCAACTTCCAGAATGTCATTCCCTTTAACACAAGTGTGTGTATCATAAAATGACTCTTTTATATACATAAACATTGTCTGCAATGCATAGTTTGGGCCAAGTTAAGTCCAGATGTAAAGTTTTAAATTATAGAGGAAAAAAGACCCCTTAAAGCTACTATATCTTAATTCCTATACTACCAATTAAGAAATTTTGCCCTAAAGTGTGAATGTTTCTCTGAAATTCTCTACAAATCATCATTAATAAGATAATAGAGCAGAAAAATGAGTAGGGAGTTCATTTGATTTTTTTTCCTCCCTAAAGGCTGGCTTTAGTGAGAAAATTTATCTACATTTCAATTCTAATGCACAGTGAATGATAAATGAACTCTGCTGAATAAAGGACATGACATTGCTGTGCCTTAGATTTCTATTTTCTTTCATCAGAATATTCTGCCTCACAAAGTTCATAGCTCAGTGCCTGTCCCCTTATAAGGAACAAATAAATGGGCCTCAGCAGTCTAAAGAACTCAAGTTCAGGGCATGACTCAAAACAGGCGGAAAGAGATGATGTGCAAGGCGCGAGGGCAGCCAGAAGGCTGCTCTGCTGCTGTTGTGCTTTCTATCTAGTTTATCTGCTCTGGTTCAGTCTACCCAGGAAGAGCAATAGCAAAGCTCTTTTACCTTGCTTTGATGGCCAGATTCAATGGCCGCAGGAGCAGAAACAGTGAAAAGATATCTGCCCCAGAGCTGAGAGCTGAAGGAGAGAAAAACACATTACCTTTCACTGCTTCCTCCCTGATCTGTCTGCACTCGCCTGTGTATTATTTGAGGAATGGAGTCCTTATTCAGACAACCTCCTGTATGATCCGCATAGCAATGGCTGTAAAACCCTGATGGGTGACACATGTTGAATTGATACTGCTAAGTAAGTGCTTGAGTCAGAGTGGGGAAAGGTTTGTGTTCTTCTATCATTGCCATGAAAAAAAAGCCAATGTGTTGTCACTGGTTACTTTTTGAACCAGAGGGACATGGTGACTAAATCCCTCATCTTATGTTAGAGATGAACACTTAGGCTAAGAAGAAGGCAGTGTAAGAGACATCTGATTTATAGAAAAGAAAATATGAGAGGCATCGACCTTCAGAGTTCAAGTAGTAGAAAGTGGGAAATGCTGTAAGAAAAAAAAATGTTTACAGTTTCCTTTTTGGCTATTAGACCATGGCTTCTCCTAAGCAGGATAATATCAAACTAAGACATTAAGTATTACTAGTATCAGGAATAAATTCTGCTTTGGATAATAGAGCAATTGCTAGTAGTCATTTGTTAAAATCAGGAGAGGGTGCAAATAAATGTGAAGTTATCTCTATTTTCTAGGACCTAAAAAATTAAAAGAGCAAAAGGCAGGATATTCTCATTTTTGAGACTAGAAATAGGCACACCATAGAAAAAGCATTTGCAAGGCACAACCTCTGAAGTTCTCTACTGTCTGTTGTGAATTTGGGAAACATTTAGCCAATACAAAGAAAGATAGAACTAGAAAATATCATCCTGAGTGAGGTAACCCAGACTCAGAAGGACAAACATGGTATATACTCATAAGTGGATACTAGTTGTAAAGCAAAGGAAACCAGACAACCTACAGTTCTAGAGAAACTAGGTAACAAGGAGGACCCCAAGAGGGATTCATGGATTACTCTAGGAAGGGGAAATAGGTAAGATCTCTATGAGTAAACTGGGGATGAGAGGTGGGCAATGGAGTGTAGGAGGTGGGGCTGAGAACATAAAAGAACACAATGGTTGAGCTGGAACAGGGATGGAGTGTGAGAGCAATGAAAGAGATACCATGATAGAAGGAGACATCATGAAGATAGGGAGAAACTGGGTGCTAGGGAAGTTCCCAGGAATCCACAAGGATGACCCAAGCTTAGACTACTAGCAATAGTGGAGAGGGTGCCTGAACTGACTTACCCCAGTAATCAAATTGGTGAATAACCTAACTGTCATCTTAGAGCCTTCATTCAGTAACTGGTAGAAGCAGATGCAGAAATCCACAGCCAAACACCAAGCAGAGCTCCAGGAGTCCAGTCAAATAGTGAGAAGAGGGATTTTATGAGCAAGGGGCATCAAGATCAGGATGGGGAAATATACAGAGACAACCAAACCAAACTAGTGGAAATGCATGAAATTTAGATCATCAGCTGCATGGGACTGGACTAGGCCCTCTGCATATCAAGACAATTGCGTAGCATGGTGTTCTTAAGGGGCCCCCTGGCATAGGATCAGAATCCATCTGTGGTGCATGAGCAGGCATTTTGGAGTATACTTCTACGATGGGACACCTTGCACAGCCTTGAGGCAGGGGGATGGGGCTTGGACCTGCCTACTAAATGTACTTCCCCATGGGAGGCCTTGTCTTCTTGTAGGAGAGGATGAGGGGTGGGTTGGGAGGGGGAGGCTGGAGGGGCAGGAGGAGGGAAGAGGGGGATCTTTGGTATGTAAAATGAATAAAAAATTCTTAATTAAAAAATACATAGGAAAAAAGTATAGTTATGACATTTCTTCTCCAATCTGAATGGCCTTCATTTATTTTTATTCTTTCACGATTTTGACTAGATCCTCAGGAACAATACTTTACTAAAAGAAGCAAAATAATAATACTTTTGTTTTTCTTATTCTGTGGAGAAAATCATTCAGGCTTTTAACATTAATTATGTAGATATCTAAGTTTCTCAATGTGGTGATATTTTAATTGTGCTGAAATGTGATATTATTTGCATGTTAATAAATAAAGTTTGCCTGGAGATCAGGGATCATTAGCAAGCCAGGAATAGAAGTCAGGTGGTGGTAGCCCATGCCCTTAATCCAATCACATGGCAGGCAGAGTCTCTGTGTCGTCAAGGACACAGCCAAGTGTGGTGACACAAACCTTTAACCCCAGTACCCATAGAGACCTGGAGGTCTGTATAGATTGGCAGTGACGAAGAAGTCATGTGGCTGGGCTTAGAGCCAATGAGAAGGCAGAACAGAAAGGCAATAAAAAGACATGTCAGACAGGAAGAAACTCTCAGGAAGTGATGGCGAGTGGTAAGCTAAAGGTAGTTTTGGCTCTTATGTAGTGCTCTGATCTCTTGGGCTTTTAACTCTGTATTTGGCTCTGTGGCTCTTATTTAATAAGACTGTTTAGAAATTCATCTATATCTCAAGATATTTTTCTTGTATTCCTCCAGTAAGAATTGTTATGTTTTATTTTTCATGTGAACTACTAGAATATTTTCAATAAAGATGTCTGTATATGTAATAATAATAATAAAAAAGAAAGATGTTATCTAGCTGGGTCTGTTTGAGGAGACCCTGGCAGTGTGATCAGGATCTATCACCAGGCATGAGCTGGCTTTATGGATCCGATTCCCTATGGTCAGACACCTTGCTCACCCTTGATGCACGGGGGAGTGGTTTGGTCCTACCTCAACTGAATGTACCAGGCTTAGCTGTCCCCCCATGGGAGGCCTTACCTTTTTGGAGAAGGGGATGAGGGGTGGGTGGAGACAGGGGAAGGTGGAGGTGGTGGAGCGGGATGAGAGGGAGATCTGTGGTTGGTATGTAAAATGAATTAAAAAAATGAAAAAAGAAAGAGAAGAATGCCAGTGATCTGACATAAAAGACCTACAGGGAAGTGTACTAGACTATTACCAGTTTCTCTAAAACTAGCTGGACTAAGACAGAGGAAAGGAAATTGTATTTAGTTATAGTGCTTAATATTTTATTTGTCTATTTTAAAAAATTAATTCTCACCTAGCAATGTACATTTACAGCTCTTCTCGGTATGTTGAGGCTGTGGACATTAATTGGGGAACACAAACAACTTAGACTGATAAAAATCTAACTTCACACTGTGAGCTATATTGAATATAGAGGAACTGTCATTCTAATTACTCTGGTCATTTAAAATCTTCCAGGAGCACACGAAAGAAAATGGGTTTTAATGGTAAGCAATTTCTTGTGTTCAAAACAAACAAAACAACAAACAAATACCCACCTCAAACTTTGCAAGAAGAAGAGCCTGAGTTCAGTTTCTGGAATTCCTGGGCATGGTGGTCTGTGCTTTGGGAAGGCAGAGACACATAAATCCTTGGGGTTCACTGGCCAGCCTGGTTAGCCTACCTGGTGACAGCCTACGATGTGGCAGATCCTGTCTTAATAAACGGTGTCATCTGATGACACATACCTAAGGTTGTATCTTAGCCTTCACATACATACACATGCATGTGCATCCATACTGCAACATGCACACCTGCACACACACCTGCACACACACCTGCACACACACACACACACACACACACACACACACACACACACACACACACTACCTGATGCAAAACAATCATCTCAATCATCTTTCCTCATATACAACAAACACAATAGTAAGAATTTTATACCAGTACAAGGAATGTCATATTTGCACATCATGCTATTATCACTAACAAGTACAGAACACAAACCATGGAAACACAGAGTTAGGAGATACTAAGCTCCTCGAGGAATGTGGCCAGGTCCCTCTCCTAGGAACCTTCAACCATCAGGTCTACCCACAGAGACCTGCTCTAAGGACCCAGTTCCTGCCCGCCCTATAGAGTAAAAAGCCCAAACTCTGAATTTGAAATCCCACTAATCCCCACGCTTGCCCTGAGCTCTGGACTTGAAATCCCACCGATCTGCACCCTGGAAAGCTCATCCACTCACTCCAGGAAACACTATCTTCTGTTCAGTTCTCTAATGCTTCTCTTCTGAGAAGAGGCAGCCATCCTCCTGGGGTCTTCCCTCTCAATAAATCTCCTCTGTGAGATTTGTTGTGCAGTGTGACTTTGTGGTGTTCCTTGTTTTCTGAATGCCAGGCTACCTTTACCCTCAGAGCTGTAACACTTACACTAACACCTTTGCATAGTGTGTAGCTGGAGTTTTCTCTCCAGGTCCCATCAAGGTCCTTCAGTCTAACAGCCCACTTATAAAATAAACACACAGACGCTTATATTATTTAAACTGTTTGGGATAATGGCTCAGGCTTCAGGCTAACTGTTCTTATATCTTAAATTTTCCCATTTCTATTAGTCTATAAGTTGCTACGTGGCTTGTGGCTTACTGGTACCTTACATCTCACTTGTCATGGCAGAGGCTGGCAGCGTCTCTCTGCCTCAGCCTTCCACCTCCCAGAATTCTTCTCTTTCTTGTCTGCCTACCCTATCCTTCCTGCCTGGCTACTGGCCAATCATAGTTTTATTTATCAATAAATAAATAAACTAATGCCACGATGGCTTCAGTCAAGCTTTTCTGTGTGTACCACTATGAGGTGGCATGTTGAATCTTAGGAAACTAAGCTATTATACTATTGCACTTGGAAGTGAGGATAAATAACATGTTTTAGACACAGATCTCCAAGGTTTTACTCAAAGTTGTCTACTCAAAAAGGATAGCTAATATATAGGTTTAGGTGCAAAAGTAAATACACTCCTCATTCATTACTGTTTTAAAAATTCTAGGGTATAATATTGCTAATTTTTGTGAATTCCATCCATGCGTAGCATATTTTGATTGCATTCACTCCCCTCCCCCATTTCTAAGCACTTCTTACTAATTATGAATCATCAAGCTGAAACAAAATAAAAATCAAGAATTAGTATTAAAATAAATGAAAAAGTGACAACACATTTCTCATGAATGTATCATAATTTCTTTCATGCATAAACTGCATACCAATGACCTAAAAAAAGCACATTTATCAAGTATCCCACTGGACTGAGAAAGTCAATGCAGCTTTTAAAGGTTCTCACTTAAAGCTAAAGAGTAGCTTAGGTATCTGAATGGGTTAATATGATTTTCTTTTAAAAGTTAGAAATTGTCTATGTGTTGATTATGCACACTTGTGTAGGGCATATTAGTGTACATGACAGTGTGTCCATTATCATGCATAGAAGATGCTAACAGCCTTCCTCTATCTCCCTTCACTTTATTTTTTGAGACAGAGTTATTTACTGAAGCCCACTATTTTGCCAAGGCTGTCTAAGCAGCAACCTCCTGGGATTTGTCAGCCATCTTTCCCCAAAGCTGAGGTTATAGGTGTACACAGTCACTCCTAGCTTTAATGTGAGGGCTAGGGATTTGAACTTACATTGTCTTCTGCTAATTTTACTTTCAGTTTTATTTTTGTGTATGTGCCAACATGTGGGTATGTCCATGTGAGTTCGGTTACTCTTGGGAGCCAGAAGATGATATTGGAAACCTTGTAGCTGGAGTCACAAGCAGTTGGGAGCTACCTGATGTGGGTGCTAGGAACTGAACTCAGGTCCTTTGCAGGGGCAGTCCTTGTTCTTAACGACGGAACCATCTCTCCAATCTCTGAACACAGGTTCACTGGCTTTCGCAGGTGCTCTAAGCCACAGGTCCATCTCTCCAGGACGCTGGTTAACATGACTTTAAATTACAAAATGTTTGCCAAAGAAAGAAAACTTACTAGTTGCCTGGTCCATTACGCACATGTGAACTACGTAGAGAATGTATCAGAGTTGAGATGAAGCACACTAATATTAATTGCAAATCATTCCTTATAATACCACAATAAAATGAGCATTTGCCAATGCAATTTAGCACTTTTTTATTGATTGAAATGAAAGACATTTTCTGAAATGCTACAATTACCATTTTAAGTCTTCAGAAAGACTGAGATATCAGCATTTCCTAAAACAGTATATTGACAGGTGATTACAAGATAAAACTTAATGCAAAATAAGGCACAGGTATTTTTATGCTACCGCTACATATTTAATACAGTATTTCTAAACATAATTTGGGGAAGAAAAAAAAAGAGAGGGAAACAAACTCGGTACCTCATAATTCAGACCAATAGACATTGGAACAAATAAGGCCGACAAATATCCATCTCACAAAATACTGTCTTACTACAACAAAAATAATCGTGCCTGATGAATAATTCAAATTTGAAATTAAAGGATCAAATACTCTGCCAGTAATGTAACATTTAAAAATTATTATATATTACACTTCATTTGCAAATCCTAATTTCTCAGAAGGCTTCAAAACACACATTGCTAATATTTTAAACACATCTTCCCTTCTACTTCAGAAGTAAGTTATATATTTGCATATTCCAGCATTGAATTTCAGCCTGATGTTTTGGCTAGACAGCCGTGTTCTTGCAAAGCTTATGCATTATCAACATTGTGGCAACGGAAAGCAGCCAACCGGACACATCTGCCTGAGGTGGGCTGAGTTGAGGTCTCCTCAGTTTGGCAGATCCACGTTCTGAAGGATGAGAGCCACTCGGCTTGGAATGTACACCTGTCAACACAATCACATCGATGTAATTGGAAAACATGCCGAACACGCTGTCATCGTATCACAGTGACAGAGACATCATGCATGCAGTCTCGCATCCGACTAAGGTTACAGTGACCAAGCCATCAGAAGGCTGAAGTTCATAGTTAAAACAGTTTGGCAGAAATCGAAAGCTATTACAACAATCACCAGTAGAGGGCTCCATACTATTTACAAAAGATGAAATTCCTCCCAGGAATCAAGCAAAGGGCTCTCTGAAACCATATTTCACCATTAGGTGCAGAAGGGCTGTGTGCAGTTCACAAGGTTGCGGTGATTAGAACAATTAATGCAGCAACGAGGTACTCAAAAGAACAGTGCTCTTCACTAAGACAATACGTAACCTTACCATTTTTAAAAAGCTTAAGAACAAAATCTGGAATGTAACATAAGGGATCCTAAGTGTATCAGTTAACCCAATTTGAAAAAAAAAGAAAAGAAAAAAAAAAAAAGAAAACAAGCGAACAAAATGAAGCCCCTTCCTTTGATAGCCCTTTCGAAGCTCCTTTCCTAGCTGCAATCTCAGCTCAGCCACTGCCTCTCACCATCTCCCTCATAGCCTCCTGCCACAGGAGTCTTACGTTCCTCTCAATCTTTCTAGAATATGTCTGTCTTGCGTTCTGAACTCTCTGCTTCGTTGGTTCCTATAGCTCTCAGGTCTTAATAACTCCTAGACTCTTGGCCAGGTTTTTTCCAGGACAGTTCCAGATCCAGAATGTTCTCCACTCCATTTTAAGTCACAGCAGCCATTTGGCTCCTTCTAAATCCTCCCTACAATGTGTCATTTTTGTTTTAGTTCTTTTCTCTTTTCCAGATATCTATCCTTCCTAACGGATCAGGCACTTTATGGAAGCAGGGGTTAACTATCTCTTGATTTCTCACAACTGTCGGGGGCTATTAGGAAAGCTGGGTACCAATGATGGCTGCAAAAAAGAACACGTAAGCAGACGAGAAACAACAGCGAGCTGGTATGTTCCGGCTACCAAAAGCCCTCCACTGTGGCTACTCATAAAGTATTCTATATAAAATTTATAATGAATGAACCATGTGACCTGATTTATATTATACTCATATAAGTACTAGCAACATAAACAATAAAAATAAAAATGGAGATGGCTGATATCATTGTGAGACCTCTAGCCATCTCTTTATTATTTTACCATATTCAGTCATTTTTATCTCTACAAGAACACTTGACTGAGAGTTTTAAAAAGTGTCCTTTATAGTTTGCAACCGAGATAAAAACCGCAAAAACATGGCTTTATAAGAAAAATAAAAATTTCAAATGTACCTTATCTTTGCAAATGGCCTCACTATTTAAACCTCACTAAGATATCAAGAATAAAGAATTCCAATCATGCTTACAAAAGAAGTCAAGACAGACCAAAGGACCTGGCTAATTTGGAGCACTAAGACACAGTCTTTTTAAAAAGATGTCATTTAAATAAAATTATATCATGAATGAAATGGCTAGAGGTTGGGATTTCTAATCTTTCCTTAAATATAACAGTGATTTGGAAAATAATATTCATCTGATAAAAATTTTACAAATGCTAACAGTCACTGTTTAGTTTGGTGTCACAATCTGATTGTCAATCAAGTATTTTAAAAAAGATAAATATTACATCCCCATTGTCATTATATGTGAGGAAATCAAGTATTTCAATGCCACCATCTGTTTACCTATAATTTATACACTGCATTAATGTCTACAGACTTTTAAACCATATTAGAATTTAACTGCTACTGCAATTCATTTCATCCAAAAAGTGTATTCTTTTTTTTTTTTATTAAGTCACAGATATTTAAAGTAAGATGTAGGAAACTGTTCTGCAAAGGGAAGCTGGAGGTATCTATGAATAAGGAAGGGCTACTTCATTAGAGCCAGAAAGATCTAATCCAAGGGACTGTGAACTTGTACATTGAAGACACAGACAAAGAAACAAATCCAAGCAAATGAGAAGAAACAAAGGGGCCCAATAGTCAGGAAAGTTCATTTCCTACCCTAAGCACCCCGAGTACAAATTTAAATATATTCTGTCCCTCGAAAGGGCAAACGTCTAAGGGAGGTTGTCCATGTGTTATGATCGCTGTTACTGAAGTTGAGTCAGGAAGTGCTGCCATGAACAATCTTACATCAAAGAGTAATCTAAATTTCTGTAGCACCAGAAGCCAGACACAAATGTCTCACATTCTTCTCCTGTAAAATCATTCTGAGAAGATAGTGTCCCATAATACTGGCAACAGGAACCTGACAGGTGAAGTCTTCTGAAGAAGTTGCAAGGAGACACATTAATCAGACTGAGGGCAAATAATGATTGGTCCATCTCAGTGTACAGCACAGTGATACATCAGAAAAGGTCCACTCAATCTCTTATTTGGATTCTAGGTAATTACGGTAGCTACTGCTTGATTCATATCTTCATAATGATTTATTAATGGAATATTAATAACAACTATCATTTCTAAAAAAGGCTTCACCTCTTTGGAACCTTCAATATTTCAGTTAGTTCAAATTTCAGAATTGAAAACAAGAGAATGTAAGAAGTTCAAGTTTGTAATATAGGAATTGACTTTTCAACTTTGGCATTAGATGATTAAAAATGTTCTGAGAGTTCACACTAAATGATGCTGACCATTCCGTGTAAGGAACTTTATGGTCCCAATTCTAGTTATACTTACAGACTCCAATACTGCCTGTTGAAAACCCTTCAGTTGGTAATCCTACAATATCTTTAACAGGAATATTGTATAAATACAGCTTTTGCTGCCATTAATTAGCACATGTGTTTATGTTGCTCTGGAGCCTTTGTATTATAAGCAGCATTAAAAAAAAAGTTTTCCCACAAGCAAGTGATTTTTCTCCACTCTGGACTTTTATGAACATTTGTTTTATTCTTTATTGGTTTTTTTTTTTTTTTTTTTTGTGTGTGTGTGTGTGTGTGTGTGTGTGTGTGTGTGTATAAATCAACTTTCTTAGTGGTTAGGAAATGACTACCAATTATACCAAAGGCTGAAGATAATCAGTGCTAACCTTAAGATAAGATCATTAGAAACATGAACAAATTTTGGGTCTCCAAAACTTAACGCATAAGTACCGGCTCTGTAATTCTCCTCTCACGATTTAAATTCCCAAACAGTTTTGATTTGTATGGCAAGAGGAGAGACACAGACATAAGTAGATTTAAACATAAATGTTTAAGCGTGCTTAAATATAACTCACATCTTGGTACACACATTCAGAAAAGATTTAGCATATATGTTATAGACCATATGTGCTGTAAAACACATCTGATTACACATTCAGCCTTACACATATTACAGTGAGAACCACATAAAGAACAAATGAGACAATGTAATATATGTCGTCTATGAAGTCCATTGTCTAGCCATAGTCATAGTGACCTGCTTCAAAACAAATAGCACACACTTCATCTACTGAGTGTCAAATGCATGTTAATCTACCAGCTATTTTGGCTAGTTCACAAAGACTTACACACTACAGTAACCACTAATGTGGCTCAAACCACATGACACAAAGTGATCCATTATGTCAGTCAAACTGTTATTTTTCTTTAGGATCATAAAAGAGTTGCAAAATTAATTACATAATTTTGAAAAACATGGTGTCTAATGCTTGGAATGATAATATTTTAAAGTTTAGGCATGATGCTACACAGGGAATTTTAAAAATATATTATAAAGTGTGCTAAATTTATCATCATCCCATTCAGATATAACATTGGTAGGGTGAAAATATAATTCACTGAAAAATAGATTAGACCTTTTTATAGGTGTTTTCCTTTTTTAAAAGTGACAGTTAAGGTAATTTTATTTTTCATATACATGTGTTAGTTTACAAAGTACTTTCTAAGAAAAATATAACTAGCTCTCATTGTATGTTTAAGAGTTAGAATATATATTAATTAATTTATATTTATTAATTGAATTCCTATTTATTAATATATAATTCTATATAGGCTTTGACACAGTACATACTAATTTAGAAATATTAAGGAAACCAAACTCTAAGAGTTTGAGTACTTTTTTTTTTTTTGCTAAAATAAGTAAACATTTCTATAGAGAGTGCCAAAGATACGTTCTAACTGTTAAATTGTATTTTCAATATTTATATAAGAGGGACAATAGGAAATACGTATTTGTAAGATTCCCCCATTTAAATGAAAACCCTAGTGAATCCCTACATTTAGAATAGGCACAAACACACTACATGTTGGGAAGGATCCAAGCTGACAATGTAATTAATACCAAGCCTCCTGTTTCGGTCATATCTTTATCATTGCCATTGGCCTTGGGGGCTGTAAGGAAGTACAATTATGTGACCTTGTAGCCCCTGTGGGCAATTGAATTTACGAGCCAGAGAAGGGCAAGGGAATCTGGTCACCCAAAATGTGCCAATTAACACAGAAGTTAACATACCAGTTCCTATGTCAGAACCTATAATACAGAGAAGTGATTATGCTAAAATGGAGCTCCCCTAAACCAGCAGCACAGCAGACTAGAGGAGGTCAGCCCTACTAGTTCAGCAGCTGTGGAGTACCCTGACTTTCCAAATGTGTTTCTGTGGTGGTGTGAATCCAGTTAGCACTGGTTTCATGGTCTTCAGTTAAGGAATCACAGACAGCTCCCAGACAGTACCTGCTGATGCCGCAGGATGCAGGTGTATTTTAAGATTCCTCTGAGCTGTGTTTGCTGCTGTCTTTGAAAGCAGATTTGACACTTACTCAGCAGATCCCTGGATTATTGAGCTTGCACATTAAGCTTTAGCAAATGCTGTGAACCGGTTATGATGGGCAGAAATTTCATGGAAGAGGGAAAGTTATAGTTACTCTTCTTCCTTTCATGACACGGGGAGTGCAGGACACAGAGGTCATCTTCCTGGTGACTGTATGAGCCACAGTGCACCGAGGGTCATTGTCAAGCACTTGATTGGATTCCAGCACTCAGAAATCCATTTATGAAGGAGTTTCACTATAATGAGGCATTCATGTGACAGATGTTTTGTCCACGTAATTTTCTATCCCCTGTTCATTACCCTAATTGCTTAACAGAGTAACTGGCAAGAAGGAAGTTGTTTTCATGGATATATATTTTTTTTTCCTGGTCCATTGGGCTCCCTTCTTCTAGCGATCGATCACTTTATCTGCACCTGAGCACTGTAGATGGGCATTTTCTAAGTATCTCTGGCCTCTGAGAACCAGACACTGCTATGAGGAAGGCAGGCTCCCCACCCCCTTGCTGATTGAGGTGGATCACAGCTGTGGTGTGCACAGTCTTTAGACCTTTCTTCTGTGCTTGTGGTGCATTACTGAGACCAAGCAGGGAGGGAGAGTCTCCATTCTGTCTGCTAATTTAGAAACTGTGTTCCATGTCTGTGAGATCACTTCAATTAGAGCTTAAAAAGTAACCTGGTTGCCATGACCCCTGGCTTGTTGACTGGTTTTAATTATGTCAGAAGATTTTTCTCCTGAAAAACTGAATGGATGCCAAAAGCTTTTCTATCGACACCAAGGATTGGGAGTGCTTATCAACGAAGGTATTTGTAACCAAGCATCCTCAAGGCACTCAGTGCCTTGATATGTTCAAGATATGAAAATGACGCCTCTGACGATAAACACATAAGGACTTAAACACACAGCTAAGGACCTTTTGTAGTTTCTGAAAAGCTTGGCACTGTTAATGGGTTTGTGCCTCCTAAGAGTCTCTTGCCATACAGAAGATAGTACAATATGTCCTCATTTACAGGTGAGGGAAATAGCTGTGGACAGCAAATTAAATTACTCCAGTGCTAAAACTAGCAAGTGGCAGACAGGGCACTGGATTCCAGGTCTCTTCCATGGCATTTTGTCATCATTTCACTCCAACGACAAAGCCTCTCCACAGCAAAATTCTGTTGAGATATGGGAACCTTTGGTAATTTTATCTACAAAAGAAGTTTGCTAAATCTTTCAAACTCCTTCTGTCAAATTCAAGTGGATAAAGTTCAGTTTTACTGTGGCAGGCTGCCGCTTCTCAGGTTCCTCACTGTGAGCTGAATCATCTCGCTAAAGCCCTCAGGAGTCTTTTACCTTTTTGGTTATTCCACATCTTTGAGGTAATTGTCTCACTCACTTATGGAACTATTTTTATCAACTGTATCGCATATGTCAAAATTGAATGCCCTGACACGTTACAGCAGTTCTTCAAAAGCAGATGGTACCTGTGTGCCCTCTCTCTTAAGCATGCACACACTCCCTCTGTGCCCACCTAAACCTACATCAGAGCTATTAAGACACACTCACACCCACACATAAGAACAGCAGCTGAGTCTGCCTAGCCACTGCACTTACATCACTGCTTAGATATGGCTGCAGTCTTCATTTATTTTATGACTGACCCACTCTGCCCAAAATATAGTACTTTACTAAATGAAAGACTTGTTCAACTTCAAGTGGTAGGGTATCATATAAAAATGGATCCCAGGGGTGCCATATAGATTTTAATGCTCTACTTCTGAACTTTTGAAAAAGTGAGCAATTTATAAAAATCTGCTTACTCGCTATGATATATCCACATATTTGTTAGATATTTTCTGATGTCACAAATGTAAGAGAATATCTCTCACAGTGAAAGAGAATGATGGAGATCTGAGAGAGATATACAGACAGAGGGGAAATGGAAATGCAGGCACATGATCAGTCAGCCAAAGAAAATATGATTTATGTGTAACGTAAGTTTACCATATGGCCATAAATTAAACAAAGCATCCTTCCCTGTCTAAAGTGTTGCTAAGCTCAACATCTTCTAAGAACTGAAGCTTAATATTTGAAGGCATCGACCTATCATCTGTTTCAGCACTGAGTGTAACAACAAAACTCTTAAGGTAAAAAGTTTCTCAGTTACATGAATAATCCAGACAATTTATAGCTACAAAGAATCCAGTCCTCAATTTACTAGGTGACAGAAAAGATGTAAGTTATTTATTTCTTCAAGATGTTTTAAATTAAACTTCATTAATAGACAAAATGTAGAAATCCATTTAATGAAATAGACTGTAGAGAAAGCAATAATTAAATTACTACATAAAGAATAGACATGGTTGTAATAGAGAAAAAAAGCAGCCTGTCCCCTCCAGCCCATAGAAGTGACTTTAAATCCTATCAATATTCAAGCTTTTCCTATTGTACACAAATATCCTTCAGTATTATTTTTCCTAAGACCCTGTATCTCTTGCCACCTTTTTCTGTTTTCCTTTTAGTCCCCACCTCATGTTACTATTTAAATAATTGTTTCTTTGAGCAAAACCATAACTACAAAAATTAAGAGTTTAGTTAAAATAGAATGAAAACATCTAAAGAATCTTACTTACCAAAAGAGAATAAGGACGGCCATTATGTTCGAAAGCCTCAGTAAAGTAATCAGTGTTGTGGTCCAGTCTCTGGTGTCCTCCATATTCCGGGGCATCTGAATCTAGTACAATTTTGAATGTGCAGCCCTTAAGGAACTCACAACAGTGCAGAAGTGGAAGGAGACATTATGAAAGCCCTCTGAACTGTGTTAAAACATGATTTTGTCATGTACGCGTTCCTTCTCAAACATTGCAGAGGCTCTCGTTTGAAAGAGCTTCTAGACGTAGCCCCAAATCCTATACCCAAAAGGTCATACACTTCATCCAGCCTACAGGGAGATAATGCAGCCTGACACTGAATACCCCTACTGACAGACACTCTCCTTTGCTCTGGAAGCAACCCATCCTCTCTCTGACATTCTGATCCTTACTGAAGAGAAACAGGGCTCACTGCGAATATTTCTACCTAGAAAAACCATATAGAATACACTTAATATAAAGTTGTGATATACCATTCTGATACCTAGTTAGTTTGTTAGTTAATGTCTTTAAAATTCATTAAATGTATTATAAAATGCATACATACATGCATGCATTAGGCTTCTGCTTAATTCCAGTTTGGAAGAACTTTTTACTCCTTCCTCATTTCTGAGTTCAGGGAGTTTGTAGAACCTGAATACTGGAGGAGCAAACAGTGACATGGACAAAGTGTGGATGAGAGATTTCTACATACAGCCTTACCCCAACTACCTGGCTCTAGACAGCACATTTCTATTAATACAGCACAAGCAGCTAAACACACTGTCATTGCCATAGGTGGATTCATGTGGCAATCAAGGAATTTGCTATAATTTAATACCCAATTCTTCCCTTGCATTACCAAAGATTAAACAGGCTCTCCAACATGCTAATCCAGTGTCCTTTCAGACTGGCATCATCTATTTCACAGTGAGTTATCAGCATGAATATACTTACAGAAGACAACTAAAGGCTGTTTTACTAACATTAAATGTCTAGAAATAGTACTTGACATTAAAATCCACAAGTAAATACTTATTGGTATGTGGAAAGTTGGTTTCTTCTAGCCTTATGATGAATACAGATAGTTCTAAGGCATTTTAGTTTCCTTGTCCTAGAACAGAAATCTTCCACAAACATTTGTACATTTTTCATACTGTAAAAAGATCTGAATAATTGTGCATGTGAGCAATGATCAATGGCCCATCATTTTCATCCTTTTCAAACCTTGGTCTGGTCAGAGATGCAGATGGATACACCACAGGAAATTTGCTGGAAGTTGTGACTCTCTCTTGGTCAGCCCAGGTCAGTCTGCTCTGATTCACAATGACACTGATGATCAGGGGGGTGCTCTTGGGTTCAAAGGAGGCAGGGTTGGGGGATGGGGATGGTGTGTTCCAGGCGAGAAAGTGCAAGTGTACTCTAAAGTCAATGTAGCTGAAATGACTTAAGCCTATGAATGAGTTTATGGTAAAATATAATTGGTGAACATTACTGCAGACAGAGCAGATAAGTGAAATACCAAAGGGGTAACCAAAATAAACTTTAGTTCATTCTAGTTGGCCACACACTTGGATTGATGTCAAAAGGTCACAATATGGAGAGTAATGACCCCAGATTATGTTTTTATAACTACTGAATTAAATTATCAACAAATTACGGGGTAGCAACACAAATCTTGGTGCAGGCTGCCAAAGGCAGGCATGTCTTCAACATCAGTAGCTGGATTAGGAACTAGCAAATGGAAGCTGTATTTTAAGGGTTTCCCTGCGTGGACAGGTGGTATTGTAGGTGACAGAGGATCTATATGCATTAGTCATTGTCTGAACACATAATTTTTGGTTCTGATTATTAAAATGCTAATTCATTGAAAAATTCAAGAGTGCATCTTTGACTATATATTTTCATAATCAACTATACAGAAAGAACAGCAGTCATACAAGGGTACATTTATTTTTTGACACCAAAAGGGACTCTCTTATTGAAAATAGTTACAGTCTACTTTGTATGTCTGTAATTTGTAGCCACAGAGGAAAGACTTCTCAAAAAAGACGCAGAAGTTTCCAAATACCAGCTAGACTTATTTTTTTCTGTTCTATAATTTTTGGAAAAACTTCTTCTGTGCACACTTTCGGAATTACCCAGCTCTGTGACTTTATTACCCATGGAACGCAACAGCTTCCTTAAGGAAATACAGTGCTTAAATTCAGGTTTCTACAAAGTGAAACAAAGATAATGGTTGGGAAGTCCTTTCATAGTTGTTATTTGCTACTGTGTGTTATTCAGTATCAAGAAACTTTGCCTTACAGGACCTTGCTTAGAATTTGACTAAAGACATTAAGAGGCTATTGGAACAGCTGACTTCATTTGCAATTATTTTAAATATTCCCTAACACAAGTATTCCCTCAATTTCTTTCAAAATATATAGGAATATAGTTTGAAAAATACAACACAGGTAATTTTGCCTTGTTTCAAATTATCTTAATATGCTTTCAAATTACATGAATACAAAACTAATTTGTTAGGACATATCAACAGGCTGCTATTGTCTATAGCTACCTCCCCACATCTAGAAGAACTGCCTCTTTGTAAGATGTTCTCAATTCAAAATGGCTTTCAGGACAATCCGAATTCACTAACAGGTGATAAAGTGCAAGTAGTAAGATTTTATATTAGAAAAAATGGGGAATAAATTGTCTTTACTACCTCATTCACTTACTGCATTTATAAAATGTACAAGATAGCATGAAAGTTACAACAGTCATAAAGATTGTCTTAGTTTATATGTAATTCACATCCTATAGTGGGGAGACTAGTCATACATATGCATGTCTGTGAGTAGAGGGGGAAAAGACATACAATGAGGTGGGGAGAGGTATAGAGAGAGTCAAAGAGAAAAGGAAGAGTTGACACTCTGTACATAAAAGAGACTTGAAGGCTGGACTAAGACATTAATATGCAATTTGTTGATTAAGTCTGATACTGCTGCATATTTAAGCCAAACATCATTTAACTAGCAGGAAATTCAACCTAGGAGTCAGGACTCAAGTATGAAGGTCAGGCAAACAACCAAATCTGGCACACCAATCAGAAGGTTAACAATGCTCAAGGATAACAAGGTTGGCTAATCTCCTACAGACATAAGCAGTCAAGAATTTAGAGCTATACATGATAGACCTAAAAAACATGGAGGCTGATGCACAACTTGTTAAAAGAAAAGTGGGAGGGGAGGGTACTCCTGCCCTGCCACAGACAACTAGGCAAGTGGAGGAGCTGGGTGGCAAGCAGAATTCAAGGGTAGAACTGGATTCTCTGCAGCTGGGTATACAGTTTATGGGAGATTCATCAGAGTGCTGGGGAATGCTATTTCTTGCTCAGTTCTAAAGTTGAGCTTCCACGCACAAAGAAGCTAGAGTAAATACAATATGAGGAAATAAGAAAGGTGATATTTATAGCCATCTACAATAGTACACTTAAAAGATGGGTGTTTCCAACATAGGTATCAGAAGTTTATTCTCTTAGTTTTAGATCCATTCTGATTCACTTGATCATTCATATGTGAACAGAAAATACTGAACGAATTTTTTTCCTTGCTTAATTTTGGAAAACGCATTAAGAAAAGAATAATAGAATTTTAAGTACAGATTTTTCTTTTCTATAAAAAAGGAGATGAAATTGGATAGCATTTTAAAATATTATGACTTCTTATTTTAAATTCAAGAGCTTCCTAAGTATTTGATATATCTATCAACAGGTTGAAGTAGATAAGAAGTTTTAAGTATTATTTTATAATCTATGTCCTTAAATTTGAACCAAGGAAGAGCCTATTCTGAAGGAGGCCTATACTAATAAGATTAAAGAACAGTGAAGGCATGAAGACTCTCAAATTCAATGGCTCTTCAAATACTTCAAAAGCTGCTGTGTTTGCTCAGCCACTTGATAAAGTGTCTGTTCAAAGTGTGAGCAGTTGATGTAAGAAGTGCTATCATTTTTATCATTCAGTGTCAAACTTCCTTCACTCCCACTGATGAAGCCAAAGAAATTTATTGTAAGGCACAAGTCCTGAGATTTCCAACTGAGTGACAGAAAGGGGGATCTGCCAATGCCTAAGCTACCATAAAGATGGCAGAGCCAGTAACTTACCATATATCTTCAACTGCTAGAAATCATCAATTTTAAGACAAAATTTTTATAGATCTCTAGTAAAGAGAAATGTATCATTATTGTACTATCCCTTGTAAGACATACCCCAAATAAAGACATGGTATAATGGGAAAAACATATAATGGAACATTAATTTGAGAATAAATTATATTTATGTGTAATTCTTTAATCAACACACTTATTTGATAACAATTATAATAAGTCAGGGAGCTAAATAATGTCAGGAGAGAGAGTCTATACCAAGAGAGAAAAAGAGTATAAAGACTCTAAGATCCACTCTGAAAGAAGTAACCCTGAGTAACCAAATGTCTATTTTGTAGAATTAGAACAGCTGGTGGGAAGCAAGGGAGGATTTAGGATTTCAGTTGCTTGAAGACGACTACCCAATATAGAATTTGCCATAATGTTCAAACATGCTTTCCCCTTTAACATTTCACAAATTGAATTTTATCTATCGATATGTATAACCTATAAAATCTAACGTCATAGCTATATAGCATCTGATTCAGTTATGTCCTTTTATTTTGTAATGAGTTGAATTATAATTGTATAAAAGCCCTAGAAACTACAACTTTACTTGCTGTTTTTGGTCTCTTTCAAAATGCAAAAACAGCAGAGGTCTGTGATTTGTTTTGGTACATGTAATGCATGTGTCTGTCTGTGTATGGTGGTGAGCCTGTGAATACAGACCCAATTTAGGCAATTCTATCTTTATTTCTTTTTCAAATTTCTTTCTTGTAATAGAGTAGTCTAGTACTTTATTTTTGAAACCATTGATGATAATGTGACATATATGATTACATTTCTTTTTATGGAAAGTAAGCATTTTGTATTTTCTCTCTTAGACATCAATGAAAAAATAGCACTCAAATAGCACTCTTCAATAGTATATAATTTCTAATATAAATTTGGAGTAAAAATATAAAAAATAAACAGAAAATTTACTTTTGAGTATACTCAATATTTTAAAATTTAAATAAATTACTAATTTAGTTTTTCTTTGGGGGAATACTTTCTTAGTCTTATTAGCTCAAAATAATCATGGAGTCCCAGAAAGAGGCAACATCTTCATGCATGAGCTACATACACATTCAAGTTTGAGAACAATATCTTCATCAAAAGTTTAAATGACAGCCACAGATTTAATTATGTGCCAAGTAGAAGCACATTTGTATTCTAAGCTAGGATGTGCTTGTTTCATCAACAAAAGCTTTCTGGTTTTAGACTACAAAATTAACTCCAATCCCTGCAAGATCGATGTCTTATACATTTCTAGATACTGTGAAATGTGAATATCAATAAAGCGAGCTCAAAGGATGTCTTGCTCAAATGTCATTATCTACCATGTTAATTAATGGACGAGCATGCTTTGTAAAATGAATTTTCATGCAAAATTTTGGTTTATTCTTGGGTGTGCTTAAGGACACACATCAGTAAATAGCAGATGGAATGATAATACAAAATACCAGGGCTATGCAACTCTCTCTACAAACAGGAAAAGTGTTCTAAACCTTAACAGAATATTTCTGGTGATCCTATCTAGCCATGTTTCATTATCTTGGAAGATTATGTAACTTAAACTAAAAGACATCATTGCTTTTCAATAGTTGGAAAAAGGAGAATTGTGATAACAACAAAGTGCCCACATTGCTAGCTTATGTTCCTTCTAGAAATATGCTCTGTCCATACCATCATTATCTACTTACTTATAAATTCAGCTATGTAAGGAAGCAATAGCAATTATTTAGAACTGAATAAGAGAAATAGATTAGTTTTGTCTTTAAATAGAAACCTTATTATTGAAACCAGTTTTTACTATGCTCATAATAAAATCCCTAAAATACCAAAACCCTATCATGCTTTGAACTAAAAAGTAATTTTGATTTTTGAATATAAAGAAATACCTTACCCCAGGTTGGAAAGGTAGTTCAATGGAATAGAGCTGTCTATGCAAGCCTAAGATCTGAGATCCTATCCCGAGTATCTACTAAAATCCTGGGTGTGGCAGTACCCATCTGTAATTCCAGTGTTGGTAGAGCAGGGGCAGTTAGCATCCAGGGGCTAACCTATGGCCTCTATACACCCTTGCACCAGTGAGTCAATCAGCAAATGTGAAGAGGCCTCCTGCCCCATGAACTTTCTCCCAAGCAAACTTACTCTAAACTTACACTCCAAAAGCCTGAAACAGAATCCAATAAATACATATCTAAAAAGAAAAGATGGTTGGGAGTTTGAAAGAGTCTGAAAAACAGACAATTATAGGCAGTTAGGTACATCACAACAGTCATTTCCAACAGCCAAGGAAAGGAGGCAGCATTCACAAACACTCCGTGGGCTTTCATTAAAATAAAAAGAAACTGCTCTCAATTCAGCTGTGTCGATTACAATCTGTGTCTCTTAGCATTACTTGCCTGCCATGAGCCTCAGTTTCTCCTCTGCAAATGAGGTAAGAAATCAAAGCCTTTCTTCAGGGAATTAAGTGAGGCAGTCTTCCCAAGTGCTTAGGCCAGCCTGTAGCACAGGGAAGCTGCTGAAGTTGCTCTCTGTGGTGGCGCGGTTATTACAGAACTGCACACTGCATACATACAGCTCTCTCAGAAGACGTAACTGCAAAGTAAGCCTACTTAGACTTTATTTGACTTGAGAATCAATTTAGCCAATTCTTTCTTCAAAGAGTTGGTCTTTTCTTCTAATGCCTTCGCTCTAACTAGAATCTAAGCTTTTCTTATTGTTTACACACTTCTACATTAAAGTTCTATTAATCAGTACCCACAGATTTTTGAAAATTAGATATTTAAAATTTTTTATTTTTTAAATGTAAAATGCCCTTCAAATTTCTGAAAATGGTGACTCATTTTAGAAAGGCGTTTCCAACGACTTATATCCAAAACTAACCATGACCCTATGCTTTTTCGCTCTGATAATTTTTTTTTAATTTTATTTTACAATACCATTCAGCTCTACACAACAGCCACAGATTCCCTTGTTCTCCCCTTCCTGATAATTTTTTAATGTTTTAATTGAAATTGGTCTGATTTTTAAAGCTACTTTTCAATTTTAAAAATGCTATAGATTCACTTTCTTTCAGGTTATTTGACATAATTTCTGTATTTATTCCACTGTTTTTGAAAACCTAGTTTATTATTTGTGAGCACATTGCTTCATCATCTTCTTGCAATTCCACCTTGGATTCAGATTTTCAATCAGTACATGTTTTGACCAAACTTTGGGAAAGAATTTCCTACTACTTTTGTCATAAAATACCAACCTGACCTTTCTTCTCTCAGGGGACTGAATTATAATTTTATATTTGTATAAAGAAGCATTCTTATAAAATTTCATTTCATTAGCTGTAATGCTTAAATGTTTAAAACTATTTTATAACCTTTAAGACAGATTTGTAATAGATACTCTTTTGAGATAAATAACAATAGGTAAACAAGTACATGTAAATGTGAAGCAATTAATTCTCAATGAAATAAGTGATTGGTATAAGCCTTGGAAATTAGACATTTTACATAATTCTTATTTGATGGGAATAAATGACCAAAAGTTTATTAAAGACACGACAAATATATAGACCTTCATTATCATCTTTGATGGTTAGCTTTCTTAGTAATTCTACTTAAGTACAGAATTGATCAAAAAGACTATACAAAATCACATATCTTTTGAGTAGGTGGAGCAAGAATACACACTTTGATTGTACCATTCTACTTTAAAGTGTATAAACATTAAAATACTTAAAATGAAGTTCAATCGGCAAAAGAGAGGAGGGCTTATATAAGCAAGAGATATTGAGACCATGATTGTCAAAAGCACAGGGACAAATTGCCAAACTAGTGGAAACATATGAACTGTGAATCAAATAGCTGAGGAGCCCCATGGAACTGGACCTAAGCCCTCAGGATAAGTGAGACAATTGATTAGCTTGAACTGTTTGGAAGGCCCCCAGACAGTGGAACTGGGACCTGTCCTTAGCGCATGAGCTGGCTTTTTGGAGCCTGGGGCCTATGCTGAGACACTTTGCTCAGCCTTGGTTAAGGGAGGAGGGGACTGAACCTGCCTCAACTGAATCCAACAGGCTGAGCTGATTCCCCAGGGGAGACCTTGACTTGGAAGAGGTGGGAATGGGGGGTGCATTGGGGGAGAAGGCTGGGGGTGGGAGGAGGGAGGACAGGGAAATCTGTGGCTGATATGTAAAAATAAATTAACTATAAAATAAAAATATTTTAAAAAATCATCATTGTATCTGTGGTATTATAAATATCATTTTTAATATGTGAAGTAACAGAAATATATTAACTTTCAAGAATATCATTATTTAGATCTTTCTTAGTGCAGTAGGAAGTCGAATGAGCCAGAGCTGAGCTAGTTTGACATAAAGTGTGGTGAAGAAGTATGCAGGTTTGGTTATGAGTGTGGGGGCAGAAGAGCAAACAAGCATCATCACCACAGACAAATCTCTACCAATTTCTCTGTCTTGTTTTGTGATTACCATGACATTTGAAGAAAACATAATCCAATGATTCAATTAAAACCACAGAAGCCAAAATATTTCTCAGTAAATTATGACATACTCAAGAAATAAAGTGATCATAACAGACAGATAGCCTATGTCCGTGAATTAGAATTAACATCGTTAAATGGTGATATTACTCTAAGCAATCAATAGCCACAATGTGATCACTATCAACTGTCCTCTGACATTATTCATAGAAAAATGAAGAAAATCTTTAACATGTATATGAAACCACAGAATACCTGGAATAGACATCAACTTGATAAAGAACAAAGTTGAAATTATCATACTATCTGTAGCTGGAAGTTTTCCTGTGTCCCACCTGGCTCGCAGTCAGGACAAATCTCCCACCCATAGTCCCTCAGCCATTTATAAAATAATCACTCAGAAGTTTATATTAATTATAACTGCTTGGCCATTTGCTCAGGCTCTTACACTTAAATTAACCCATAATTCTTATTTATGTTTAGCCATATGGCTTGGTACTTTTTCTCAGTTCTGCCTTGTCATCTAGCTTCCTCTGTGTCTGGCTGGTGACTCCTGACTCAGCCCATCCTCTTCCCAGAATTCTCATCGTCTGCTCATCCCGCTTATCATTTCCTGCCTGGCTACTGGCCAATCAGCATTTTTTTAAACCAGTGTACAAGGGCATTATCCCACAGCAACTATCAGGTTCCAAAGTTCAGTATAAAACTATAGTGACCATTATAGCACATTAATACCATGATATATATATATATTGTATGTGTATGTTATATATATATATATATGTGTTATATATATATATATATATATATATATATATATATATTCCAAAGAGACAGACCAGAGAGCCTGGGAACAAACTCACTTATTCTAATAATCATTGACAATGGAGCCAAGAGTATTCAGTAGAGAATTTATCTACTCTATAATTTGTGGTGGGCAAATTGGATATCCTTTTAGAAGAGAATGGAAATATGTGTTCAACATCACTAATTACAGGGGAAATAGTAACCAAAGTCGATAGATACATCACCACATATGTGTCAGGATTGCTATTAACAAAAAGTCCAATAATGATCATTGGAAAGAACATGAAGCAGAGTGGTGCCACTATAAGTTCTTACAGCCACTGTGGAGAATATAATGAAGACCCATAAGCATAAATTCACAATACCAGTCTTAGGTCTATAACCAAAGAAAATGAAGCCAGCAGTTTGAAGAATATGTAGATGTCAACAACCCATGCAGAACTGTCCAAAATAACTAAGAAAATGAAACAACATCAATGTCCAAAATGTAGTGTTTATCTGTAATCGAATATTTGACATAAAGGAATTGTTCGCAATAACATATACCCAGGAGATATTATACTAAGGGAAATGAGCCATCCATAGCAAAGCAAATATTATATAAGAACACTTACATGGAGAATCTAAACAAGTTGAATTCTAAAGAGAGATGAACAGTGATTGTTGTGGGCTGCAGGGCAAGTGTGAGATGTGGATAAATGGAAGGCTTTTGGTCAATAAACTGGACAGCTAATGCACAGCATGATTAACTTTGGTTAATAATAGATTTGATAGTAAAACTAACTATGGGTTTTCATTATAGTTATTCTCACCACACATGCAAATGCACATACAGCAAATGTTATGGAATATTATTTTAAGATGTGTCACATTTGTTTATGCTGTGGAACATTTGTTAAACAATGCAAAGATGTGTTGCATTCTTTAATGTTGTATTTGTTTAACTCTGTGAAGCTGTGTTATTGTGCCTGTGTACAACAGCTGATTGTTCTAATAAAGAGCAAGGCAGGAGAAAAGATAGGCAGGGCTGGCAGGCAGAGAGAATAAATAGGAGGAGAAATCTGAGAAAAGGAAAAGCAAGAAAAGGAGAGGAGGACATCAGGGGCCAGCCACCCAGCTACATAGCAAGCCATGGAGTAAAAAGTAAAGAAAGTGTACAGAACAGAGAAAGATAAATGCCCAGAGAGGAAAGGTAGATGGGATGATTGAAATTAAGAAAAACTGGCTAGAAATAAGCCAAGCTAAGGCCTGGCATTTATAAGAAAGAATAAGCATCTGTGTGTATTTATTTGGCAGGCCCCCAAAGAGCAAAAGAGTTAAAAACAACCACTAACAAGCAAGTAACTGTGTAAGGTGGAGACTATATAGGGTGACTGAAGTAACCATTTACAATATATCTGTGTACCAAGATAACATATTGTATACTTTACATCTATATAACTTTGATTTATCAGTTAGGATTTAATAAAGCTATAAACATTTTCCATTCAAGCTGAGTTGGGATTTTTTTGAATGTTGCAAACTAGGGTAGCATAAGACAGCCACCCAAAAAATTTTGTCAGAGGAGCCACTAACTTTTGCAAAGTGGGGGAGAGAACACAAGTAAAAACAGTATACTAATTAGTGAGATTTCCTTTATGTACAGGAACAGCGTTGCTGTAAGGCAACAAAAAGATGATTGTAGCAGGATTCTTAAAAGTTCTTATTAATAAAATCAAACCCGAGGCGAGTTATTGGGTCCATGCTGGTAATCAGAGAGACAGAACAAGCACAGCTATCTCACCTCGCGATCCTCAGCTGTCTTGTCTCCTCAGACTGAAGCCTTTATGTCCTCATATCCGAATGGCTTTCAGCTGATTGCTGTTAGAAGCCTGAGTGCTTAACCAGCCAAAATGATTAACCAGCCAAATGCTTCTAGTTTTGTCCTCACGCTTATATATTTTTTGCTTTCTACACATCCTGGATTAAGCTGTTTCTGGATTAAAGGCG
This sequence comes from Peromyscus leucopus, assembly GCF_004664715.2. Taxonomy (NCBI): domain Eukaryota; kingdom Metazoa; phylum Chordata; class Mammalia; order Rodentia; family Cricetidae; genus Peromyscus; species Peromyscus leucopus. The sequence goes on from NC_051073.1 coordinate 27,386,162, forward strand.
TGTGTCAATGCTTGCTATTTACAATGTGCCTTGAACTCACAGAGATCCAGAGGGATTTCTATCTCTGAATGCTAGATTAAAGGTGTGAGTGCCACCATTTTCTAGCCTTTGTATCTAGTGGCTGTCTGTTCTCTGACCCAGATAAATTTATTAGAGTACACAATATTTTGGGGAACACAATACCACCACAGATGATTTGTCATCCAAATCTAAAACTGTGCTGAAAGAGAGAAACTCGATTAAATTTCATATATTCACTTACCAGGACTTTGACCTTTCGAAAGTTATGAATCTTTCTGATCCTCATATGTAGATTAAGGATAAGAGCACTAGACCTCGCCAGCCTTACTGACATAATGTGAAGATTGGATGGGCCAATGTAAATGGAAGTCTATAAAGTGCTATGGTAATTCGACTTCTGACACTAATTTTAAAATAAGCACAGAGACTTCCTCACCAAAGTAATTCTATTTGATTTGAACGGTCTGCAAAGTTCATACTGGAGTTCTATGTTGAAAATATCAGAGTCCATGCTTCCCATTATTCCTAACATTCATTTATCACCACCCACCTGCACAGAGCTTGGTTACAGGGCAGAGGCCAAAGCATGCTGGTCAAAAGAGGATGCCATCACAGTGTCAACTGTTGAGTCTAAGGGAATGTACCATTTCTTCAGGGCAAGGACAGCAAAAAAGAGAAATAAAGACAACAACTGACTTGTGTAGGAGGGGTTATTTCACAAAGAATTGAGAGAGGGAAGTAAAGAACATTAAAATATTCCTACAAAACACAGAAAGGCGGGTGCTAAGAAGCAAAGCCAGGAAAATAGTACAGGAATAAGGGAGAGACTTTTCAAGGAACAGACCATGTTCAGTTACAATACTGTAAAAGGAGTGAAAGGAATGATAATGTGTTAGTGAACTGGGGAGTCAGACATGGAAAGAGGAATTTGGAAAAGAGTGTTCAGGCCATAGTGAGGAAGACTACCTGCTGAGTTCATATCTTCTAATAGATACAATATAATGGAACATAATATAATACAACATAATAGCACAACACTACTCCCAGGAATTCAGTGCATGTCAACTTCCTATTACCACACCAAGACAATGAGTAAGTGCTTTGGTGATGAAAACACTGAAAAGTAAACAATCTACTTCTTTAGTACAAATAAATGCCAGAGGTAGAACATGAACCCTCAGAGTGCAATAGTCTAGACACTACTCTTGCACAGAAAGCAAATTTACCCACTATATCTGGAGGCACTAACAGTTACTTGGGCCATGGGGAGACAAAAGAGTCAGAGTTCATTTTCTCTTGGGCATTTACTGCTTGGGCATGCAACCTATCCCTAAGAGTAGTTTGTTTCCCCAGTGAGACTTCCTTTTAGAAGCTGGTGATAAGCACCTCCTTCAATTACTGGTAATATGTCATAAGGTGAACATGTATTGTTTTTAAAGATTCTACTATTTCTAAATTCATTTTCATACAGAACAGTATAAAATAGAGGACAGGAATCTAGACTGAGCTATTATGTATGAATTTCCAAAGTCAGGACATACTCAATGCATTAGAGACCCATTAGTGAAAACACAGAAATGCTTGAGTATTTCACAGCATTGCAATAAATATTCAGAGCAAAGCTACCCCTCCATTCCTCATCACTACACCGGACAACAATATTAAAGTTGTGTTTATGCACACACAGTCAAGGGATGCTTATTTATTACTGCCTATAATCATGTGAATATGAAAATGTTATAGCAGTTATATTTTGATCATCAAACTATTTTCTTTGTACTTTATGATTCGTCTCAAATTCCTGAAGTGAAGAAAAAAGCCAAATCAAATCTTCTGGCCAGGAAAAAACAATGGTGCTAGTCACTGACTGTCATTAAATGACAAGGACTGCTAAGAAGTATTTAACAATGAAAAAATAATCAAACAGACCCCATAAAAATGTTTAAAACTAATATTGTTATCTAGAGACTGAATAACAGAGTGTAATCAACTCCTGCATGTACATGCATGTGTGTGCATTTCTGAAAACTAAAGATGAAAAAGAACTGCAATAAATATAAAATTGCCATTTACTTACGTTACCCTGCTAACCAAAAAAGCATGATAAAGATACACACAGACACACAATGAGGGAGGAAAGATGTGCATATGCTTCTAGTCACTGTTACACATTTTAGGACACATCCTTGTCCATGTGTTTTGTGTTGTACCCAAACATCAATATCCTATAAAGCCAAAAAGGTGAATCTAAACTCTATTTCTTTAACCCAGAAATCATCCTTCACATGTACAGTATCCTCTTGACACAGTGTGGCATGTAGTTAATCCTAAATTAATTACTTTGCTTTTATTTGTTTCACAAAGTCCTGATTCTGTATAACAGTGTTACATAACCACACTTCAAAGGCTTCTCTAAAGCAAGCAACACAGCCGTGGCCCTGCCTTCAGCGATCACATTCCAGTGAGTCATCCAAATGACCTTATTTGCTCATTATAAAACCTGCATACTGGTTGCAAATGTCATACTCTGAATTTACATTTTAAAAGGCACATCTTGCAGCAGTTTAATAAAAATATTTTTTAAGATCTCAGGTCAAATCCAACTATTTACTCATCTGTTCCCTTAGCTTTAACTATTTTTGGCCTGCATTCACATACTTCTCACGAGCCATGTTTGTGATGGCTCCTTTTAGCATCTGATCTGTGACAGTTGAAATGCCATTTGGAAAGGGGGATGCTATTGTCACGATCATGCCCACCTCCGCCCCAGCAGCATACTGACAGATGACTTAAAAAACCTGTGACTGTTCTGTTGTTTATGCTTCCAGGCTGATATTCATTTTTATAGACCGAGTCATATGCCTTACAAAAAAACCTTTGAGGTTATATGTTTGCATGCACTATTATGCAGTAAACTTGGATGCAGTAGAGCAGTTTACATACAGAGCCATGGTGCATCCATATTCCATGCCAGAATACAGAAAGCAACTCCAACAGAAGAAGAAGAAGAAGACCTGAATACCTATGCTTTATTTTAAAAGAGCAGATTTTCCCTTTTGCAGACTTTGGTTACAAAGGGAACAGGGAAGAATTCCTGGGGAAGAATATGTGGCAGGTGACTGGAGGTGGGAAAGGAGATAGGAAAGATGGGAAAGTGTGCAGATTGCCACAGTTGTTTGTACAATTTTCTAATGCAACTCATTTTCTTCAGAATTGTATCAAAACAATTTCAACATTATAGAAATAGTAATCACTAATCTCACCATTGGTATCATGCCAAAACACATGTAAAAAAATATAAAAATAAGGGAAAATGTACCATAAGATTACTAGAAGGGCATGGACTTTGTAATAAACACAATGCTTGATTTTACCAGCTACATGCTGGGGAAAAGCCTCTGGTACTCTCAGGCTTGTCTACTGGTTTGTTACATGAGGCTAATACAATTCCCCTTAGAGGCTGCACAGGGATATAAGATGAAATAAGTAAAATTAAAACAGATGGCCTTCAGAAGATATATCACAAAATACAATCATTTCTCACATTACCTAAAAGTGGCACTACCATTTATACTATGTCTTACAAAGAACAGTTTTTCCTTGGGGCCTCACATGTTTTAATTTTCATTCAGTGCCCACTTGATAATATTCTGGGTGAAGAAATGAAACAGTGATACATAAAATACAAAGGGTACTGTGTTTCCTCTTTGCAGATGAACAGTGTGAAATCGCAAGAAAAGATAATATACTGAGAAAATATATTCTAGCTTTCTAACCATGAAATGTGAAGCCTGCCTGTTACCAAGTGCATTAAGGTCTCAGCTATGCACCATCACATTGCCGTCATCCGCTAGACCGAAGAACCCTGGAATTGGTGCACTGAAGATTAACAGCTGAAATGATATATGATGCATGTGTGTAGGTAAAGGCTCCCTGCTATTGTTTTTGCTATTCTCCTTGACACAGGTACTAGCTCTTTTGAAGAAATAATGTTTAGTCTTGGGAGTCACCATTGGTGACCACATTTTAAAAATTATTGATACGAATAAGTCTTATCTCTCAGTTTCCCAAATTTCATATTGCCGTGAAAGATAGCTAAAAGCAAACTTAAAAGTTTTCTCCTCCCTTGCCAAAAGAGCTCCCTTTGCAACTTCCTGAGAAGACAGTCTCCATGATTTCTCCAAAGATCTGAGTCAGGTTCATGCCTTGCCATTTAATATGTAAGATACACAGGTTCAAAAATTGATACTGCTTGAGAATTCATACATGTTACCTACAACATATTTGTACTTCAGAGTGATAGAAGAAATTCAAATGACTTTTGCAGAAACTTGAAATTTTTGTATTGAATTCAGTGTCTTCAGAATTCAGAATCTGAAGAATTACTTTACTTGATTAATACATCCAGTCTTGATAGCAACTATCTCCCTTCCATTTACATGCTAGAAAAGCCAATTATCATGGAACATTTTGGTAAAATCAGAAACGTAAAAACAGGATCTTAATTTATGCATATCTCTATATCTAAAATCAGTCTGTAACAGTTTAAAAGTGAAAGAATATGTAAAAAAGACAAAAGGTCAAAAACAAATGAGACTTGCATGATGGTATGGATTATAAAAAGAATATTAAGCTTGGAACAACAAAATCACGGAAGAAGAGATCTCTCTTTTGCCTAAGGAATATGGCAGAATCTTAACAGCTCTGCAATGGAGAACCACCCACTGAAGAGTTACTTTACTATATGTCACAAAAGGGTAGATAGAGGGCAAAAACTAATGTCCACTGTACTCTTTTTCATGCTAATATTTGGAATTTTGAGTTAAAATTATTAACTGAATAAAGAATAAGAGATAAGGTATTACACTAGGGAGACTAAAGAAAAGCTTGAGACTATGAATGAGAGCAGAATGAGTAATATGGTTGCTGCTGGTAGAGAAAATGACATTATACCTCTATTCATCAAAGAGTGTCAACACAGAAACACAGAAATGTGGCACCTGACCTCACCTTGCCAACCCACATCTGGAAACGTGTGCTGCCAGATGTGGCAGCTTCACTTTGGATGGAAGTAGAATTTACTTTTTTAAGGACAACGAAGAAAGAGAAAGGAGGGAAGGAAAGGAGGGAAGAGGGAAGGAAGGAACAGAAGAAGGAAGGAACTCCAGGCATTTGGTCTGAAAGAGGGAAGCCTGGGAAGAGGTGTTGGAGGAAAGACAATGTTTTTAATAATTGAGAACTTCCATGCTCATTTTGTGAAGCAGATCCTTAGGATAAAAGAGTTTTATTATCAGTCACTTCATTATCAATGACAGTCGGCATAGACTGGGTGGGCAGAACACCACTTCACAAAACCAAGCTGACACGATGATTTTAGTCTCTGAGTTAGGGTGAGCTGTTGCTTTTAAGTGGGTAATCACGAGGCATGGGAAAAGTGTATTTCAGAAGCACTTCCATGCTCCTTTGTCTCAGAAAAGAATCCCTAGTAGAGTAAAATTATCTAAACCAGCGGGTCTTAAATATATTTGAGTATTCAAACAGACATCTCATGCCACCAAGTAAAACAGCCAATGGCAGGAATGTTACATCATGTTGAATCAATGGCCAAATGGGTCCCATCGGTTCCACAGAACATCACCAAAGCTGTCGGTTACTCTCTATAACCTGATGGTAAGGCCTACTGTTGAAGAAATACTTACTATGTCACCAGACATGGAGAAATGGAGCTGGCGCCCAACTAGAATATTCACTATAACTGACTAAGGGCGATGTTGCAGAGATATTTTGCATGCTACTAGAAGAGAAAAGTAATCCTCAATATCACCCAAGCACAAGCACTGTGACCTACAATAGCAATCATATTGGGGCAAATGTGGCACAAATGTGGAGTAACCACTAACTACTTTTCGATTGGCTTGAAAGTTTACACCATGAGATGAAACCAGTACCTGAAACTAGAGAGGCAGCAGGCCTAAGGGAATATGTATGACTATTATTCTCCTAAAGTAACACAGCAATAAGACAACTCCTAATGAGCTATTGCTTACCAGCAGACCAGAGCATTGCTCAACCACCATCAGACAAGCTTCTTGCAGTAGATAGCAATTAACACAGGGACACACAATGAACAATGGGCAGAGAGTGTGAGACAGTGGAGCACTAAGCCCTCAATGAGATGCTTTTATCAGATCCCTCCTCTCAAAGCACAAGGGGCTTTGCAGAAGAGGACACAGAAAGATTCTAAGTGCCAGGGATGGCAAATGACTCCAAGGAAATACTGTCTTCTCTAGTCAGAGAGGATGGATAAACATAAACTCACAGAGAATGAGAGAGAACACACAAGTCCTATGCAAGTTCAAAACAGACCACCACGACCACCACTCTGCAAAGGGAAGTAGACACAAAGTCCCATGCTAACCTAGGAGTTACAATTGCTACCCACTGAGAAAGGGAAATTCAGTTCTCTCTAGTGTAGTGTCACTGGCTGTATCAATCACACTCCAGGGCAGGCCTCATGCCCACGAGTAGTCGGCCAACACAAAATGGAATCCATGTTATTTTTTTTTGTATATATATATACAATATATATATATATTAGTTTTGCTTGGATATTTTTGTCTTACTAGTTTTCTTATTTATATTTTGTTTTTTATTTTTTGAGAGAGAGAATATGAAATTAGGTGGGGAGGGAGGAGGATCTGGGATGAATTAAAGGAGGGGAAAGAATATGATCAAAATATATTACGTAAAAATTTTAAAATAAAAATTAGTCAAAGGAAACTTTACATTTCTCTTTACAAACACTTTTGGGGTCCTTTCCCTTCAGAAAGAGCTCTACGTACCTGTTGTTAATCTCTCTCCATCACCTCTCTTACTTCCAGGCTAGTTATGCTTTAGGTATTCTGCAATACGCCATAATTAACACCTGAAATTACAATCCTCTTTTCATGTAATCTTTTACTGACTCGGACATGAAAACTTGCTCTAGTACATACCTTCTTACCAAGAGACTTCCTAGTTCAAAAACTTTCAACGATGTAACATAAAATCTCAGGGGAAAAAAAAAAAAGCTTAAATTAATTAATAGAGTTTTTTTTTTTTTTTAAAAATCTCTATCACACGATCTCAGTTGTGGCTGTCAGCTTTCTCTCTTAGTACTTTTATTATAGTCACCATTTTCTAGTTAATCTTTTGTACTGCCCATGTTCAAAAGATGGTCTATGCCTCCAACCACTGGAATGGCTTTCCTCAGTTTACTATACTATATTCATGCTAATTCCAAGGTAGTAGGTTTATCATTCTTTTCCTCTCCATTTTCCCATGGAATACTTTTGTTTTTCTCCCATTTATTACCTTATATCTTGCATCATACTTTGGTTTTATATCTTTCTGCTCCAGGAAGGCTCTGGCAGTATAGCAAAGACATAAGAAAGGACTAAAAAAGAGGCCACGTAATCAGCGAACACACGTAAGTAGAGGACACCGGACACATATTCCTTGCTCTTTCTCTTCAGCACCCCCACCCCTGGCCTGCTTCCCTGCCAATTCTGATTTTAAAAAAAAAAAAAAGTGAACCATGACCTAAATTTTAAAAGAGACAGAGAAAGGAGGATTATTGAGTTATATATTCTTTCTCAACAGTCAGAGATGAGGGGGTAAAGAGACGATTATCAGAGGCAACTATGAAAGATTTTATATACAAAAATGAAGTGTGTATTGATTTCTTATTAGAACAAAATACCACGTTCAAAAATTTCCAGGATAGGAATTTTCAGAGTTTAAGCGAAGTTCGTTAATAATTCAGTACAAATAAGATGGGCAATGCCAGCCACCTCAAGTCTCTCACTTTTCAGAGGAGGAAACTGAGTTCGAGTTCCATGTTCGTCTTTTTAAAATGTGCTTATACTATGAATACATACTGAATTTAAATGGCTACATTCACTAGCAGAGAAAAGGATATTTCCCCGGCAATGCCGTCCCAACTCGGTAGTCGGTATAGCTCTTGCTTGGGTGGAAGTTGAAGATAAAGAGGAGTCCTGCTCTCTCAAAGGTGATGGTCTTATTGTCTTCATGTTTTTCACTCACATAGGCCTGTAAGGAGGAACACATTACATTCAAATCACTCTGAGATGCTGCGGCAAGGCAACTATTTCCTAGAGGCTTGTTTTGTCGTTCCTAATATGAGCTGTTCATTATTATTCCAAAATGAAATCCCTGGTCTCTATAGTTTTGTATGTTACAATTTTACCAAACAACATCAAAAAGCAGTTTAAAGAGCATAAGAACCCCACCGTCCATGTTCCACCCTGAGAGCACAAGCAGAGGATTAATGCTGTGGATAAGTCTGAAGTAAAAACAAAACAAAACAAAACATGGCACTTTCAGTATATAGCATTTGTGTATATTAGGCTAAGCATAAGAGCATTTTCCTTGAGACTTTGTTTTAGTACCCAGATTAATGAGCTAACATAATAAAAATTTATTTTTCAAAGTTGCTGTAAGGTTATATCCGGGTTCAAATTTATAGTTATTCTAAAAATCATACATTATTTTTACATAACTCTGCAGAGAATCAATGGCAACCTAAAGTCAGCTGCAATGTTCTGCGAATATTTCTTAATAATATGAAAAGGTCTAAAAATAAATGACACTCTCCCACTCCCTGATTCCTGTTTACAGCTGGCTTTGAAAGCCTTTGCCTCTTCGGCTCCACTTTCACCCAACTCGTATGTTGTAGATTTATTGCTGTGTTTATCAGCAGCATCCCTCCTGGTAATTTAGCAGTGAGAACTAAGGCTCCAGAGTAAACAGTGTGCCTTTCAGGATTCAACCTTGTTCCTCCTGAAAAGGAGCATCATTTTGCTCTTTCTCCTGGAAATGGCATTTCTAATAGACATGATTAGGGCATGCATATCATGGAGCCAATCTTACTGAATATACAAATACCTTTGTTCAATCACCAAACAAGCAAACCATAGACACTTAAGTAAAAACACATCAACTGTCATTTCAAACAGTATCAATAGAAAGTAAATGGATTGTAACTAACACATACTATATGTTAATTTTTGCAAGAGGGAAAAAAAAGCGTGTACTAAATATGCACCTGTTAATTACATTTTCTCAAACTTATTGAAAACTGAGACTTTAATTCTAGAGGGGAGTTCAGACTCATGCAAAATACAACACAGCATGCAGGTATAATGGCATTTACTGAAATGACAAGTTGGAGACCAGTAAAGAAGGGAAAACAGGAATAAAAAAATCTAGGTGTTGTCGTAGTCATTTTTTTTTATGACAGCATAATTATTTACACAAAGGAAAGCCAGTCAAAACAATTAAGATGTTGCCACAGCCATTTCCAAAATGGGTTTCATGCAGAGTGTCTGCCATTTATTTTTAACCAATTGAAATGAAAATTGTTAAATTTAAACAATAACAACCAACTAACCAGGAAGCTAAGCAGGGCAGTATGCTTACCATTTTCATTATCTATTGGGAGAGATTCCTGTGACATGTTTTGACAACCTACAGTACATTACAGGGCACTACACACTGAATAATGAAGTACTGCTCAGAAGGTCTGCATGCAGATTTAAACTGATTGCCATTCTAAGCATGCCCAGCACTCACTGGTGACTAAAACATCACATTCCGAGCAAAGGGCTTACCTGAGGAGCTGAAAGCCAACCACATCTTTCTTCCAATCTATTCATATCTCTGTCAAAGTTATTTAGGAACTTATAGCGAAGAAGGTCATCATCAGTTAAATTAAACTGCCTTCTGGCATAATGGTAACTCTCATTATTCCCTTTCCTTGGGAAGTCTAACCACTCAGGATGCCCAAATTCATTACCTGTATTAAAACAAACAAAGAGTTCCTAACTGTAAAAATCAGGTAGAAATGGTAGCATTTCTTACTAAGAAAACTCCATAATTAAATATTTTCAAAGTTCTTTAAATAATCTAATTCCCTATAACAACTTCATCCTGTGAACAATGTAGGGGTCCACTTCACAAACAGAAAGCACCAGGCCTAGGGAGATGGCTCAAGGAGGAAGAATGCTTATGTGCAATCAGGAGTATGTGAGTTCAAATCTCTATTACCCACACAAGAAGTCAGGCATGACTGCATGCTTTACAACCTGGGCATCACTGGGTGAAAACAGGCAGATAACTGAAGCACACTGGCCAGCCAGTGTAGCCAAATCAGAGTACTATTGGTTGAGTGACACACCATGACTCAAGGCAGTAAGGTAGAGGACAATCGAGGAAGACACTTGAGTCTCTCCTCCTGCCTTCATTTGCATACACATAGGCACATATACTCTCATGTATTACACACACACACACACTATACCATGACCAAACCACCAACAAAAACAACATTAAACAAAGAAAAACAAACCCAAACGAGGAAATCATATTTAGACTCTGAAGCCCTATGGTCCAAGTTCAGCTGATTGAAATATAAAGATTTTCCTACCACATTAGCATAGGCACGAATATGTAAACTTCCTGTGTTATAGACATCTAAGCTATCACTAGTACTATTCACTGTCCACATTTCTTTCTCAGATTTCTGGGTTATTTTAGACATGCATCTATAATTTGGTTCATGTGTCCATGCGTACAATTGAGACACTTGGACAGGAATTATTTAAATATTATGTCTTGCTATGATGATAAGCAGAAGCCAAACGCAATTCAAAATGATCTACCATGGAATTGCTTTACATAGTAAACTTTGCTGAGAGACTGTGCAGTTTACATTTAACATCTCAGGTCCAGAGTTATAAAAATAAAAATTCCATAAAAAGTAAACTATCTGCAAGCAGTTCACTAAATTCTAATATTTCACTCTAAATGAAAATATTTCTTTTTTTTTTTTTTTAAAGATTTATTTATTATGTATACATTGTTCTGTCTGTACGTATCCCCACAGGCCAGAAGAGGGCACCAGATCTCACTACAGATGGTTGTGAGCCACCATGTGGTTGCTGGGAATTGAACTCAGGACCTTTGGAAGAGCAAGCAGTGCTCTTAACCTCTGAGCCATCTCTCCAGCCCTTATGATGGGTACATAGTCCACCAGGGGAGAGACAGGTTTCTGGCTCCGTGAGCCTACACTGATTGTCAGATGCTTACTGAGACAAGAGGCCCCTGCTTCAGAAAGACTATAAGTCAGTGGAGTGCTCAGCTACAAATGGACATGTATGTCACACCTTCTACCAACGCTCAGGGGCCATCTCCAAAGAGGGGATAGGAAAATTCAAACAGCAAAGGTCAGGAGGGACTGGAGAGAGTCACTGTATTGTAGACATGACCTAACAACTACACTCAAACTTAAAACCTGTGCAAGATCAAACTATTAAAGTAGCATAGAGAAAAAGGTTCATGAGCCTTCACCCTACAGAGGAGCTAAGGAAAGGCAATGGCTTCTTGGGAGGGAGAACCTATTTTTCTTTCATGATGTGGCCTCAAACTCTAGTGAATGGTTTCATATCCAGGAGTACATGTGAGGCCAAAATTGGACTCACTGGGTTATTTAAACTAAAAACCTGAACAAATACTTAGTATCATAACCCAAACTAAGATTTTTGTATCCATTGTAACTTTTATTTAATATGTTATCAAATATAAATTCACTTATTTAAAATATAAAGTAATAGGCATATTTTATTTAATAGAGAACATGAAATCAAATTTCTAATAGAATGTCATAAAATGATAAAACTCTTATTAAGTAATCTTACATATTGATCTCTATTAGATTCACGTAGGTCTCCTGAAAATCCTTCCCCAGTAAGGCTTCTTTTTAAATTGAAAGGACCAGAAAGCTGCGCAACAATAACATCAACAATAACAACAAAAGTAGAAGAAACTGTATCAGTGGCTACAGACAACAAACATTCTACAGTGTGGGTTTTCATGCTATCACAGTTGTAAATGAGCTGACCTGCAGCAAATTAAGTTTAATGTAGACAAACCCAACATCAAATTTCATTTCTTGGTGCAAAGCCATAAACACAAGTGCAAAATAAATGGGAGTAAATCACGTGAAGACTCTGAAAGTGACCTTGGAATAGCAGCAAACCATTCTCAGGCTGAACTGCAAAACCTGCAAAGTGCCTGTTAGTAGCTCCCAGCTCGCAAGCCTAATGAAGAAAAATACTATCATTATGAAAAGTTAAAAAAATGTTCTCCTAAGCTGTGGTCTACAAATTATTTAGGAAATATGGCACTGTTCAAGACAGTATAGTGAAATATGACCACTGAAATGAGCTGATAACTAAGGGTTGCTGTACATTAAAGATGATCAGAAACCTAAATGTATTCTTGCAATGGTCAAGAAAGTGATGGATTTATTTTAGTATAGACAACCCTATGGACTGGGAATAACACAGTCTGAATAAACATCTGTAATTAACCAAATGGAAAATGCTATTCTAGATCACACATAAATACTATGTATGCATGTCCACATAGCATGTATATGCTCTTTGATTAATTTGATAGTTACTCAGAACCTGGACTCCTCACATGACTCTCTGGTATCCTATGGAACATATCCTATATGTGTTCCTATATACATGTTTCTTAAGTAGAAATGTTTTCTTCATACTTGCTAGGCAACTTAGCCTTTGATATATTTGAGAAACAAACACTCTATTGTTTAGGAACTAGGAAAATGGATCACAAGAATTTCCAAGCAACATAAAAAAAAATTATGAAGAGCATCATTTTTAAAGCTGCTAGCTGGTTTATTCAACAGATAAGAGGCTAAGAAAGTCACAATTCCTGTGAGACCCCCAGCAATGACTATGATACTTGAGAACAATACTTCTGAGTCCAGATATGCATTATGAGTAACCAGACACTCACCAACAAAGCATCTTTTAGCTCATTAAGTTATGATTATGATCAGTAGTGTAACATACGGGATGCTACCAAATTCAAAATGATGGGAAGAGAACAATTTCTGAGCTCTCACGTGGGACGACTTGTAAGAAAATCCACAGTTCATGCCATGATTCACTGAGTTCAACAGAACAGCAGACTTGAGTGCTTTCAGAAAATAAAAGGCTGACATATTTGGCTAAACAACTTTAGAACAAAATCAGGAATTAGTTGACTAAAGTTGCTACACTTAATGATTCTAGTAAATTCTACAAAGTTCTTTCTCTTCCTTTCCATTTTCTCTGTACACATTCCCATTCATGTCTGGTTAATTGTGAAAAACCTCTAAGCGCAAAATTCCTATTGGGATTCCTTTCTCTGTAATTAATTTTTTTTTTCTGTTTGATGTAAAGGTCCAAGCTATAAATTGACAAGAAGCCAGCTGGTAGAGTGATGAAATTCAAGACAATATAACTAATGAAAAGCTCCAGCTCTGTTAGCTGAACATTTTGATTAGCAGGCTTGTGTATTTTGTTTCTCTAAACGGCAATGCATACTAATTTTACCTAGGAATTAATTAAAGTCTACCCTGGCCTCCGTGCTGTGGATGTTATATAAGTCTTTCTTGTCCCAAGTTTATGTGCATATGAAAATAATGCACAGTTCTAATGAGAGGAGGAAAAACCTTTTTCACATCTTTACTTAACTGTACTAAAAACTAGCTTTTAAGTTTTAAACTACCTTATATTTGAGGCCTGTAATGAGTATGTTCTTAACAAAGGGAAGAACACAGGATAAAATAATGTTCCAAATCGGAGTCTGATATTTTCCTTTCTAGAAAAATAGACTTACAATCACTAACCTCCCTCTTTGACACAGATCTGTATGGTAATGCCTGCTGCCTACATCACATGGTTCTTTTTAGCTCTATTCTGGCCATGTGCACAACTCTAATAGATGATTACATTGTTATCACTGCTTGCATATGTAGCATGTATCAGTATCACCCCTCTCTTATCAAGCCTATAATCTAATGGAGGAGAAAAGACATAAAGAATCAATGAGAGCTATTATAACAAAAACAGTTGGTCAAAGTGGCAGAATATTAGATTCCCCTGCCTTCAACAAGGATGAGATGTAAAGACCCTGGGCTGGCCATATTGGGAGGTAAAGGAAGACTATTCTAATGTTACATCTTATATAAGAAGAGAAAGGCAGCCAGTCTTCAGAGGTAATCTCAGAATTGTAGGAAATTACCTTTGCTACAAACCGGCCATATCTCTGTGTAGTAGGCCCAGGAATGGCCTGGAGAAACAAAAGATAACTGACATCTGGGGTGTGTTTTAATTGTGCTTGGAAGGATACTTTTATCAGTGGCAGAAGAGGGTATCATAAGCCAGAAATTGAGAACCTTGATTTCTTGTAGAGAAGACAAAGACCTAGAATAGGAATCTGAAGGCCAGAGGGTCAGAAGGAAAGCCAGTGCACATAGGAAATGAAAGGCTGAACTCGGGGAAGGAGTACATCCCACAGGAAAGGATGTCAGCTGTCCAAGTACTACCGTGGGCATGCAAGGGGAGCAAAATCTCAAGTATGAGATAATTTAGTACCATCAGAAGACACTGATGAATGGAAAGGACACTGATATATCAGAGGCTACATCTGAATTCCTGACGAGTGATTCAAGAAAAATACCTGAGCTAAGTCTTCTATTTCTTTATTCTAAGATATTCTGACAGGGAGAATTTAAATATGTTCCTGACAGAGAAGGTCATTCCCGATGGCAGCCATATATTCATGTTTACATGCTCTCTACTCCACATTATTAGAATAAAAAGAAAGTAGCACACTATTGAATGCAGGGTGTATGGTAACAAGGTGGTTTTATTCTGTCTCTCTGCCCCAGCTCTTGCCATGTTCCCCTGATCAATTGTACATAAGGAGTACGGAAGAGATTGGCAAATGACCTGTGGCCATTTGGTAGACCATTTTTAATTCAAACTATTTTTGGATTTTGTCAAATCCATGAGTGAGGAGCATGCCAAAGACAAAGTAAATGGGTCTGAAGTTTGTCAAAACCAAATGAACTAACAAATAGGAAAAAACTCTTTACCATCAGTGCTCACAGTTACAAAATGAGATTAATTTATATTATGTATACATGCAGAAGAATGAACATAGACATGCTTAAAACAAGCAGTTTTTGAAATGCTAAACTATAGAAATATTAATAGTGAAGGGTAATTATATAAGTTCTAATGCTTTTATTTACCAAATGGAAAACAATTCTAATACATGAAATTTATGACATTTAAAAATATCAAAATATTATGAATATTTTAATAACTTTAAAATATTAAAAGCAGTTGTAATTTCCTGAGTGTCTCCTACATACATATGTGCTACAATAGCCATTACTTGAAATCTAACAAAAATTATTCAATACAGAAATCATTCCCATTTTAAATACTTCAGAAAAGTAATTAATGTGACTTTCTAAAGCCATTCAAGCATAACGCATCTAGGCTCGCATTCAAATTTGATGTCTGTGTTCTACCCATTGTATCCAGCCCCAGTACTTGTTTCCAACAATATGAATATAAAGTTTCTATAAATGTACAAGTGTTAGGAAAGATAGGGGACAAGAGCTGTAAATAAAACATATTTTTTAATAAAGCATATTTATTACTGACCTGTGCTTCCTCTGTATTCTGCATGTTATACTATTGTTGCTGTTAATATGCTACGTTACAGCTGGTTAGTCTCCAAAACACTTCTATTTGCCTTGCTTTGGTAGCGCTGGGGATGGCACCTAGCGCTCTGTACACATAAGCATAGGCACAAGTGCCCTTTCATTGAGCTATATCTGGAGTCTAGTATGTCTTTATCACCTGCACAAGGCTTCAGTGCTTCCCTTTGGCTTACACAGCCATTTGCCTTTTGGTTTGTTTGATTTCTTTTACTAAACAATTATTGAAATATTACAATGCCACATTTTGACTTTTTCCTATCAGACTGGGGGCAGACCCTCCAGTATTCCATTACTATCTAATGGAATACCAAGCACGACATGTACATCCAATGATTTACTAAGTTTATGCATCATGTCTGCTTCCTTTAGCAGACGATTTCAACTGCTATTGTCCATTGTCCTTTTAGAGGACTGGGTTTGAGGCAAGGGACTCATATAAAGAAAAGGTCTAACACAGTTTCTTTATTATCACAAATTTGGATGTTATAGAAAAAAAAATAAGAAAAATGCCAAGAAGCAACAAAAGGAGTGTGCATACACAAAAGGGTATCTGCAGGCTCAAAGTGTATGAGCAAATCTCTACAGCCTGTCCTGTGTCTCAGTGACCAGTGCTCCACTTTACAATGGTGAATCTACACAACACAGGCTTTCAGATGTTCTAGCACCTATTTAAACTCTGATCTCCACAATGTGTTAGGGACATTTAAAAAAAAAAAAAAAACTTGAACTAAATAGAAATATAATAAAAACCAAAGACTAAACAACCAACACAACAAATGTAGATGAACTGGATATTGTTATGCAAATGAATGCTTTAAAAATCACACTCTTTAATATGAAGATTGAAAGCCATTGGAAAGGGCTTCTCTGACATATTTTAAACATATTTTGTATTGCATGGTACAAGACTCCTGGGAGACAATAAGCCGGGGTGGGGTGGGGGAATAGGGAGGATGGAAGTAAGAGGTCACTATGAACCTTCCGGAATTGAGAATGTTTGCACGTAAGTGAAAAGTGCCATAGGCAAGCTTCCCTAATGGCCTCCTGGAAGAAGGAAATTTGAGTACCTGGCAATTGACTAGTACATCTACTAAGACACTCCACCTATTCTTTGGAGAAATGCAATGGCAGGCAAAGGGGAATCATAAAACACAGACAAAATTGGCTGACAGAAAGGTAGCACATATTCTCACACAAACACACTCAGAGAAGGGAGAAGAAGCCTGTGTGCTCTGTGGCTATTACCACTTCAGTGTTAGGGTCAAAGGATAAATAGTGGAGTCATTTTGTGCCTATACAGATGATATCCTACCACCAAATCACCATCACATCTCTGGGATCACATCAGCATAGACAGTAATCAGAGATTAACAACCCCCTTAGCCAACTAATCTTGTAATGCTAGACTTTGCCATACAAAAAGGTACCTATGAAAACAGAATGGGTGGGGAAGGCTGGAAAGAAAATATTACTTTAAAAACCACCTGTTTAGTTGAATTCTGGTATCATTTCAAGGTAGACAAGTGCTTCTCTAAGAATCTCAGGATTTTTTCCTGCTGAAGGTTGGCTAGGCTTCTCTCTCCAATGGCCTTTCATTTGCTGTCAGTATTTCTATTGCAGACCTGATCCTAATATAAGTATCAGATAACATAATATAATATATGTATATTATAATATGTAATATAAGTACCTGATCCTAATATAATCAATTGACTGGCATCACTGCCTTTCATTGACATTTTTCAAGGTCCCATGGTCCAGAGAGCAGCTAGTTTTAGCCCTGTTTGTGTATCAGCTCTTGCTTCCTTTTGGGTTAACAGTGCAAAAAGAAATAAGAAGAAAGTTCTAAACAACAGGGCAACCATGAACAATATGACTCTTCTTCCCCTAATGACAGATCCTTACTTCAGATATTGCTCCCTACAAAACCCTTTTGAGATTTTTTTTAAAAAAATATGATTTTATGAACTGGTGTATTAACCAGGTCTGAAGGCTATTAGAATGTGAGACTGAAAATCACATAAACAAACAATATTTTCAAGGTAATTGCATTGAGAGCATCACACATAAATCTTCCTAAGAGGTAAACGCAGCATGAAGAGAAACAAATACCACTTTTCTCCATTTGTATAAACTATAAAATCTTCTATGATGAACTTCCATAAAGGGCGACATTCTAAAACCAAACATCAACTGCTAAAACTGGTACCATGGTTGGTGTTGGGTTTAGCTCAACCAATAGTCAGCCAGATCCATAGGATGTACTAATGATGTCTACTTGAATAACTAACATTTCTTTGCTCTCATTTGTTCTTTAACTCCTAGTACATAGAACCAGTACCCATTAAACAAGAGGACATGTACCTAATTATGCTCCAAGAATCCGGCTTCTATGTCTCCTCCCACTTCTTTAACTGGCAATTCCTAGTTATACTGCCTGAAATTTTATTCACTCTTTAATACCCAGGTTAGATATTGAAACCTGCAACTGAGATACAGGTGTTCAGATAGAGTAACTTAATTTCCCTTTTCTAATTATATAAAAAAATGACTTCCTCTACAAAGAGATTTTTCCTAGCCTGCATTATGGCCTCTCATCTAAGTTTTGTCTAATGATGGGTATGTGGAATTGAGATCTTCCAAAGAGAACTTTGTTCCTCTTCTTTCTCTCTTGTGTACACAACTGTCTTGAAACTTAAACCTCATTATGTAGGCAGGGCTACATTTCAGCTTTGTGTTTGGTAGCCTTTAATGTGAATTACATTCATGTGAGTTCATGTAATTGAACTGACCAGGTAACTGCTATGATCCACATCTAAATACACTTTCATTCTTCTGATTATGAAATGGGAAACTTGAAATGAAGAATGATAAAATCATAGATCAAACTTGATATTAAATTTAATTAACATTTATTTTATGTAAAATGTATGTTAAATTTTAAACAACACAAAGAAATATGTTCAGAAATAAATGTAATAGCATGCATAAAAAGTAAGGAAATATCCAAGAGACTAATTAATTGAACTATAAAGAAAAAATAAGCCTCCAGAATTGTAGCACATTACAGTAGCTATCTGAGTTCTTCAGAGACTGAAATATGAATGTATTTGTAAAAAAAAAAAAAAAGTGAACATTATATCAAAGTTTCCTTCAAACTTCTCAAAACTTTACAAAGGATCATTAAATGTGTCAGCTACTTGGGGGTAAAAAGGAATTTTTAACATTCCAAGTGACAGATGTCAAGACTCATGAATATCTAAATATTCATAATTTGGCACATTCTAGACGATCATTAAGTAATACATACATACTTACATTAATATTACTTCTGAGATCCATTAAAATCGAATCTGCACGTGAAGAGTTGGAGTGCGGGGTCAGAACACTAAGTGTGGTATGTTTGACTGGGATGTCCCCATCATCTCGGGGGCTTGAAAGCTTGGTCTCTAGTTAGGAGCTGCTTGGGCAGGACTAGATGGTAAAGCACTGCTGGAGAGAGTGCCACAGAGGGGAGGTTCTGAGGCTTCAAAAGATTCATGCTATTCCCAGCGCCCTCTCTATTTCCTGTTTACTGCTCAAGGTGTGAGCTCTCAGCTTCTGTTCCCGCTTCAGGCTAGTTCTACATACCCATGACAGATCCTAACCTTCTGGAGCCGTAAGTCCCAAATAAACCCTTCCTTCTGCAATTTGCTTTGGATATGGTGTTTTACGACGTCAATAGAAAAGCAATAAGACACCCAAAATCAATTTATTTCACCAACAATTCTACTGTACAGTTTTATTTTGTTCAACACATTTCTAACATTAAATTAAGATAGTCTCAAGTTAAAGAAAAAGGTCTACAAGTTTGAAAAAGGAAAAAAATCAACTATCATGCAGTTTGGGAAATTAGACATGGATATGAAAGGCGAGATTTTTTTTCAGACGCAGTAAAACTCTAATCCATAACTTCAGGCCATGTAACTTTTTGTTAGTGACAAAGGCCCTGCAATGGATTGAAGACTCTTAATGCACAAGAGTCATACCAAACTCATGACTCATTGAATCCTATAATTCCTACAAGTGCCTATTAATACAGAGACCATTATGATTCACTCTTTTCCAATGATGAATGAAAGTCAATGTGTTAGAGCTGATACAGCTAGGAAAATAAGGAGCCTGCATAATTCCAGGATCCAGAGGATGAGGCAAGGGGATGGATGGTTGGAGGCCATTTGGGGCTATAAAGGCAGGTTAAAGGCCAATGCCAGACTTAGATGCAGAATGAGTTCCTGTCTCATTTTAAGAGAGTAAGACATACTCTCTTAAAATGAAGAGGTGAGGGTGGACAACAGAAGTCCAAATTAGTGGTAGGCCATTTCAGCTTCAATGGCTGGATACTGTAATACAACAATGATGCTAACGATCATAAAGGAGCAGGAAGATTTTAAAAAGAGAAGATCTCATCTTTGGAACCAATAACGTTATAGCCACTAAAATAGCCAAGTAAAAATCTCAGGTAGGAAGTTTATATTGACCAATTAGAACTAAAGATTAGATTTTGAAATAGCGATCTGGAAACTCTTTTAAAGAAACGATCAAAATATAAAAGAAGTGGACTTTGTAAAAACGGTAAAGTAAGGAAGCAACAAAAGAGGCCGAGGATTCTGATAAAACAGGTACAATATAAGGGAAGCAAGAAAACGAGGTGAAGGAGACCAGGAAGCCATGGTTAATAAAGAAAGTAAAAGGAGGAAGAAGAGGGGGGAGACACAGCCAGCTAGGTCAGGGGGCTTCATGTACGTGGTGCAGAGACCTGCATGCAGTATAGCCTTAGGCAGTAGACTGTCTCACTTGTAGGAAAACAGAAGGAGCCTTTCAAATGTTCCAGAGGTGAACAGAGTGCAGAAATGTGGCATCAGCCCTTTAACTACATGATGAAGGTGAACAAAGTGGAGGGGAAACAGATACAATATAACAAGCTCTAGAGATTGGAGAGGTGTGCATTTTCAAGTAAGATTTTAGTATCTTGGATATTTTCTAAGATTAATTTCCTAGTTATTCTTTATATAAAAATAATTAAAACAAATGAACATCAAAAGGAGTGAAAAGAATCAGTTCTAGTTTACTGTTCACACTCCACACTTTAACTACACTGAGTGAATACATTTTTTGTTTCATGAAACTGTGCATTTAAAACAAAAACAGCTTCAGATCACTTGCCATCAAAGTGATATAAAATGTTACGTGCTATAAAACATTTGGTGGCAGAACTTAGGAAAAGAGCATTATGTCCAAGGATTGCACAACACAAAATTTGTTTTTCTGTGCAATAGTCATAATCATCCTTCTAAATTAGAATTTAAATTCTTTATCTTCAGTGTCTGCCCTTTGATGTTACATTTCCTCAGGCAACCATGGGTCTCATTTAGCCAGATGTAGCTATACTGACAAGGGGAAAAGAAGAAAGCAAACAGAATAAAATAATTAAGTTGGAAGTGGAATGGTAGTCACTGGAAACTTGTTTTTAACTTTCAAAATCGAAGTTAATGACAGTAAAATGTCTCTTAAACGACAGAAGGGAAGTGATATTTTTATTAAGCTATAGATAATATATTGGAAGAAACCAAGGCATCTGATGCTTTGTTGATTGGAGAAACTGTCATTAAGGCTGAGTCATCCAGTGGGAGGAAAGCCTATAAAAGTAATAGTGTGTTGACTTCCCAGTAAATCACCTGTGTGTCTTTTAAATACATTATGAAATTTTAACCCATGACTCATAAAAACTTCTTTTTAAAAATGTGAGTACAAACATATCTTGAGGAAAAAAATTGTATTCTTAAGTTCTTAAACTTCATTTTGTCAGCTTTTTATTTCAACATGGTCACACACAAACAAAAAAGGTTAATCAGCTCCTATGAATGACAGTGATTTTAAATATGTTTAAATATCACACTTGCATTTTTTTAAATTGAGTTTTATTATCACTGTCCCTGTGTATTGTGGATGCAGGGATGAGAGTCCCACTGCACTCTTGTGCAGGTCAGAGGACAACTTTCGGTAGTTGATTCTCTCTGTCCACTGTGGCTTCTTTGAATGGAGTGCAGTCTGTCAGGCTCGTGGTAAGCACTTTTACCCACAAAGCCTTTGCATTTCACTTTATTAAAAGTGCTTTTAAAGGATCTGTTAGGTAATGGTGCACAAACAAACTTGAAAAAACTACTCATGGGTTACTTGTCTAAGCAAATACATTTCTTCTATGAGAATCTGAAGGGGACTTACATTTTAAGATGGTAAGTATAAGCTTTTAAGTTAATTGTAGATATATTCTGCCAAATGCATTTGGAAGGACAGTTAATAATTATATTGTAGGCATTATAATAGTGCTGCTAATACTTTTAAAACAGTTACAATTATTTCACCTCTGCATTTGTTATTTATGGTACTATGGGTACAACTTATCTTAAGCAATTTGATTTATATTAAAAAATGTTTCTATGCAAGACAAACAAGTTATAATTTTTACTAATACTAAATTCTTTAAAATACAACACATTTTACAATTCAAATTAAAGACAACATTATTTTTCTCAACAACCTAACAAAATACCTACTAGAAGCAACTCAGGGACAAATGATTTATTCTACTTCGGAATATCAGTGGTGTTGATTGTGGACAGGACCACCTGCTCTCTTTGGTACTGGGAGCTGTGGGTAGCTTGTACATTTCCAAGAACAAAAGGAGTTGAGGCCCATCTACAGAAGCCCACTTCCCCCAGTAAGTCCCTATCTACTTATGGTCTCTTAGAAAGCCTCCCAAAACAGTACTACCAGCTGGGGACCAGGTATTGAAACACAAATGTCTATGGAGAAATTTCACATACAAACTACAGAACAACTTTTTGTGACAGCCACTCTACAATCTGTGTTTTATTTAAGGAACCATAAACTTACACTGGAGAGCTCACCTGGATATGTTAAATACCTGGGCTCCTTTCAAGTTCCAAAATAAAATTCGAACATTCAAGGAACTTCACTGACATTCTCTGTATGCTCAGAAGCACAATCCTTGCACGCACAGACAAGCAGTACTCCAACATTTGATTATTATGGATAGAAATGTGCAATTTTTCCCCTTGCACAAGATACCTTAGAAAGCATTAACATATAAATCTCCCTCTCACTTGAGTCAACAATTAGATGGCTTCTGGTAATTGCAAGGTCCTGAAAACAGAATCTTTTGTTCATAGTATTCATGGAAATCTAAAATAAAATAAATTATTTTGAATTCATCTGGGGGGTGGCTTATGTCCTAGTTATTGATTTGACTAGTGAGGAAAGCATTTAGACATATACAGTTTTAATCCACTTTAAAACAATTTTGATGGTAAAATATCTTGCAGTGAGACCTGATTTGAGGTGACTGCTCTTTTTAATTCATCTTTCATAGTTTAAACAAGTAACTTATCTAACAAGTTGATTTGTCTATGCTGCCCTTTTTCAACAACTCCCTATGAGCTCGCCTTTGTTTCTATATTTAAGTTAGTTTCTTATCATATCCTAAAGTAATGCCTACTTCACTCTTTTGTGTCTTCTTAGCTCCGTGTAGTCACTACCTGTGGTTAGTGCACAGATTTGACTAGGATCCAGGAGAAATGACTTCTTAAAATCAACCTCTCCTTCAGCAAAAAGCTTTCTGTGATGGCCTACCACCACCACCACCACCACCAATGATATCAGCTGTGCTCTTTCTTGGGATACTGACGGAGCTCTGTGCAGATCTTGTCTGTTTTTGTGATCCTGAGAATCAAATCCAGAGCTGCACACATATCAAAGAAGTGCTCTACCACTGAGCAATACTCTCAGTCCTCTGAGGGAGTCTTAACAGCGGTATTTATCAACTAACAGTACATCTCACTACTTTGTATTCTCTCCTGAAAATGGGCTCTTAGATACATAAAACAATTGAAAACATTGGTTCATACTCTGAAAATATGTTGTTTTCTCCCTTGATTTTAGATATTATGACACAAAATGAATTGTGATCTGCTGCTCCTTGAATGGATTTCTACACCTAGAAGTCCACCAACATCACTTGTACATGTGGCATCTGTTTTAGACACGTTTTCAGTGTTAGCCTTCGATGGGGTAACAGTGCAGTCCTATGCTATGCAGGTAGACAGTGTCAAGTTCAATTTCTAGCTCCTATATGAATATGAAAGCCACTGAGCTTTTGATTTCCTATATTTTTGATTAATGTAATTAGACCTGATTCTCAGGGGTATAACAGGATTTTAAATAAAATATTTATATCTATGACTTAGCAGAATGCCCGACTCACAAAAATTGTTAACATTTTTAGAGAAGTGACCTAAGATATTGTCAAAATGAGACCCAACTAATTTTTATGGTCTCAAACTTTATAAGAAAATACATTCTCAAAGAGAAAATGTTTCTCACTTTGTTAGGGATGAAAATGAAAAATTACTGTCTCTCCAAAAACCACAGATAACCACTCTCTAGTCTTCCATGAGGAGTAAACTAGCTCATTTTACTTGCTTTTCTTTACTGAGTAGAGGGTTGGGGAAAAGAGGCACTGATATAGTATAACTATCTAGGATTTTCGAAGCAGAGAAACTCCCCGTCTAAATTCCCTGTTTGCCGTTAGCAAGTTACTCAGTAGGAAGGCTTCCAAAAAATAGTATCTGTGTTCAGGACACTCATCATTGCATTCTATGAGATGACAGACATACTGCCCAGCAGCCCTGGCAACATGTCATCAGTCACACTTAGAAGCCTGTGGATCATTACATCCTGCCTGAGTAACACTAAAAGAGCCAGGCATCCAGCCTTCAGTTAAAACTTAGATGCCTTAATCAATGCTCTTCAGAAGGAGATCTATGTTATTTGTTTCTCTTGAAACTTCTAGAAATCCATAGAAAGTGCTAAGAGGTCGTGAGCCTAAAAAAGATAACTTATGGAGAGTGACACTGAGCGGAGAGAATGATTTACAAGTGAGAGAAGCTTTCAAAGCCAAGTGCATGCTAGACACATGGAAACCCATCCGATGGAATGACCTGAAATTGGTGGGAGCACGGGACTTGTTCTCTAAGTTTTTCTATAAGGTTTTTCTGAGGTGGGTTATTGGTGTTACATCAAGTTTAAGTGAAGGTACAGCACAGATATGGGGGTTCGGGCTAGTGATGATCACCCCATGTACTGATTTATCTTTAGTATCAACTCTGAGGGTAGCATTTTCACTTGTCTTCAACACACAAACCTTCAGAAGAAGAAGACACAGACAGAGACTCTAGAAATAGCAAAGTCCCTGCATTTAGAAGATTTTCTATAGGATTCTGAAGTTCATGATTAGGCAGTAAGCCTTTACAGTCATTCTAGGATAACATTTCTATACAACAGTAAAACATATAGTGCCCCTGACATAGTTCGCACGACAAAGGTCCTATTATTGATTGTTTGGGCTCCAGAATTTGTCTATTGGGAGATGACAGGCAGGTGGGGAACTGTAAGCAGTACCTAGGTACCTGTATAGAAATCCTGGGTAGAGATTAGGGGCATTGACCTCGTCTATACTGTTTATATTTAGCAATGAGGTGACTGGTTTTACTTTACTGTGGAGCTTTCAGCATGGCGCTTCGGTTTAGGTACAAACAAAAGAAATGGGGCCCACTGATCATGCACCAAAACTTCTAAAACTAGGAGACAAAATAAAACATGGCTATTTATAAGATGACTGACACTGTATTTTGATATAATGACAGACAGCTGACAAATAAAGCCTCTATTTTTCAAACTCAGTAACTGAGAGGGGGAGATAAAAAGATATTATGTGCATTCTTCTAAACTAGGGCTGCACGGATAGTATACCCAGTCAGGAGCATATCTGATACAATTAGAATCTGCATTAGAAATGCAAATGGTGAGTGTACAGTACGTCCTATAAATCAGGGGGTAGCTCATGTGAGCATGAGCATCTATAAAAGAATAAGGTATAGGTTTTCTCCCACTTCTCAAGGTGAAACAACCATTCCAAGGGAAAACAACACAGATTTAAATGGAGAAGCAAATGTGATTTTTTTTTTCCATTAGTACTTATGCTAAGATCCACACCTACTTTACCGCTGTGTTAGCTTAGGACGTGGGCCGTGCCACCTCCAGATTTCAATTGCTGTATGTACAGATCTCACTTTGAGGAGGGGAGATAAAGCTGGCCCAGGAGACTTTCCTGCATTTGGGACTTTCTCTTCCTGAAATCTAAATGCTGATAAGATGATATCCTTTCTCAAGGACAGAGACAAATATTCAACCCAGTAGGTTTCGCTTTTAAATCTATTGCACACAAGGAATAATAATACATTGCTTAGCACGTTTTGTACAGAAAAGCAATTTTGTTTCTAACAAATTTCTGCATTGAAAATAAACTACTGAGCCAATGCTAATAATATCCCCAGTCCTCTGAATAGGTTTCTCTAGTGACAAGTAAAAGAGAAAGATGTTGCTCCTGAGGCTAGGGACCAGCAAGTAGCGTGTCTACTCTCAATGTCTAGATTATAACATTTTCAAACTGGTCAAGTGGTTGAGGTATTTCTGTCTGTAGGAATGAAGTAAAGAAAATGTAGATAAGACACATTTTTATAATAAGTTAAGGTAAATTTTCTCTAAAGTGGCTCTTCAAATCATCAAGGAATTGGAAATGAAATCTTATTTGGAATGTGCACCTGGCAGATGGAGGCTTTCCAATACTGAGGAGGAGGGAGAAGAAATTCTATGAGCTGAGCAGGGCTCACCTATCTGGACCACCTTCATGTTTCTCTCTCATTCGTCAGCTCCTCCACAAAGGAAAAGCACTTGGTGTGATTTGCAAAGTCTGAAATGTAAGAGCCTCCCCCTCATGGACCTCAGACTTCAGTGGCTTCAAGCTCCACTACTTCCGTCTTAACAGTGCAGCAATCATGGTAGGATCTCATTAAATGCCCACTGAAATGGGTTATTGGTGTGCTGTGAATCAAATCCAGCCTGTTTCTCTTAGGTCTCTGCTATTTAGAATATGTGCTATTTGTGTCTCTGAGCATTTTAATGGAGCTTCAAGTCATTTGCAACTGCTCACACTGAGAATTTTGCCATTTTTCACAGTTCAGTTTTATAGACTTCTAGGAGTCATGTTACGTTCAGTAATCTTGCCTCAACAAGCTAAGAGAAAATGCCAGAAATTAGCACTCCTACTGTTCAAGAGAGTGTATTTTCTCTTCCTGTAACTGCTTCAATTCCAGCACTTAGCAGGGAGACATTTAAATTTTTATTGTATTCCCTTCTATCAGAAAAAAGAAGAATTTACAAGTTTGACACTAAACAATCACAGATGGAAGAGCTGACGTAAGATCACACATTTCATACTGATGCCTAATGCAGCCGTCAATAAATGCAGCCTGACACTCAGGACAAAACCCATCTACTTTCCCTGTGGCTTTGGGGAGAATGTAACGCATTCATTAAAAAATGTCCCACAGAAGATTCAAATGTCAAAATACAATATAATCATAGGGAGAAAATCCTTCAAATTTAGTAATGGAAATTTCATAATACTGCTGAGAGAGAAAATTGCTAGTTTGTAATTGTGCCTCTTTCTCCACAGGTATCACTCATTACAGGAACAAGAATAACATCAGGATAATGAAATTCCTAAACAAGAAACATGGGGACACATATCAGATGACCCACATTATAAACAAAACAGTTCTCTGTTGGCATTATTTTATTTCATAAACAAAGTGATTATATATTCTTCATATATATGAACCTACAAATGCTTTGCGGACAAATACAAGAAAAATGGAAAGCTATTGAATTAAATTTATATGCTGATGAAGATGTATTGTATAAAGCCTCTCAATAATGCTCAGGAGCAGCCCCTCCCATGCTGCCTTGGCTGTTAGGGGATGTCAAAACCCGCCCACTCACTAGGACATTACTGGTAGTTGAAGTGTTTATGTTCTCTAGTCTGTCTCAGGTTCCCTTCTCTTCACAGGAAGCTTCCTTTTGACAGGTGCCAGACAACTCTAATCTTTGATCAACTGAAGCCTTCTAAGGGGAAAACAAAAAGCAAAAACAAAACCATAACGAAAGGCTGATTGTATTTGCTGGCCCAATTAGACATCAGGTGACAGTGCATTACCTATATATCCCCCTTGGTTCTCTGCTATTTTCACTTTTGTACTTGTCTTCTTCAAGCCTTCTATCCTTTCTCAAACATCTCCCTTTTCTTCTCTTTCAAACCTAAATGATGACTTCCCGGAGCTATCAACATAAACTTCACCTCCAGGAAACTCCCCTTATAATTAACTGTACCTTAACCCCTTTTCTTCTTTGCTTCAGGTTAAGGTAGTACCTCTGTGCAAATACTTATGTTTGCACATGCACTTGGGTACACTGTCAATTTTAACCTACTCTTTTCTTCTATGTTCATCTTTCTCTCAGTTCAGAAAAAAAAAAAAAAGTGCCTTCTAAAGAGCTCAATCTGAACAAAAAATGTATTTACTTCCCATAAGGAAACAAGCCTGGTTGATGTTGATTCCCAATTCACTACATCACTTTATTTAATCCTTTGGCAGAAAGCATTGCAGAGCCGCTGACTTTCCCTTTTCAGCCCACTAAAGTGGACCTCTTTGCCTCCTAACTCTCAGAATCTCTTTGGCCTGGTTCACTGAGGCAAAACCAGCTGTTCTAATCATTTCCTCTTTTGAAATCTGGTCTTTGGTGCTCATGACACTACAATTCCAGTGCCTTCCCTTCCTTTTTCTGAAACTGCAATTTCCTCTGCTGGCTTCCTCGTATTTAGACACTGTACTCCTCTGGGTCTTGCTCTGTGCCTTTCTTGGGTGATGGTTCTCAGTTCCTAGAGTTGACCTCATGAATCTAGCTGTTGGTAATTGCAAAGTTAAGGTTTTCTAAATTAAATTTCTTGACCCTGATATTCTCTGAACTCACCTAGTTGCCATTTATGGTTGAATAAGGCTTAAGGGTTGCGTGTCTAACATTGAGTCCTTACTTTCATGGTAAGTTGACTCCCCAACCCCTTTTCCATGTTAGTCAGTGGTACTGCCAGTTACTGGCTGTCTAAGCCAAAACTTCAATTACCATTAGTCACATTTTCAAACCAGTATCAAGGCTGATTGATTCATGATTCCTTATGACTCAAAAAGTTCTCTTTACTCCCCTGTCTCCACTGATATCATTGCTCTTAACTCCTTTTATAACCTGCTCAGTGGGACCAGTGTTCTTTCTTTGCTCACTCAAGTTATCGTCAAACCCAAACTTTATCTTCATAATTTTCTTATTAAAATTTTACTTTGAGTATAATGCCTACTTCTGCAATAGGGCCTGCATGATCTCTATAAATAAACTTCTAGCTACCCTCTCAACTAAATCCTTTTAGCACACATTTATTAAACACCAGCTTAAAACTATACTAACCTCTTTCTATGTCTATAAATCTCCCAAGTCCTACCCCATGCATCGTTAGGGTCTTGCATAATCTGATAACTGTCTTAAAAGAGATTTTTTTTGTCTGTTTTTTTTTTTTTTTTTTTTTTTTTTGCTTCAACTGAGTTGGCTCCTTTGTATTCATTTGATAAGCTCTTCCACAGTACCTGCTTCCATGAAAGGTGATGAAATGTGTAAGTTTCTGTCTCAAAAGATGGCTGTGTTACAAATATGGTCTATCTACCCCTTTATTAAAACCCAGAATAAAACTTTGATTCTTGCTTTTTATATTCCAGTCTCACAGGTAATTTCTACTGCAGTAGTTACCTAAACCACCTCAGCTTTGCAGTATTGATCTACCACAGGTCTCTAGCTTCTCCAGGAACAATATAGAAGAGATCATTTAAACATAGTCAAATAAAGGGCACTCTCTGAAGACAGTTTTAAAGCACTTTACTTAGCTGTGCAGGGGTGGTCCAAGCCTTTAATCCCAGCACTTGAGAGGCAGAGGAAGCAGATATCTGAATTGGAAGCCTGCCTGAACTACAGAGTGAGTTCCAGGACAGCCAGGGCTATGCATTTTAAAAAAAAAAAAAAAAAAAAACCTGCCTCAAAAAACAAAACAAACAAAAAAAATACTTTACTTTTAGAAAACCTACATGGCATTAAAGAAAAAAAAAAGTCTTCACTCAAAATTAATCACTGTCAAAGGAAGAGCTCACAGTATTAGTCCTATTTGTCTCAAGTCCTTGCATTATGTGGTTGACAGGCCACATCCAGCTATGACAGCAGCTGATAGATCCAAATTGACTGCCAAATTGGTTATCATTTTTCCATTTCTTAAAAAAAAAAAAAAAATCCTTAAATAAAACCATAAATGGAGTTACATCATGCTCACAGTAATCGGGGGGGGGTGGTGGTGGTGGTGGTTAAAACCTTGCCATCATACTCAAAGTTAAATTTTAATGATAAAATCACAGAGATACAGTTCCGATTTGAGGATGATCACTTGAGTAAAGAAAGAACGAACACTGGTCTTACTGAGAAGGAGTTAAGAGCATGATGAGATCAGTGGAATCAAGGGAGCAAAGAGAGAACTTTTTGAGTCATAAGGATTTCATCAAGAATATGTTTGTTTTACAGCTACGGTCAGGAAAGGTTTTATCCTTCCTGGTCTCTGCTCTGCAAGTAGATTTGAAAGATTCCATGTCACCTTTGAAATACTTCTCATATACCTCTTTCGTGAGGCAGACTTCCTATAAGTGATGGCCACACCCCTGTCAAAGATTACTGTGCTTATAGCACCTTTGACCTCTAGGACTTCATTGGAGGAATCACCACCAATAAGTGGATTATCACTGGCCTGGCCCTCTCTGTCCTACCAGTCACCTTGTCCTTCACTGTAAGGTGCAGACTATTTGTGATATTGTGAATTTATAAAGGTCAGAGAACAGCTGTTCATGGGTGACGAGGTCCTGGCAGATGATCATTCGAGTGGCTGGAGGGAGATTTTTTTTGGGGGGTGGGCATTAGCTTTGGACCTCTTGGCACTAGCACAGCGTAAGGGAATCGTGCTAGGGATAGATAGAGGATGTGAGTGGAAAAGGCAGACAGACATCTTCCATTTAGTTCACAAAGCAGGCCAAAACTTGAAAGACTTTCTTCCAATTCTTTTAACTGTGTCCATTTTTTAACAAGTTTTGTTGCATTTATTTACTTACACACTTCTGTGTGTTTGTATATGTATGTGTGGTTTCTGTGGCCATGTGCAGCCTAGGACATGCTGGTGGAGATCAGAGGACAGCTTGCAGAATATCATTCTTCTTCTTCTTCCTTTTCTTCTTCTTCTTCTTCTTCTTCTTCTTCTTCTTCTTCTTCCTTTTCTTCTTCCTTCTCTTCTTCCTCCTCCTTCCTCCTCCCTCTTCCTCTTCTTCTTCTTTCCGTTTTGTGGGTTCCAGGGGTTTGAAGCCAGGTAATCGGGCTTGTGGCAATCACCTTTACTTGATGAGTCATCACAACAGCCTATATTTTAGCAACTCTGTGTGTGTGAGAGACTTCCTTCATTTGTACCTTCATGTTTCGTGTTCTTTATCTGTATTTTGTTTGTTGTCCCTAAAAGAAATTAATACTGGGATTTCTGACAAATGTTGTGTCTCAAGAACATAGCTGGGCCTACTGACTCACACCTTTAATTCCAGCACTTTGGAGGCATAGGCAGGAGGATCTCTCTGAGTTCAAGGTCAGCCAGTTCTTCATAGTGATCTCTAAGATATTCAGAACTACAGAAAGTTCCTCATCTCAAGAAAACAAAATAAATCAATAAAAGATAAATATATAATGCAAGAAGCAACGTAGTATAACATCTAAAATAATTTCTGGCACGGAGGGTAACAATATTGGAAAATAGTGAATCAGGAAATGAAAACATGATTTTGGAGTTACTCAATGCCTTCCATACTGTTCTCATTGGTTTCAGAAAAGATCGCGCCGTGTTCCCAGCATATCGAGGATTGGATCTAGCCTTGGCATCCGGATTTCCAGAGAGCCCAAGGAATTTATGTTGTGCCTACTTAAGATGTTGGGACATGTAAATAGAGAAGACACTGCTGGTCACAGCTAGGAACTCCCAGGGAATGTTTAAAGCTGTTTGAAGAACTCAATTCTCATCTACAAAGTAATTGTTCTATCTGTTCATGACTTACTTTTTATTAGCCAAAAAGTAAATTTTCAACAACAAAACTTAATCATCACTAGGTATTCCCTTCCAGCGATAAAGTCTAATTAAATTCGAGAATAAAGCATCCAATTAGAAAGAAATATTAAAATGTGTAACTGAGTCTTCTTATAAAATCTACCATGTGGAGGATTTGTTCTCCTTGTTCAATACACCCCTGTGACCAGCAAATGCAAAGCCCATGGCAACCATTCCCTTCTGTTCAAATGACAACCATTCCACACACAACTGTGAGCCAAGTGTTATAAATCTCTGTTGCGCGTTGAATACGAATTGCTTCTCATGGGTGTATGCATCTGAGCACTTGGTCACCAGGTGGTGGAGCAGGCTATGGAGGTTGTAGAGGCTGTAGGAGGGGAGCCTCGGGCTTTTGGGGTTTATAGCCGCACCCTATTTCCTCTTCTCTGTCTGTGGCATGTGTGTGGATGACAATGTGACCGACCAAGTCCCAGCCAAGTTCTGAATGCCATGCTTTCCCTGACTGTTGCCAAGACTTCTCCATCATGACTACGGTCCCCATGGAACTGTAAGCCAAACCTCTGTCCTCCCAGAGGCCTTTTGTGAGAGTATTCCATCACAGCAACAGAAATGTAACTAAATGTAAAATAGTTGTCATGGGTCATGGCTTCAAAAATACCTTAGTAGAATATAGGAGAATTCAAAAGCTAGAAGTCCAACTGGACAAACACTACTTTTAACTCTCTAACTTCCATTAGGATAACAACTGTAAGGGGTTCCAAAACCTTATATGAAACCCATGAAAAACATAAAAGTCAATGTCCACTTGTGTATATATGGCAAAAAATAAGGAAAAAAAAATCTCTAGCTCTATTTTGTTTTTCTAAATGCTCTGTATTAAAAAAAAATGTCTTTAATGTTAAGTACTATTGCATATAAATTCAAACACAGCATATGATCAGAAAATTAACTATTTAGCAGGTAAATCATCTAGTAATTTGAAACAAGGAAAACTGATAAATTGAAGGTGGGTGTATGGAAAGAAGATTGAATTTTTGGAGTTGACTTCTCTCTCCTTTCCTTCAGAAGTCTCTGCACTTGAAGCTCCTTCTTTGTATTTTTAATTTAGTTTATTTCTTGTTTTACTTTTCTGCATCGAAGAGGACAGAGACTGGACAAGGAATCTACAAATGTAACTTTCATGTATGAAGTAAGTGAGAAGGCATAAGTCAATAAGCCCAGTCGATTCGAGGTTTTGTTCGGTGTTCCAATTACGTATGAGTATGCAATATCCTGGGAAATTTGTGTTTTATGTTGACAACACAAATTTTCAGCTTCTTTTGAACACCTTGTTACAGTATAGTGGTAAATCTTGCTGCTTCTGTTGATTTTACTTTTCCAGTTCAATCTTTTTTTTTTTTAATGATAAATTTGAATCATTTATGCTTTGAGATATACCAGAGATCACATGCCCCATTAAAATTTCAAACCAAATGGTGTACTCATTTAAAAATTGCTTTTCTGTAATGCTATAATCCCCCTAAGGAAGAAAAAAAATGAGCAGCAAGTGAGGTAACAAGGGCCCCGCTTCCTCAGCTCAGAAGTTTGCAGACTCCTGTCACTCTGCATATGTTTCTAGGAGATGCAAAATGAAAGAAGTCAAACCGGGGGCAAACAGAACACAAATTGGCAGAAAGCTACTGATTAAAAAAAAAATCCACAGAGCATTTTGGCAATAAATAAATAAGTCTTCACGAAGTTATAAAAGACATATTTGTTTAAATGAAGAAAATATTTGTTAGACAACTATTTGGTGTT
Organism: Peromyscus leucopus; assembly: GCF_004664715.2. Lineage (NCBI taxonomy): Eukaryota > Metazoa > Chordata > Mammalia > Rodentia > Cricetidae > Peromyscus > Peromyscus leucopus. Next base: position 27,419,827 of record NC_051073.1, read on the forward strand.
GCAAACATATTTTAAGTTAGAAAGTGTTTTATGAGAGTGATCACTCAATGGTTAACATTTTTACAATAAAATTGACACTTAAAACACAAGAAATATGATATTATTTTCAAACTAATGATTAAATACTTCTAATTTCTTCTCCTCTTCTCCTCTCCTCCTTCTCTTCCCCCTCCCCCTCCTCCTCCTCTTCCTCCTTCTTTTTAATATCTAGGATCTCATCATGTACCCTGAGAAGGCTTTCAACTAAGTAAGGTAAAGCTGCAAAATCTTCCTGCCTTAGATTTCTGATGGTGGGACTACATTCTTTGTAGATTCTTTGTTGCCAGCCTAGTCCAATTACATTGTATCTGCTAGTATTTTATAGCAGTATAGTACATGCTTAATGTTTTATTATTTGACCTTTTAAAATTGCAACTACGTGGGGGGGCATGCACACACTCTATCACATGTAATGGAGAGAAAGAGGAAGTCAGGGAAAAACTTGATTCTCTCCTTCCATTATGTGAATCTCAGGGATCAAACTCAGTCAATCTTGGCAACAAGTGCATTTATCCACTGGGCTGTCTGTATGGCCTCATCCTCTTTATACTTTAAATGTTTGTATATGTAACATCATAATCATTAAATATCTGCTTTTGTCTTTTATACTTCTAGGCAGTCTTCAAGTGCTACCAATGCTATTATACTGGTTATCTAAAGAAGTATATAAAGAATTAATGATGCAGTAAGAGTATCTTTATTTTATGCTGGTAGTATGTTTAATTACTAGGCAGAGTAGTCACCTAATTCTGGACTAATCCTGAGGAGTTACTGGATGAGGTAATATGGCTTGGCTGACTCCTTAGGAAAGTATAGCAATTGCATGATAGTCAGGTGTCACCAGAATACTGGGTGACCCAGAGCATTTCTGGGGAGTTGTATCTCCCCTTTCACTGCTAGCTGTCAACACGTTCTCTCTGGGGCCACTCTGTGTGTGAAGTTTAAGCTTTTCACTTTACATTTATTTTTAACCACAAAACATGTTTTTACTAGGATTATAAAACCTCAAAAAGCCGTTTTAATATAATTAATAATAACCATTGTTTAATGTCATATCCTCTAGTTACATTATATATTGGGGAAAAAACTATAAAGGCATTCGATGATTAATAGAAGGACTTTCTTAAACAGTATAGAGTGCTTGAAAGACTTTTACAAAGTCTCTCCCCCCCTCCCCTCTCTCTCTCTCTCTGTGTGTGTGTGTGTGTGTGTGTGTGTGTGTGTGTGTGTTCATGTAAGACTGTGGGTCCACACAAACCATAGCACATGTGGAAGATAAAGGACAGCCTTGGGCCTCTGTGTTATCCACTTGGTTGGAGACAGGGACTTGCTTTCTCTTCTCTGAGGCCATGTTAGCTGGCACTCCAGCTTCCAGAGTTTCTTCTGTTTCCACCTCATATCTCCATATAAAAGTTCTGGGATTGCAGATGCTTGCCTGACAGCATGGAGATTCTATATGGAATCTAGGACCCAGATTTGGTCTCCAGTCTTGTAGAGAAAGCACTCTGAATGACTGACCTGTCCACAGTCCCTGCCTCTCCTCCCCCCCCCCCCATTAAATTTGTTTAAAAACAAAAAAACATCAAGGCTGTGCTAGGTGTTCCACCATAGGTAGTGGGCTCCAAAATGCCAGCTCATGCATCAGGGATGAACCTGATCCTACTGCCAGGGGCATCCTTAAGCAGATCAAGCTAAAAAACTGTCTTGCTTATGCACAGGTCCTTGTCCAGTCCTACTTATGGTGGGACACCTTGCACAGCCTTGATACAGAGGGAGGGGCTTAGACCTGCCTCTACTGAATGCACTAGACACTTGGGACTCCCCATGGGAGACTTTCACTTGTTGAAGGAGGGAATGGGGGGGGGAGTTGCGGGGGGAAAGTCAGGAGGGGCAGGAGGAGGGAGGAAAGGGGGATCTGTGATTAGTATGTAAAATGAATAAAAAAAATCCTTAATTAAAAATAAAAAAAAACAGCAATAAAAAGAACCCTAAATTCATTTCTCTAGGACTTTTTGTTTCCCATTTATTCATTTATTTTAAATTCAATGTTACTAATGAAGTTTAATTTCAAATGAGCCCTCAGCTTCATTAGGCATACTTCACTCTGATTTCAACATGGCTTTCTTGAACCCCACTATTCCAAACTGTTTTAGAATAAGATGCTCAAAAACAGACCCTCTTCTAACTCACCTTGCTGCCAACTTATACAACATCCTCTATTTACCTTGTCACTGTGTATAGTGCTTATCCACATATAAAGACACCCTGAAGGCTGGACCTGCAGAGAGCCTATATGCCTTCTCATGTGTGTACACTTGTGTGTGTGTGATTGGTGTGGATAGATAAACCATAAAAAACCATTAAATTTGTTCCAGTGTTCTATATGTGTTTGTATCCCATAGGCACATAGATATTAACCAACAGATACATATGACAAGTTAACTGATTAATACAAGTCAGGCTTAGTCAAAAATCAAAACAATGGAGGTAAAAAAAATCTGACCTCCTTCTTAGACATAAAAATCTAAGGTTGCCTTAGTAGAAATGTTCAGTATCCATTGTTGTATATGAAAAAAGTAACATTTACTCTTGGTAATACTGACTAGAGAAATGTTCTAATATATTACACAATATAAACTGGGGAAATATCAATGATTCCTAACAAATAATTATTACCTGCCCTTGCTCTTTAGATTGTCAGACTTAGCAGGCTTAGAGACCACTAAAGATCGGTATATCCTTCATCATCACTTTGGGCTCAACTTCCAATGTTTGATAACAAACTAGCTTAAAGAAGAAAAACTATCATAACTTCCCCTCCTTAAGACTTCCAATATAATATGAAAGAAGTAGAAGGGCAGAAGGGCTTTGTTAAAGCCAATTAAGGAAGGGTATCTGCTTTTGGTAAATATGGCTATTTTATAGATTTATTTTTTTAATTTTTAGATGTATTTATTTATATGTATTTATTTATGTATATATATATACACATATATATGAGAGTGCATAAAAAATGTATGGCACATGTAAAGAGATGCATAAAGAGATTAAAAGAGAGCATGACCAAAGTTACAGAGAGTTGTGAGCTATGTGATAATGGGTTCTGGGAACAAAACCAAACTCCTCTGCAAGATCAGCAAGGGCTCTTAATGCTGATCATCTTTCTAGCTCTCTCTACTATTATTTTTTAATATAGTCAATTGCATTACTTTTTTTTTTAAATAAAGGAATATGCCCCACATACCCTCTCTGGCTCTGGATAGATAGGAGACATTTTAACCTGCCTCAGAGATTATATCATCACAAAGATATGCTACCCGAAATGAGCCTGTCAGTCACCTAGACAGGCAAATATTGCTCAGGAAAGCTGTCTGTTACACTCACTTCAAGAAACATGATATACCTGAACATATGCTAAAAGACAGGCGTAAAACTGTCTTTCACAAGAGATGAATATGTACTCCACAATCCACTCCCTGGACTCAGTTGCTTGCAGATCCTCTCTACTAAGCCTGGGCACTTTCTGAGTCAGAACGCAAAGAATTGTAACTTCTTGCTTTCCCTGACACTGGCCAACATTTTAAGCTCTTTTGCCTGAAATCTGAGCATTCTCACTCTTTCGGCATACACTCCTCTCTAGTGCAGCTGATCAAGGACTGTTGAGCCTGACTGCATCCTAAACTTCTATTTCCAAAGGCATACCCTTTCAATCTCTGACCCATCCCTCTGTTCCTGGATGCTACTGAGGTCTCCAGTTTACCTGCTCTCTTGTTCTTTTCTCTCACACTGCAAATCGTCCTTAAGTTTCCTTCTAAATCCACTTTCAAATTTATCTACGAGACTATGACCAAATGAGACACAATTCTCAGTTACCATCTGACACCTTAAAATATAAATGGATTGAACACCTTAAAGAAACTCTTGTATTAATCAATGGACCTTTGAAAAAGATTATAAAAAAAAAAAAAAAAAAAACTCCTATATGGAATTAAAGCACCACTCAGGATCTATAACTAATAATATTAAAAATAGTAAATTTATGTAAGAGTTGGGTATGGCTACATGTTTGGAAACACTCTGCATTTTATATATGCACTAAATCATTTCACACACACACACCCAAAAAAAAAAAAAAAGCAAACCTGTGAGGTAGGCACAAGACTACCATGAAGAAATAAGTATACAGAATAAAGATTCCTTGTACCTATTCATACATATAAACATTTAGAAGACTGGACTCCAACCAGATCATTTTTACCCTCTAAGCTATTCAGTCATTAGCCACACATTTGTGGCTAATCTACAAATTGAGCTAAGTATAATTATTTTGTAATATTCTCAAGTTACACACCATGAGAATGAACAAGGGCCCAGCTGCTGTCACATCATAGTTATACACCATTAAACATGCCCCTTTACCTAACAGAGCTGTGATAACAGCAGCTGACATTGGAATGAGGCATAATTTAATAGTAACCTAACCTTTGTCCCCAGATTTCTTTTGAACTAAGATTTGGTAGAAAAAGAAAGAAGGAAAAAAATAAAAAAACAAAAATAAGGAATATATTTTATTTTATTAACAGTAACATGGTAGTTCTCTTATGATTGATTTTTGAAACCCTAAATTAGAAACACTATATACAGAAACAATAAAAGCAAATCAGCCACACTGATATTTTTTAGGATCATACAGATGGAGATGAATGATGTGATAAGCAAAACATATTCCCAAATGTTCAAAAAATTATGGAATCACTTTATTTTTTGTGTTCATTGGCTTTAAATTTTTTTCCATAAGAATGTATTTTGATCATCCTCTTTTCCTGCCACAGCTCTTCCAGGATCCTCCCCACATCCCTTGTACAACTCCATGTACTTTGTCTCTCTCAAACAAAACAACCAGAAAACAACAACAAAAAAAATCTAAAAGGCAAAAATCAACAATCCAAAAATAAATAAAAAAAATGTAACCATTTAAGTAAAAAAATTACTGTTTTCTTACTTTAAAAAAATCTCTACCAGTGGAAAAATGAAAACAAAATTCTACAAAATAAAAAAAATGAAAATGACTAAAACATAATTATATTACTCCCATATCTATAATAGCTTCTATAACTGCTGTCGCTTTACAAGGTAATTTCTTAAATGTTTTAAAACATACTATACTTGCAAGAACAAGTCCTGATTACTGTTAATGAACTAATGTTGAACATTATAATATGCGCTGAATATGCACATCCAACATCGTCTTAAGACAACGTTAGAGCTCTGTAATATGCTGCAGAGCTAGTTCGTAGATTGGAAAGTACAATGTTGACAATCAGGATGCTCGCTGAATACTAAGTTTATCAAAGATGCCAGATAATCAAGGGTGATCAAAATGTGACTATGTGAAATCACATCCAAGTATGTGATTATGGACGCCTAGTCAGTGCAGTCACAGAAGATCTGAGCATGCAGACTGGTGAGGAGAGAGGGTCTAACAGTGGGGTCATCCAAGAAGGGAAGAGCAAAAGTCCCAGGATCCAGACTGGAGACAGCCTGTAGCATTCAACAAACTGAAAGATAGTTTGGATGGCGGAAAAGAACAAGCAGGAGACCTGGCCAGGGGTGGAGGGACTGTGGGGATGGGCTTGCTTTGCCATTGAAGACTAACGGGTCACCTAGAAGACACAGGGATACTGAAGGCTTTGGGGCAGTACAGGGACATGATGACAAAAATTTAAAAAAAAAATATTTAAATTTATGACAGCTAGTAGGGAAATACTAATTTTTACAAAAAATTTTTACTAATTATAAAATTTAAAGCTATTAAGATATGACTGATTTAGAAGCAGAGGAACACCATACATAAATAAGCTAGCATGGTAGACTGATTTTTATTAAAGGATGCATTAAAATTAGAAGCTATCTGTTTCAAAAAAAAAAAATGAGAAATAATTAACATTAGGGAAGAGCTTTAGGCCCTATACCAAAGAATAGCTTCAAAGTTAAATTTGCTATCACATATGTGGTCAATTCATCACCCTATAGAAAGATAGATGTTAGAAGCAATTACAGTTCTTTATTTTGTTATGCTTGACAGTTTCATGTAAAAAGTTTCTCAACAAACACTTGTCTGTCTTAGGTTGAATATTATGTGTGAAAATGAATGTTTTGGAAATATTATGATTAACAATCTTGAGTAGATTAACAAATGCCCCAGTTCTACAGAAATTGCTCTACTAAGAGAAACACCAAGAAACAGGAAGTTGTGTACACAGATATTTCCTGTCCCAACAACCCAGTAATGGAAGGGGTAGGAAGCAATCGTAGCTGTTCTCTACTTTTCTGATCTTTCAGGTTTTTAGTCCATGTTACTCCTGGTTTTTATTGATAAGGTTAATTAGATTTATACATCAAAGTGGTCCACCTTAGGAACTTTCTGGAGCCTATCTTCAAACTTACAGCTTGCAAACAAGAGAGGATACTGAAAAACCCGAGACTCCATACAACTCTCAGAAAAAAAAAATCTAACACTGGGAAGCATTTTTTGCAGAAATACAACTCAGGCTCTTGGACATTTTTTATAGTTTTGCCCCTTGTTCTCCAGCCAACAAGCCCGACTCTACTAAAACCCAAACATTCAAATGTTTGCTGGAGGGAAGAAGATACAGAAACATAGTAGTTAATTTCCTTATCTTATTATTCAGCATTCTTTGGGTAAGGACCATCTAATAGTTCCCTGCATCCGAAACTAAGTATTTTGCTCTTCACAATGTCCCTCGACCATGAGTTTCACACTATGACACAAGTATCTCATATGCAACTATTTCAGAGAAAATCCAAACCATTTGCTTATTGGTTTGTTATTTGACAACTACATTACTTTGCTTAATATTAAAATGCTACAATAACATCAGAAGGAAGACATTTAAAATAATAATTTTAGGATTAAAATATTTCAGCATTCTGATTGCAAAAATAATGAATAAAATCAAAGTTGATATTCCTTTTAAATCCGAAAAACCAAACAGAAGTATTCTTCATCACTTACACTAGATAACATTTTAAGCACAGATTTCCTTTCTCTGTAGCTCACACTCACCCATGAAATTGAGATAGCCTTCCCCACCAAGGCCATGAGTAATGAGCCGAATCATCTTGTGCAGCTGTATTCCTCGATCAATAACTGGAGTGAGAGGAGCCAGAACACTCATGTTCGTGTACATCTCAGCATCCATCAACCAAAACGCCAGTGTCTTATCGCCAACCAGTGCCTACAGAAACAATTCACTGGATAAACCAGGAGCATATGTACTGAGACTACTGAGAGCTTACAGGAGCAGAACACAAGGCTATACCATGGGCAAACCACACTGGATGGTGTTTGGACCATTATTAATTTCCAGTGGTTACTTTCTTTGCTGAAAGGCAAATGGTCAAAGGGATCAATGCAGTTTTTAGGACAATGTTTAATTTTAAGAAAAAAATTAATAAGAAGCTCATATTTAGAAGCCTGAATTATTTGTTACATCTAGGACAGTGCTTACAATTTTCTAAAATTTTCTGAAATGTTTCTTATAATGGTAAGAATATTATAGAGCCAAAAGCATATATATATATGCTATGATTTCATTTGTTTTGAAAACAATAGGAACATTTTGAAATATACATATGCATGTATATGAAATGGTAAAAGTAAAGAAATTACAATGATCTTTTGTTCCCATCATTTGATAAAAATTCAAGCTTGCATTCTTACTTTATTTGCCACTTATGTTTAGTTCATTTTATCTAAATGTTATCAATGATGATCAGGATAGGTGACTCATTAATGCTCTAGGTAGCAGGAAAAAGGCCTCTGACCACATGTACTAGTAAAGAGTAAAGAGAGTTAACTAATGAAAATATTCATCATTGACAGAAGGGGAGTAGATAGTGAATGTGTAGTATGGGGTAACCCACAATCTCAGTATGCTGAGAGTTTCACTTTGAAATTATTTAAAATTATAAACCTATTATCCCACTAAGCTATTTTAATTAGAATGACTTCTTTGAAGGGTGAGTGCAAGATCTGGAGCACATAGCCCTAACCCATTTGCCTTTCCTACTTACATACTTCTGTATACCTGTTTGTTTTTTGTACCCTCCAACCCTGCTTAAAAAGTGTTGGACTTTATGTTCACAGAGGAAGATTATTTTCAAGTCAAATAGCCCTCTAAAATACATCCCATTGGGATACAGATAATCTTAGATACTTAATAGTTAAGGTTAAGAATTTATCTAAAATTATATAATACCTCTTACCATGTATTATATGTACTTAGACTTAGTGATTGTATAAATAGGTGTTTAGGTATCTTTTAATAAGCTTAAGAAGGAGCATACCTTTGCTTTTGTAATGAATGAGGCATTTGTTTCATTATTGACATTCCTGACAATTTATATTCCTTAAAGAATGAAACAATTCTCAGCAAATCTACATTTCTTTACAGATAGGGCAAAAAGTTGCAAAATAAATTTACAAGCTTTCTTTTTCATTTTTTTTTATTCACCCATATAGTTTTTATTTTATTTATTGAAAAAAATACACATGTTGGTAATTTACAATGTGCTGTGATTTCTATATGTTTATTCACAAAAAAGTAATAATTTATACATGCATTTTAATTTTCACTGGGGGTTTTGTTATTTTGTTATTGTTGTTGTTGTTGTTGCTGCGCTGTTGTTTTGAGACAAGGTTTTTCTGTATAGGTATGGCTGTCCTGGAACTCACTGTAGACCAGACTGGCCTCAAACTCAGGTAGATTCACCTGTTTCCCAAGTGCTGAGGCTAAAGGCATTTGCCACCAGAGCTGGCAATTTTCACTGTTTCATACTTAGTGAGAACTTCTCACCCACCCCCCCTCCCCACTCCCTGCCATCTACCCTTTAAACTGCTGCTCTTTTCTGATCTGTGTTTTTATAGGTATGTACTTGATCAGTGATATAGATCATAGACATTACAACTTGAGTTGATAAGAAAGTTATGTATGCCTAATTTGGTAGTTGTAAATTTAGTATAGGTCTACCTTACAGTTCAACAAACTTCTATTTAAGGTTCAAAACAGCAAATATTTTAGGTGAATAAATTATGTATGGCAAGTGTCTAAATATGCCACATAGTGCAAAAAAAAGAAACCATGAAATTGAGCAAGCACAGTTGTGTTCAAGTTTGCTGTATTCACAGGCAACAGAAAAAGGTAGAGCATGAGGCAAGGGGGCTATATCAAAGGCCTGTGTACCTCATTCCTAACAAGAGAAAACTGAAAAGTCATTATTTTTTTTTAACATGCCTATTAATACTAGAATAATGAATGCATTTATACTCTTAATATAGACATCCCTAAGAATTTCGAAATAATCATTGTCCCACAAAATGGAATTTTTATATTTTTCATGCATATAAGAACAAAAATGAACCAGGCACTATGATGTACGCCTTTAATTCCAGCACTTAGGAGGCAGAGGCAGGCCGAAATCTGTACGTTTCAGGATAGCTTGATCTACACAGCAAGCTCTAAGACATCTAGTTAAACATAGAGAAACTGTGCCTTACATACACATTTATTGAGTGTTGTAGGATCAGTCACAGTACTCAAGTGTAGGGCTGAAAAAATGAATGGGGGACACACTTTCTGCCTGCCCTAATGCTTGATAGGAATAGAGAGCATGAGGCAGCTAAGTTTTCCAACCTGAATTACGGCTTTAAGAGAATGTGACACTTGAGCCAGGTCTGAGTAGGAGTCTCTTTGGTTAAGTCAGTGAAGGGGGAAAGTGTCAGACTGAAAGAAGACCTTTCAGAAAGAGGTAGAAGTATGATCGTATTGAATAGAAGGCAGAGGGCTGGGGAAGGGATGAAACCTGTCCTGCATGAGGGACTCTGAGTGCCAAGCTCCAGCCAATAGAACTGGCTTGATTGAGTTGATGCTTGCTCTTTGGAAAATAGCTCAGGCTGCAATAGAGGGTTGAGAGTAAGTAGGACAAATCCAGCCTGGGCGATCAATTTTAGCAGGCTTCTGTGGTTGAGGGAGAAAATGTAAACGGAGGAAACTGTATGTGGAGACATCATGGCAATATCAACACACTAGATTAAACAACCATTCCTATGGCAAAAGAAAACCATTAACATTTGCAACTTCAATATGAAGCACTCGCAAGTATAATTTATAGACCTTTGAAGGAACTTTAAAATGCTTTTCAAATGTGGATTTATGTATGTATGTACGTACGTACGTACATAAATGTTATAATACCTGTACTTAACTATAATGGTTTGTATTTAGAGATGTAACAGAATACAAAGACTAAGAGGAAGATAAATATTGACAGAGAAGAAAAATTACTTTATACATATTCATTTACCTGATCATGGCTCTCTGCATAAGCAACACATTTTTCAAGGTAGCGTCGATTTGTGAGAGTGAATACTATATTGCCCATATTCCAGTCTTCATCTTTAAATTCTTTAAGTAACTACACACAAGAGAGAAAAGAAACTCCTAAGTAACACATACTTTTCATTCTTTAAACCTCAACCTGAAAGCATAAATATTATTAACTATTTGACATGTAGATATAGTGATGATGCTATTTTTTGTGGTTATACTTAAAATTAAATTGCATCTTCAAAACACATATGCATTCCAGAGCATTAGGTGACTTGGCAACCGTGACAGGCATTTATCTATCCCTAAGATATTAACAAGGCTACAATGCTAGGTTTCATTTATTTTTCTGCTGTACGTATTTATTTCACATATATCATTCTCTAAATTTTAATATAGCATGTGTACATGGAAGGGTGTACCATTAGTGTTGGTATGCAGGTGACTGGTGTTTTTTTTTTTTTGCATATGTCTTAAATTATACTTTGAGATTTCTGCCATTCTTCTATAACCTGGAATAACTGAAACATCATGATTGGCAGTCAATTTGTTTCACTTTCCTGTTTTTTTTCACACTAGGTCTTCCTGTAACTTTCATACACTAGAGATAAACTTGCTACATTTTTAGACTTAAAAATGTTTTAGCAGGAAGAGTATTTTGTTCCATTCATAAACAATGATAATTAAAACAATTATTTCAGAGTGAAAATGCTAATTATAAGATAATGATTATCTTAATAGACTACACTGGTTTTCTTTCCACTTCATTTTCTTTGGTTTGGCTTCTGCCCTTTTACCCTGCTGTGATGCCGCTGACCTAAGACCTCCAATGTCATCTCATGGGTCAGTAATTGCTCTTTCTGAGTTAAATACTTTCTGTACATGGCCTGCTGACCCTCATCCTTCACATGAAGTGTTCCCTCCTAGTGTCTACCACTGTGTACTTGATGTTTTATCTCTGCCCAGACCTATGGATATCATTCAAATTACTTTTCCCTGTAAGCCTACTCAAGATGAGGTTGCTTGAATTTATGTCCTACCTGTGGTTCTCTATTATTCAATATTGGTGTTTGGTTTTTTTTGTTTGTTTGTTTGTTTTTTCTGATTGGGCCAATGCTCTGCTAAAAGCATCGAGGAAACTTGCTTCTAGGCAAAATTGCAAGATGTCCTAGGGTTCCTGTTTTCTCTTATTCATATATTTGTGTTACCTCCCTGAGTGTTTATGATCTCCAAATATGATAATATGATGGATGCAGTCTGAAGATGAGATAATACCTGGGCACTGCAGCAAGTTTCCAAACCTATGGCAAGTTGTCATTTTAATAGAAAACTGACGAAATTTCTGGTATTAGAAAAATATATGTGAATCTCCAGAGAATTTTGCTAAGAGAAAATGATAATCCAGGAAATTACAAACTACACGGTCCCGCTTACAGTCCATTCTATGAACTGCAAACAGATAAAAGTAGAAATCACAATAGTCACTGTCGGAGATCAAAGAGTGACTGGGAGTCAGAATGAAATGGACATCTACAAAGACAGCATGGGCGGATTCTATATCGTACCTAGATCAATGCTGCCATATTCATTATGGCATTGTGCAAATTTACAAATTAGCAACACTGAAGGACTTATTTGCTACAAATTGTACCTACATATATAACTTTAAAACACAAAAAGTGTAAGTATAATCCATGTCTATGGCACACAAAACACATTAAATGCTCGAATAGTTTTCAGGTAGGAGAGCAGAGAACAATTTCCAGATGCATACATCCCTTCATATGATGAGTAGTGAAGGAGTGCACGCAAATGCATACCTCACCTTTACATGCTAACTTCAGTGATTTACATCTGATCAGGCAAAAGCAAATCAGTCACAATGAGTATTCCATATCTTTGTAAATATTTCTTATGGAAACGGTTAATATATAATGATAGTCTAATCAACTGAGTATAAAAGAACACAAAGGGAATATTTCACGTAACTTTGTGTAATAAAATCATGACTATAATCTAGCATTCATATCTTTTGAGTAGATGATAGTGAAAGCCATATATATTCCACTAGTCTTGTCATTTAGTTTAATAATTCTGTTTCACTGCTACTGGGGACAAGGACTGCCATCTATTTATTTTAAAAGAATTGTAAACTATTTATTTTATGTCTTGCTGTTTTGTCTTTAACATACATCTATGCACTATATGGATGTAGTGTCTGCAGAGGCCAGAAGGGGGTGTTGGAACTCCTGGGACTGGAGTTACAGTCCTAGGTGAGTCAGAAAGTCGATCCATATAGGGAACTGTAAGAGGTCCTCGAAAGAGGAGGCAATGCTCCCAGGAGCTGAGCTGAATCCCCAGCCCTCGCTATGTTCTTAAATATGTAGCTCATAAAAAACAAGGCCAAGTCACTGTGTCCAAGGACTTAAGAATAACTAACCATCTAGATTTTAACCTTTTAGAAATAAAGCCCCAAATTCGCCATGCAGAAACATTTTTAAGTAGATGCATAAAACAGAAAATGTCACGTGCCTTCAAAGGGTTTCTGAATTCAAGATGGTCGGATCTTAGGCATTAGATGGTAATCTTTCCATTTGTGTGACACACTGCCTACTATTATACAGAAGGTACTAGAAGGTTGAATGGGCTAATTTTAACGATTTAGAGGTGGGGAAACACCATCAATATTCTAAGAAGATTATGTCCCACCATGAGCTATGATTGACTAGGAAATAATTCTAGGTTGACCTATGCTTTTGATATATTCTTGAACCTACACAAAGTATGGTGAAGAATTTTAGTTAACAGGTTGAAATGTAGGGTTTGGATTAAAGGTAGAAATGAATTATACATGAAAGACTAGAAGGGATAAGAAATTGGGCTGATAACCTTATGCCAAAGGAAGAAATGTGCAAAGACAAACACTGTTTGTATAGTAACAAACTTAATGCATCTTTCAATGTAGGAAACCAGAACAATCACACAGCCCAAGAGACTTTGGAAAATACTTGGTCGTGCACCTGCTAATCATTATTAAAGGGAAAGCAGATGTCAAGTTGGGACAGCCTCACTATCAGAGCTGAGCAATGTAGAACCTTGAATGCCTGAGGGACAGAAAGGACAGCAAGTGATTATCATAGTCACGTTCTTTATAGATTCTATGAGTTTTCCAACAGGACGTGAAACACTTCCGTCACTGTGACCCTTGGAAATAGTTCATGCGTACTTAAGGGCTCATCAGGAAGCTATGATCATTCGTATAGATGTCTTACTTCTTACATTTACTCGACTCATGATTATAAGCATATCTTCTCAAAGTGTGCTTTTCAAACCTAAGTTTATATAATGCCTTTGGACCTTTAAGAAAACTCATGTAAATACACACACACACACACACACACACACACACACACACACACACACACACACACAAGCATGGGAGGGATAAAGAGAGGGATAGAGGGAATCTAAATTATTTGAATTCTTAAAATTATAAAACAGTATGGAGAAAAAATACGTAGCTACTATTTATGATTATTCTATCCTATTTGATATTTGGTAAGGATTTGTTGAATGAAGTATGGATGAACCTAGATTTGCTGAGTGAAAGGCCACACTCTGAAGAAAATATAAAAAAATTAAGCAATTTCTACATAACTAGGTAATTGTGGATAGGAATAAATGTTTTGAAAAAGTTTGATGTCTTTTAAGTACAGACCACTATAGCTCCACAGATCTGCAATTATAATGCAAAATGTTCTACTCAACATTTTATTAATCTTATTCTCTTGCCAGAATAATAGAAATGTGAAAACTTTGCTATACTCCTTTAAATTTTTGAGAACCATCTTATACAAAAACACAAGAATGACACATTACGGAGGAACTAATGTTGCACCACTATCTGCAACTAATTATCATGATTAATAATTAAATTGAACAAATAAATTCATATGTGATACATGGGGGAGTGAAAATAACATAGAATCTTACTTGGATCCATTTATCTGGAATTGCCATTGCTAATCTGTAATCAAAGCCACCTCCTCCCTGGGAAGTTGGAGAACAGAGAGCCGGCATTCCTGATACATCCTAAAACAAAGTGCATTACAATTATCAGCTCATATTATTCAAATTAATTTCATGACAGCAAAGTCCAGACCAACAAATGAAGTTTAAAAAGGCATATATTTCTGAGTATTTTAATAACATAATTGTAAAAGCAAACACAATTTTGAATTCACATAATTAGTTCCCAATATGTCATTTTTCTAATGTTTTCACACTAGCACAACTTTTATTCCAAAAGGCTTTTTTCCTTTTCATGAGTATCAATTTGAGAACAACAACAAAAACAAAGTAAAAGTATTTTCAAAAATTGCTTAATCTTAGAGGCTTAAAAAAAAAATTCACCTACCATGTTTACCAAAACCAAAAAAAAAAAAAAAAAAAAAAATGTGTATAACCTATCTCTGCTATACTTCTATATCTAGCCCTGTGAGTACTACCTCCTGAAGAAATGGATAACACGGGAATACATTAACAGTAAGGAAAGAAGGTGGTTTCATTTTAGTAGGTTATACTGGAAAGGGTCACTGAGATCAGCCACTGGGTGTTTTCATTAGCAGATACAGAAACAAAGGCTCACTGAGGTGAAGGAATCTTGAAAGAGAGAGGCTTACTAATGGTGGAGTCAAGGCTCAGACATCAGACATCATCTGTTGTCAGTGTTTTCTTCTGTCATGATACCTTAGAATACTGAGACGTAAATATTAATCAAATAGACAACTGAGGTGAAAAATTGGGCAAAAGGATACTGATGTAGCAGAAGATATTTTTTGTAATAACAACAGCAAAATACAAGTTAAATACTATCATTCTAATGCTGCACTAGATTTCAAACAAATCATTTTCTTCTGTTCAGTGTCTGTGGCCAGTCTTATTTACTCTTAATTACCTCTTCTAGACTATATGTTTTCAAATGAAGTTTCACTATTTCCAATTCCTCTTTACAAAAACAATCAGCATCTTGTGAGATAGTTTGCTTCTATTTTGTCCTGTAATAAAATTCAATATCTACTAGTAGAATATAAAATTCTTTAGCTAAAGATTCAATTAAGTCATCCGACATTAAGCACTTGCTATACATCTGACTATCCAGTATTCTGTTTCCGTATAACTTGTTTCTAAGACACATAACGGAAGAAGTTGCTTTTGTTAACTAATGTGACCAAAGACTCTTGCTTAGTACTTAGTTAGCACTTGACACAAAGAAGGTATTCAATAAATATATTCTGAGCGAAGGACTTAGCAGTGCCAAAAGGGAAAAGATAAACAATTTATCTGATTTATCTACATGCATAAATGAGGGCATATACCTATACTTATCATGAAATGACAATATTTACCAGCCCATATATGACAACTGACATATAGTAGAGGGAGAGACTTAGACTTCTCCACCAGTATCTTCTAAATCTTTTAAGCTCTATATACAGTCTCCTTTAAAGTACATATTCTCTAGGCTTGGAACAAGCTTTTCAACATGTGTCCTCATTCAAATCCTTCTTTGGAAATTCTTACAATATGACATCACACTATGAAATCTGAGGTAGCTGAAATGCTGCTATTTTGATAATCTCATTGGCAAATTATCCCAACAGAAATGCATAGGAAAACAAATAGTTAACTTCTCTGGACTCAAAACTAATTTACCTCCATCTTATGGTAGACCAACACAAATTAACACACAATATGTCAGGATACAAACACTGGGAACTAAAATGCTTAAGCATAAAACTAAAATGTATTTTCTCACAGTTCTTTAAAGCTTATGATGGAAACAGAATGAATCAAGATTAACAGGGAAAACATTTTAAAAGGAGTACTTATCAAAACAGAAGTGATATGTTCACAGATATTGTAGGAATTCAGTTCAATTTGCTGATATAAAATGAGCTGAGAATATATTAAACATTGGGCTCCTCATTAGATGCTGGAGCTATGGACAAAATACTTTGCAAAGATTTATTGTGATCAAATGATCTGGAATGATTGCTGGTGGCTGAAATTTAAGTATATGTAACTTTACTTGAGAAAACAGATATTAGACTGTATTATATGTATCTTTTAAAAATAAAATATAAGAAAAACATGGATATCAAATTTGTCACAATCCATAAGTCAGAATCATTGGACGTTCATTAACTCATGCAATATTCCAAGTTTCCTTTACAAAGTGAGGTGCTGGTGGCCACCCGCTTAAATATAAAAGAAAGAATAAATATAAAGGTAATATATTCCAACTATGAAAACTATGTGTGCAATGATACAGTATATAAGAATGACTGTGTGTTTCGAATTTAAATAAATCCAGTTCTTTAAAATCTTAAGAGTACTTCTATCTACTGACCAAGAAAATAAGTGATATAAAATATTTCAATTAATTAAAAAAAACTTTGAACAATAGTGAACAGTTTCTCTAAAAAGTTTTTATTATAATTGTAATTAGTAATAAATTCTTATTTCTACTATACAGATTTATATAAAATTCTATCACTTATTCATTTTTCCAATTTTTTAAAAAAGTTCATGGAGATCAATTCTACACTTTGAAAAGACTCCCACTAGACAGAGAAGTCATGTATTGAAATTGAAGCAGTTTTCAATTTGAGTAGAATAAATTGAAAGCACATCTT
This sequence comes from Peromyscus leucopus, assembly GCF_004664715.2. Classification (NCBI taxonomy): domain Eukaryota; kingdom Metazoa; phylum Chordata; class Mammalia; order Rodentia; family Cricetidae; genus Peromyscus; species Peromyscus leucopus. The sequence continues at coordinate 27,436,973 of NC_051073.1, forward strand.
GCTTTTAAAAAAAAATCTAAAGCCAAGTAATATAAAGTAGACTAAAGTCTGAGAGTTTCATTGGTAGAAACACTGATAGTCAGACAAGAGTTCCCTAGATGATGGCACCATTTTCCTTGAAATGAGTGGAAAGATCAATGTAGCAATTTTAACATTCATGTATTAAGTAATTGCTTCTTTTTCTTCACCATTCACTTTTCATTTGCACTGTCATTAATTGTTTGTAGTAATCTGTCACACAGATTATCTCTGCTTTGGATTGTCACATATATTATTGACAAAATCATTTTTGATGTTTGACAGATAAATTAAAATACTGTTTTTAAGAAGTAAAATGGGATTTAAAATATTTTCTGTTCAAAGCACTTCAGAACAAGGAAGAGCTAATAGCTCTGAGCACAGGGAGTGAAGTAGGTACTATGAATTATTACTGGGTGTATTGTAGTTTTGGACTTGTGTTTTAATTTTATGTAAGAACTTGTTTCAGAACTATCTTTTGAAAATATACCCAAATGACACTGAAAAGGCAAAAGGTCTGACAGAAGGAAAACTGTTTTCTAACTATAGTCTAACAAGAGAGTTACAGAAACTAGCTAGAGTTTATTGTTTCTGAGAACAGACAGGCAGAAAAAGTGTATAAAAATAATAAATTCTATAAGAAGGACACTCACTGCAGTAAATGGAATGCCAACAGGACAAGGATACAGTTTAATCTCCTGACTGTTCTTAAACATAAGATTAGTATCTTATATGCTTGTGACTATACTTCATATAAAAATTATTAACATGCTAGCTTCAATTTTATTAATAATTCCTACTTAGAAGATTTGTAAAACCACAGGGCGAGTTAATATTAAACCAAAATTAGCAGAATCACTTAACAAACTTCTTAGTTTATCACATTTATCCCCAAGAAGAGAATTGCCAATTGTGCATATGCAAAATTATATCACTGCAGAACAGCTTTGGGACAGTAAATCATGAACTTTTAGTCATCATGACTAACTAGTGAACATTGGCAGCCTGAGAGCAACAGCATGAACAAGAAAGGTAACCGCATCTGAACACAAAATGCTTCAGAAAAGTGTGCAGGCAGGGATCCATGTCATCTCTAATGATTCAACCAGAAAATTAATGAATTAATTCATTAATACACTAACAGGCATACATCAATACTCAATCCTTTTCACCACTGAAGGTCTCAGGCAGAAGGACCAGTTCACTGATTAGGACATTTTTACTTCCTAACCACAGGCATGTACTTTCTAACCATGGAATAGTGACAAGCAGTTACTGTAAATGATGACCTGTTAGGAAAACAGTGAATTCCAAATATTGTGCTATCCTTACAAGATAGCTGGGCCATGGTCAGAGCACAATTCCATTTTTACAACTATTGCTGACATGAGTATTAGTTATTCAAATACTGTATGCTCACAGAATATTCTTTATTATAGGGAGTCAGATGGTGCAACGTCACAGTCTTACCTCTGCTATTGTAATAGAATCAGGATACAATGTGTGAGCCAAATGATTTGCCAACATGAGATAAATCAAAGCATCTTCATCAACTTGTAGTCCAAAATACTCATTATAGTCACCTGAGAAACCTTGACCTGATTAACAGGGAGGGGGCGGGGAAAAGGAATATAGTATATAAATAGGTATATCTTAAGTCTATGAAAACATATCTCAAATTGTGAGGAGTGTGCTACTGTAAGGAAATGTAATAAAGTTACCACCTGAAAATGTACTAACTCAGTATTCCTTTTCAATACTCAGAGATCAGAAAATCCTGCAAATCAAATTCTGTTTGAAAGAAACAACACGAAGAGCACTTTAAAGATGTAATTTAATTCTAATTAACTTGTATAGCAGTGAAATAAGTAATGCAACTGAAATGGAATGACAATGTCAAATTTCCAACACATTCCTACCATATCAGAACAAAGAAAAATAATAGTCCCTGAGACAGCCAAGCATGGGTACAGGAGGGCTTAAGGAGGACCTAACACACACTGCTGAGCTATTGGGTATGGACTGATCTAGGCAGGATTTATTGCCTCTATGTGGGTACCCACCACAACAGGCTCAAGCAGAGAGTCTCAATCCTCTGGTCACACAGATAGTTCTGATAAAATAAATGGGTCACAAACAAAACCGAGTAATGAATCTGGGAAAGGGTCTAGGAGGGAAGAGGCATGGCTGGTAGCAATGGAATGAGATAAGAGAGCCAGCAAAGGAACTTAATCAGAATGCATCAAATGCACATGTCAAAGAAAATAAAAGTATGGCAATGTTGGGTTCTACTTGATCCCTCTGAGATAAACAAGAGAAAATGTGAAAGGCACTTTTAAACCTAGAACTATTATTTACATCAAAAGGGCTGTGAAGTATGCAATAGAGATTTGCTGTGATGATGAATAAATTAGCACTAAACTTTCTACTGCCTCTTCTAACCTACTTCTTACTTTGTTTGCTTAAAGTATTGTTAGAATGATCATATCATTCACTGTGTATTCTATTGACAATTTACTCTTATTTACATTAAATCAAATCAATATTTACTACCAGCCTTCCCCCCAGTTCCATTTACCTAAGCACTTTACTTTGACCCTTGTTTTATCATGTCCATTTGCTGGTGGCTGGCACTAAAGGATAAGTTAATGTGTAATTATAAAAGGCCATGCCTCATGTTCTTTCCGCATATACACCTCAATAATAATTATCTGTCACTTTTCCCACTCTACTAACATCATTCTTCTTTCATTTACAATATGGAATGGACAAAAAGTGTGCGTCCATAAGTCATTCAGAGAAACTTTAAAAATTATTTTTATTTTATTATTGTTGTTGAGGTATCATGAAGATAAACAAATGAAGACAGAGAACCATTTCATGTAGTAAGTTCTTCCACCCAGTTTTACTAATACAGGTCATCAGGCTTGCATAGCAAACCCTTTTATCTGTGGAGCCATCTTGCTGGCCCAATATAATACTTACATATAGGTGTACGTGTATATTTATTATCCATGCAAATTAATCACATTTATCCTATTCACTGTTAGTAGAGCATATATGTAAGTTAGGGCTGGGGTGACATAAAAAATGTAACTTTCAATTAAATTCCATACCAGAAATATAATACAGATGGCCATACTGATCATCCTTATATGTTATATCCCCCAAATATATGTCTTAAAATTGAAATATTGTATCCTTCAGCTAAAATTCCCTATTTTCTCCAGCTCTGTACCATCCAGCTATCAAATCATAAGCCACACTTTATTTCCAAAGAATTCTGAATATATTGTTTTGGGAAATAGTCTACCATAAATTCAGACATTTTTTCATCCATGAAATAAATTACTTTTTCTTCCTAGATCTCAATGATGTCATCAAGAGTTTACAGATTAAATATTGCATCTTTATCCTAATTACATCATCACATATTTTTATAATCCATTTGCTTTGTAATTTTAGGTTTTTGTTTTTGACATGTTAAGTAATGTATTATTAATATATTACTTAATGTATATATTTTATATAATTAATATGCATAATACAGAGAGAGAGATAGAGAGACTCAGAATTTTTTTCCTTATGATTTCTTGGGCTTTCTACTCATGAAATGTATTTCACATCCCCATAAATTTTTGTTCATTTCCTCAATATCTCAGACCCCTGGGTCCTTCCTGGCCTTCAACAGAGGCTGATTTAAACTATGAAAGGATCTCTGGCTCTCTCTATTTGTCTTTGTCTCTTCAAAGACAGCTTCCGTCTAAACTGGAGGACAGATATAGGTGAAGCCTGGTGTGTGACAGTTGTAACTTCTTTCCTCCAAGCACTGGCAGTGTAGCAGTGGTCATCCTCTTCAGCTCCTTCCTTAGAAGACACTTGTCAAGATTTATTGTCTACACAGATCTCATCTTTATTTCCTTGTTGGTAGGATGTACCCACATATAGTTTTAAAAGTTTTATTTTATCGAAGATAGAATTTATGCTATATACACCATATTCTGATTATGGTATCCACTCTCCCAGCTTCTCTGAGATCCTCCTCATCACCCCTCCTATCCAGATTCATTCCATTTCTGTCTCATCTTAGAAAACAAATAGGCATCTAAAGAAAGATAATAAGATAAAACAAAAACAAATTTATTAGACTAGGATAAAACAAACAGAAGAAAAAAGGCAAAGAGAGGACAGGAAATTCATATAGATACAGATGCACACAGGCATCCTATAAAAACACAAAATCAGAAGCCATGATATCTATGCAAAGGGTCTGTAAGGTTAAAAAAAATGCCCCGAAGAAACATTATGGAACAAAGAACCTCCAAAGATACCAAAGAGTTGCACTTGCCATCCATTTTTAACCCATAAATTATCTCCAATTGATAACCACTTGCAAATGAAAATTTAGTTTTTTCCAATGGTGTCTCAGTGGAGACACAAACTACTCATAAGAGTGATCCCCGTGAACATCAATAGATGGCCAAAATGTATTTATATAGAATAAAATAAAGGCTGAGTATGGGGCCCCATAATTGAAATCCCATCACTCTGGAGGAAGGTTGAGAGAGAAGAATTAGGAGATTGAGGTCAGTGTAGTCTAACCAGCAAGATCCAGTTTCAAAAAAAAAATACCAATCATCTCTATATTTCGGGAATTAAAATTTTGAGTCTAATTTTGTGTAACTTTCAAAATGATACCTGATCAATTCTTCAATTTAATTTAAATCAAGTAAATGGCATGCATATTTTCTTCATGTATAATGCACAAAATGTTATCATTTATCATTCTTTATCTGGTTTAAAAGATGAATATATGCTTTAATAAATCCTGAATGTGCTGTGATAAATGGTTCTTTAAATTTTTTAAAGCCTTATATTAAGGACCTTTATTCCTAAGAAGACACATTCAATTGGAAGTGTATACTTTTGGATTTCTTTCTAATTAATTCATATCAGAAATGACCAGACAAAATGCATAAACAATAGACAATTAAAAGTGGAGCTGCCTGTGATGGCCATGCAGTGTCTATAGAAGAACCCCAAACCTAGCTACAACTTAACAATGAAAAGTATGCTTATCCTTTACATCTGTAACATAGCAGGTACCTACCCATGCCATGGTGATGATACAGCATGGATGTAACACCATCAAAACGGAACCCATCAAAGCAGTATTCCTCCAACCACCATCTTATGTTTGACAGAAGGAATCTTAAAACTTCCCAGCTAAAATATTAGACAGAAACGAATTTAAGTACAATGCAAACAGTGTTTTCCTTAGTCATTACATATCACTTGTTTGAAGTATGAATTAGAATTACTCCTTTGTCTCAAGCATGATATTCAAGAAACACACACAAACCGTAGAAAACATCCAATATTGTTTGTCTAATGAAGCTCATCCTAAAAGGAAAACATGTTAAATTCCCTTTAGCCACAAAATCTTTCAAAATCTGAGGAAAGTTAAAGGGGAAAAAAGAAGAATTACAGAGCATCTGCCTGTGCTGTCTCATCCAGGTCTTGACTCTTGTCAACCAGATTGTCCACTGTAGATAATGTAACTAAATATAAAAATGTTACTTATTACTGAATTTTAATCAAGATTTTTCATGGATCACATCATAGTCATGTAAGGAGATTATTTTCTTTATTAAGAATTATATTTACATTTACTAGAGTACTCTTTTATAGAAGTAAAAACGAAAGCCTAATGACAAAATCCCCACATATTTAATAAATTATAGCACACAGAGCCTAACATCCATCAAAGCAGAAGGAAAAAGAACGGTATAACTCAATTAAAAACGTAATGTGAAGCAACTATATCTTGGACAATTGAGGAGAGGGCAACGTCAATTAGTATTTCCTTCAGATGCACAGCTATGGCTGAATTCTCTATCTTATTACAACTGTAGTTTTAATACTTTAATACCCCATTTAGCTTAATGACAAAGCAATAATAGTGTATACAAGTCTTTAACACATCTCAAATTTATGCATTTTTAAACCTCCATATAAAAGAACAATCTGACATAAGCACAGATTAAGTCATCACATTCAACTCCAGAAATATATCTCTAACCTCTGAGGGAAGATGAATGCTGTTGCTAATACCTACTTGAAATAAGTTACCTTGAACTTTAATATTTCCTGAATGCGTGAACAATATATGGAAATAAAAACCCAGAAGCATAAGCAATGCAACAAACATGAAGGAAAACCTGGAAGTTCGAGATGCTTAGGTTAAATACTTATGAAGATGTATATCAGTTGTACTTTATTAACACGTTTGTTTGTTTTGTGACCATGTAAACATGTTTGAGCTTGGAGCATGAAAAAACCAAGTACATGTCAGATAGAGATACCAAGTGAAATACTCCATTTATTTTCCATTTTATTTTTTGGGACCATGTTGCAGTTTGGGTGAGAATGGCCTCTCCATGGCTTATATATTTAAATGCTTGGTCAATCTGTTTGGGAAGGACTAGGATGAGTGGCCTTTTTGGAAAAGCTACGTCATAGGCAGCAGGCTTTGTGATTTCAAAAACCCACATCATTCCCAGTTACCTCTTTCTGTCACCTGCTTGTGCTCAAGATATAAAGTCCCAGCTCTGGTCCAGTGTCCTGCTTCCCTGTCTGCTGCCATTCTTCAGTGTTGGCAATGGACCCTAACACTCTGGAACTGTCACCCCCAAAGTGAACACTCTCTTTTATAAGTTGTCTTGGTCATGGTGTTCTGTCACAGCAATTGATAAGCAACTAAGACACATAAGATATCTCACTGAACATGGAACTTACTGACTGGCTAGACTACCTAGCCAGAAAGCCCCAGGGACTCTTCCTAACTGTGCTGACCTTGGGGTGGGAGTACAGCCACACTTTTATGAATCTTTTCGTGGGTGCTGTGGATGAACATAGACTCTCATGCTTACTCAGCAAATACCTTATCTACTAAGACATCTCCCTAGCCCTACCATTTAAGAAAGATATTCACATTTATAAAACAGAACTCAATAAAAGGAGATATGCTGCAACTGTACAATAATCAAAATTTTTGTATAGTAATTTATATATATATATTTCATATTTTTTTAAATTATTAAACTAGGAAATTAGTTTAGAGATGTCTTAGATTTACAGCAGAAGTAGAACGGAATCATGTAGAGATTGCCTATATGCCCTGTTTACCTTTACATATATCATAGTTATTTTAAAAGGTGCTGTGGATGACTGATAAATAAAACACAGATTGGCCAGTAGACAGGCAAGAAGTATAGTTGGGACTAGCAGAGAAGAGAATTGAGAGAACAGGAAGGCAGAGAGGAGGAGACACCAGCCTGCTGTCCAGGGAACATCACGTAGAGGCAGCAGGTAAAGTCACAGAACAAGTGGCGACATATAGATTAACAGAAATGGGCTGAGTATAAGAGTAAGAGCTAGACAATGGTAGGCCTGAGCTAATGGCCAAGCAGTTTAAATAATATAAGCATCTGTATGTTTATTTTATAATTGGGCTAAGGGATGCCTGGGCTTGGCAGGACCCAGAAAGAAAAACTCTAGCTACGAATGGCGCCCAACGTGGGGCCCAAACCCATGACCCTGAGATTAAGAGTCTCATGCTCTACCGACTGAGCTAGTGAGCTAGCCGGGGTCATATACAGTTTTATTATATATATGTATATATGTGTGTATATATGTGTGTGTATGTATATATATATATATATATATATATATATATATATATATATATATATATGAGAGAGAGAGAGAGGGTTTTTTTTTTTGGGGGTTTCGAGACAGGGTTTCTCTGTGTAGCTTTGCACCTTTCCTGGAGCTCACTTGGTAGCCCAGGCTGGCCTCAAACTCACAGAGATCCGCCTGGCTCTGCCTCCCGAGTGCTGGGATTAAAGGCGTGTGCCACCACTGCTCGGCTGAGAGAGAGAGGTTTTTAAAAATAAAGTCTTTAAAGGGACAGTAAAGGTAGTATAAAAATAAGCCATGTAAAGATGGATATTACACAGAGAATCTGGATTGTGTTGTCTTTGGGATTTTAACTACAAAAAAATTGATTTTAAAAGCTGTTGAGTTAAAAAAAATGTATATTTTAAAGTACCTTGACTTCAAAATTTGGATGTAAGGATATTTTGCTTTGGAAAGGAGGCTCTGCTTTTGTTTCCACAGAAAGCCAGGGGCTATGGATTTGTTCCAGATTAAGATGCATCAGGTTTGACCAGCCAAGCCCCCTAAAAGGTCTCCAATGACACAATGGCTCAGATGATCCAACATCCAAAATGGTTTCAAGGCAACTGGTTCAAAAGTTTTACCCTCACGGACTACTCCATAATCCTAAATTTTTCTTTGTGTCCCCATAAGATACAGCGGCCCCCTCCAGCAGCAAGTAGTAAAAAAAGCTATGCCCAAATTCCCAAATATACCATGCTGGCTTTGCAGATGGAATTGGATCACTCCTTCTCTAAACCCAGACATATTGCTTAAAAAAAAAAAAAAAAGTTAAGAGATTCTTGTGTCCCAAATCAGAAGAGTCCTCTGGTGTGGGACAGGAAAAAACAATATTTTTACTTAAAGCAGGTTGATTATAAATACAATCTTCTTAAAAAAAGGGGGGGGTAGTTTAGATATAATAGGATGAAAGGGTAGATTAATGAACATACTTTTAAAGAGTAACAACTTGTTTAGAAATGTATTACATTGCTATGGATTTTAGTTTATTGATACAAGTTTAAACTTAATTTTGTTATACTGTATGTATATTTCTATTCTCGCTTGAGGTATTATGTTTATATAACTCATTTAGGTTGTAATGGATAATTAAGAAATACAGATTAATAATTAGTCTATTATGATAGTCAAACTTATAGTCATGTTTTTTAGGTATATAGAGATATAATTCAATTAGGTAGGTAATCTTCAAACACTTCAAAGACCTACAAAATATGGCATTTAAAATGTTTTAAAACTTTAGACTTTCTGGACAGTGAGACATGTCTGCTCCTGGCAGCACCAATTTACTTAAGAGAGGAGGATGGGCATCAAAGACACTCTATATGGAGTTTATCTTCTTCTTGGCAAAAATAACCATTTGGACAAGAAACTGTTCTTGCCTGGATTGCTTGAAAAAATGTATTGACTAGACATGCAGAACCCATAAGAAGGTGACCACTGAACTTTGCTTGGTGAAATAGTCCTTCAGGTTCCTGCTTCGCAGAGGAAACTGCCAGACATTCTACAGGACACAGAGAAAAGTGATTGGGAGACTCTAGCCCTGTGGGCTGAGGACAGATGCCCCAAAACTTTACAAAGGAACATTAGATGACTGTCCAGGCTGCCGCTGTCTCTTGTCTACCATACAAGACTCCGGAAAGTTACTTACATCCTTCTCCCTTTTCTCAGATAATAGTATATCCTTCTGAGGTCTTTGATTGGTTGAAGACTAGAGATAGTTATAATTTTCCTTCAGTTATGATAAAAGATAAGTTAGATATGAACCTTAGACTCACAAATATAAGATAGATAGGATATCTTCTTTAATATTTTAACTGTAATTCTTGCTTGATAATTGTTTTGTTATATGTAGTTTTACTATGTCAAAGTTAAAACCTTCCTTTAAAAAAAAGAAAGAAAAAGTACTGTGGATGATTGATTGATTGATAAATAAAACACTGATTGGCCAGTAGACAGGCAGGAAGTATAGGCAAGACTAGCAGAGAGGAGAATTGAGAGAACAGGAAGGCAGAGAGGAGGAGACACTAGCCTGCCATCCAGGGAGCATCATGTAGAGGCAGTAGGTAAAGCAATGGAACAAATGGTAACACATAGATTAACAGAAATGGGCTGAGTATAAGAAGAAGAGCTAGACAATGGTAGACCTGAGCTAATGGCCAAGCGGCTTAAATAATATAAGCATCTGTATGTTTATTTTATAAGTGGGCTAAGGGACTGACTGGGCTTGGTGGGACCCAGAGAGAAAAACTCTAGCTACAAGAAGGTTCAATTCTATATGAAAATTTCAAAAGATTTGAATAGGTTACAGCTTTGCATGTCAATAATAGTTTGAAAACATTGCTTTTCAAAAGCACGCATACTTATCAATAATGCTACATAGTTGCACATACTTTTATCTTGTTAAAAAGGTTCATTTATATGTTTGTGTGTGTGTCTGTGTGTGTGTGTGTGTGTGTGTGTGTGTGTGTGTGTGTGTGCGTGCGCGCGCGTGCATGTTCCTGCCATGAACACAAAGACTAGTAATAGACTTTTGATCTCCCAGAACTGAAGCCTGTGTAAGACGTCAGGCTTGCTATGTGGGATCCAAACCCTGGTCATCAGGATTGCAGTGCATGGGTACACTAAGCCATGTCAAAAACCCACATGCACTTTCGAAAAGTAACCTAAATGTATTGTTTTAGTAGAAGCCACCTCGGGGTAGAAAGAATATTTGTTTCAATGATAAATATATAAAACCATAAACAAGACAATACAAACTGTCCTTGGGCCTTATCTGACACTCACTATTCTTTATTTGTGTGGGGGTAGAGAGTATTATACATAATTTTTGTAAGTTTAATCCATGCAGACAGAGCAAATGCCTTCCAGGTTTTCCTGGTTTGTGGCACTTTGCCTTTCTTATGCTATATATTTCTACGTATTTACACGACTGGTTTATACTAAAGAACATTAATTTCACATAATAGAAATACTACAAACTGAATAATCTTTAGGTAAAAAAAGATTCATATAAAACTGCATTCTAACATCTGTGAAGGTGAAAGAAAAGGAAAAACTTATCATGTGATATTGCTTTTCAGAGACAAATAGAAGAGTGATGTGAATTCAATCACTGAAAAAGCATTTCTCTGTCATGTTTTTAACTAAAAAGTATCACTCATTCCTCTTACTACAATAGTTTACCTGTTCTCCTATTGGCCAAAAAAGAGCAATAAAATTCTTTAACATATGAAAAGAAACAGCAACATCTGGTTGTGACAATGTGCAAATATATTTTATTTGCAAGGATGAAAAACAAAAACAAACAAACAAACAAAAACAACACTGTCTTCTGATATTCCAAAACTAAGCAAATGACAATGGAGTATCTAATTAGAAACTTTCAATGGGCAATTTTTATTCTTTAGAGTTCTAAAGCACTATTAACCTGAAGAAAAGCCTAAAATCTAAGAGACACAGCCAAAAGAATCATCGTGCATCTGGAAAGAATAAATCAAATTTGTATTGGCTCCAAAATAATGTCATTATTTTTGAAGATTCACTGATAAAATGAATGTATCTCCTACAAAATGACTGAAGAGAATAAAGATGCGCAGCATGAACAAACAGTGCAAACTAACATTGAAAGTTCACTTTTCTAAACGACATGTAGAAAATAGACGCAGGAAAAAATTTGAGACATAAAAATTTAAGGTTAAAAAGCGCAATTGAAAGAACTAAGTTAAAAAATGAAGCCTCCAGAGAAAACTAGATAGCTCAGTTGGCAACGTGTTTTTGCTATGCAAGCAGGAAGAGCTAGGTTCAATACCAGAACCAATGTAAAATACACAAGCACTATGGCCTATGATTGGAATCCTAGAGGATGGGGGGGGGGCAAAGATAAGGGATCCCTATGTCTAGGCAGATAGCTAGCTTCTCTCTAAATCAGGAACTACAGGACAGTGAGATACCCTGTCTCAAGAAAACAAGATGGAAGGCATCTGAGGAGGCACACCTGAGTGAAGTTTACTTCAAGCCTCCAAACACATGCACATACACATGTGTAATCATCACACTAGTGAACACACACACAAAAAAAAAAAACACACTCCCACACAGACAAATAGACAGAGTATTATTACATTTCTGTTAAACATGCTCAACTAGATTATTATATTATTAATTAATACTAGATTACTAATTATTAATACTAGATTATTAGGAGCAGTTAAGCAAAAATAATTAGGTTTATATGACTAATACTTTATAAACACCTGGCCATTGTTGCATAAGAAAAAAGAAGCAACGAGAATCAGATAAAAAAGAAATGTGAACCTATAAAGAACATTCCACTATTGTGGTCCAGCAATTGTGTGTATTACCTTACCATACAACATGTAGGCAATGTAGTTGACTGTAAACTCAGTGGCCTGGTGTCATGGGATGGATATTTGATCACACTGTGAATCCCAAGATTGCATTAATTAAACAAATCAACCTTGAGTCCAGAGGCTGAGCCAGCAACTAGTTTACAGGAAGTAGTCATACAGAGTAAGAAGGAGTTCAGAAAATGGAAAGAAAATGCACAGGAAGCAGTGAGGAAGGACTTGGAGCCTTTTTGGTTTGGGATGGCAGAAGTTGCAAGACACTGCCTAAGGAGGAAGGTCAGCTGCTTGTTCCTTGGCCTTTCTGAGCTTTCAGGTTTTCACCCCAGCCTCTGACTCTCCAGTCTTTATTGATAAAATCATAAGATTGAGATTTAGTTTAAGACCAACAGACTGGCCAAACTCATTTGAAATATACTGATTATATTCAAGTCACTAAATAAGGGAATTAGAGAACTTTCCAGACAGAGAATCACAGAAAATAATGTTGATTCCACAGAACAAGCAGATAAGGACATGTATTTGCATGTACAGAATGTAGAATGTAATGTTTAAAAAAAAAAAGTCAGATCATGGAGTGTTACCAAGGTACTAGGATGAAGATGTAGCTATCTTTATGTCTGGCTTTAATACATAAACATTGAATTTGATGTAAATGATGTATTTGCTTATAAAATAAATACATTATCTCAGCTCACTGAACTCAAATTACAATAGAACTGGTTCAGGAGTACTCAAGGCCACCTGCAGAGTTCAGAGAGTCACTAAGGAACTTCAATAGAAGGTTTGGGATATAGGTTCACTTATGACTGCCAGGATATTTATACATAAACATATAAAATGGAGTCAGCAAAGGGAAAGATTGCCCTGGCATCATCTGAGAGTCAAGTCAATGCCAAATCTATGTGGGTTGTGGCAAGGGACCAGCTCCACAGTACATATAACAGTCTAGACTTCCAGAACAAAAGCAGGTATTCAGCATAACCACATTGCACAATGAATATACAGAAAGAGATGGTTACCATTCCTAGAAATAGTAAAAGCCTTCTGAAATTTACTAGACTTGCCAGCAGGTATTTTTCCAGACAACCGTTCTAATTATGTACCATGTAATTTCTTTTTTCTCTACAAGACCAGAAACCATCTTTGGCTAGGTAATTATAAAATAACTAGTGCTACTAATATGGGTAAAAAGTAAACATAATTTTAACATCATTTTATTCTAAAGCTAAGCAGACTTCAAGATCAACAAAAGGAAGTTTAAAAATCTAGGTGAAGTATGATGTCTTGAATTAAACTCTCCTGCATTCACGAGGAGAGTGAAAGCATTAACGTCATACATGAATGAACTAGTTTGTGGGATCTAAAAATCTGCATTTTTAGTGTGCCACTAGAACAAGCTTATGGGAGTATGTCATGAGTCAAAATAAATATTTCTGAGGGATGGCTAATACTATATGTTAGAATTTTTAAATTTAGTAATAAGAAATTCTATGTTCTTCATCTTCCTGGAGTAGAGAAAGGGGAGTCATGATATATCCCAAAGTCTGACCAAACGACAGATGCCTCATAATGTGCTCACTAGCTACAGGAATGAACTCAGGCTTTTCAACTGAATGGTTACCTTGAGTCAAGGAATAAAAAATGTCTGGTAAATGGTATGATAAAAAATTCAATTGATTTTTTATATCTGAAAATGTCATCAGACAGCTGGTAACTCAGTTGATATATACACTTGACTAGAATCCCATAAAAATTTAAACCAGAATTTATCATGGCAGTATTGTTTTGGAGTGTTCCAACATATAAGGTCAGCCATTAATTTTTAGATTACTCTCTTGATATAAGGCACTTAACCCTCCCCTAATAAGCCATGGTGGTGAAACCTAATGTCTGGTCCATTGAGAGAGCTAGGTGGTAACATTTAGACTATGATGCCAAAACTACATCAGTGGTCTGCATGAAAATGCTAGATAAGCAGCCAAATATGGTGAACTATTTGTACATGAATTAGGAACAAATAATACGTTCACTCATTTCAGTAAAACACCACAATTTCACTTAAATGAAGCATAAACATGGTTTTAATATTTGTTTTAAATATTTATATTAAAAATCTAGAAAAATGTACATATATAGCTGACATTCTTGTTAATCAAAAACTACTAAAATGTTTAAATCATAGATGTCTTATATTTAAACTAAATACACAGAAGATGATATATACATTTAAGAATCCCCAGCAATCAAAATAATCAGGATTCTAATTGGTTTAACGGGTTGAAATAGTCAGTTTCTAGTCAAGTAATGAGATGTATTAAGGAAATTTTTATCATGCACAGATAATTCCAATATTAAGACTTTTCCAAAATATCTGTAAACTCAAAATTGTTGATTGTCTCACAGTCTGCCAATAAACTTTGTAATGAAATAAAACACAGCCAAATTTTCTTGGCAAGCAAATGTAATCAGATATAATGACATTATTTAATGAAATCACATTTTGTAATTCAAATCTATTTGCCTAATGTTCTATTTATTTGTGGTCCAGAATATTGTCTGAAATTTTCAAAATAAGCAACTTGGGTCAACAGATGTTACTAAACATACTAATGTTCTATACTAATAAATAAAAGATATTATTAAACTGAGGCTAACTCACAAAAACAACAAGAAACGTAGCACATTCCTCTTAGCTGTTCTTCAGGTCCTGTGGCTGCACAGCTAGCTAGTCAAGAATGAATCATAAATGCACGAACCAAAATCCTTGATGTTCTGATTTGTATTTGAACTGAAGTAACCACATAGGCTTGAGGAAAGCTTTTCTGAGATCATTTTTATCTTTTTTGTAGTATAATGTATTATTAATTATTTGGGAGTTGGATACATGCACGCAGTATTAATTGTATTTACCCAATATCCAGTCCCCCATATAACTTCTTTCAGATCCAATTGCCACCATCCAACTCCTCTCAACTTCCTGTTAATTATCTAAAATATACCACTTTTTAAATTAAGTGTACATATTGATCATTTTGTTTATGCTTTAAACTATAAATTCTGAGAAAAACATGATGTGACCAGAATGCATTAATACACATGCAATACTAAAACTATATGATATAAACATTGGAAAAGAAGCACTTACACTAAAAATGACAGAAGATTCCTATGTTCTATTTATTATCTGGGTTTTATTCTGTACATCTTCATATGATATAAGGTACCATAGTGTTTGGTCAAATTATATCCAGTGAACCCTGATAATTCAAATTAATTATTGTACAAAACTAAATTTCTCTTTGGGCCTGAGTTATAAATAGCTTATAATATATAGCATCAAAATGGATTTTACTTAAGTGATCTGAGTTCAGAAAAGGTATTCTCTTTTTGTTTGCCAGTTGTTGAGACAGGTTTCCACTATATATGCCTGGTTAACCTGAACCTTGCCCTGTAGGCAAGGCTGGAGTTGGGCTCACAGAGATCTGCCTGCCTCTGCCTCCCTAATACTAGAATTAATCCTACATGCCACTGAACTAGGAATGCAGGTATACCTTAACAAATGAATGAACAATATAGAATAACATAGTGTTAGATTTCTGTCCTAAATGTAAACCTATCCTAAAAATACTCAAATTTTTTCAAGTCTTATTTTTCTCTAATTTAGTATATATTATCTACCCAAGGAAGATTTTAAAAAAGCGAGCTTTTATGAAGCATGCTTTTAAAAAAGCTTTTAGGAGCATGCTTCGGTGTCTGAGCATGTTTGTATATACGTGTACATACTGCATGCACCTATAAACATATGGTAAAAGTAGCAATGGAGCAACAAGGGCAGAATAAGTAAAAGTGAAAAAAAGTAAAAGTCTAGCTGAAAAGGTGGTCTCCAGGTTCAAACAATAAGAAGGTGGGCAATTGAGAAAGATAATTGAAAGAAAACTAGCGCTGTCCTCTGAGCTTTACAGTCATGTAAACACATGTACACACACCTATAAACATACACACACACACACACACACACACACACACACACACACACACACACACACACACACGCTTGCTTTTAAATCTTGGAAAAACTTTGTCACTATCTTCTGCCAAGCTATGCGTCTGTTTCATGAAAGTCCTAACATTTAATCAGACACAGTTGAGGTATTCTGTGGACCTTCACAGAGGCCATGCTAATAACACTGTTCTTCTGGGCATGAATTAGTGTAGATTAGGTAGGCACATATAGGCAACATGCATATGTATGTTTTTCAAACATGGTTAAAAACCTAGCCTTAGTTATAAAATGAAGCTGACTATAAAAAAAAATAAGGGACAGTAATTTGATTATATATGCAGCAATACAAATATGTTTTAGCTAGTAATTTTGTGGGCTTATTTTAAAGGTAAAAGTTGGGAAAAATTGACTATTTATATATATTTTAACTTTTTCATTCTAATTTATGTCTAATAAGAAAAACATTTAAATGAGCTATTATAATATTTACATTTTAGAAATTTCACAACTTGCTAATTCCTCATTGTCTTATTAAATTATAATTAAATATACAATGCTTATTATCTTATATTTAAGCCTTTCCCTTTCAAAAGATGGCTTAACAGATACACTGATGAAAACAGCATCCACCCATAAGACGTAAGCTCTCTCCTGCGGAACTTCTGACTCTCTTAATGGACATGTCTGTTATCTCCTTTCTCGCTGGCTTATTTTCCTTTTAATTTTTTTATTTTATTGAGTGTGTGTGTGTGTGTTGTGTGTGTGTGTGGTGTGTGTGTGTACGTACGGAGTTGTAAAAATAAAGATATCTGGTACCCTACCTTGATGTATTTCATGGGAAAGCTACGCCTTATTTAAGTTAATGAAAATGACCATTGTAGTTCTAATACACAAGGAGGTAGTACTTAATTAAGAGTAAAAACTGAATTCTAGCAAAGTTTACCAAAGTTCACAGGAACAAATAATCTTTCTAGACATCAGAGTAATGATTTCTGAAGGAAAGTATGGAGTTGGTTTCTCTATAATTTTATATATTCTCATAGCATTAAATGTAGACTGAAAGGGAAATTCAAGATCAGGATATCTGAGTTTCAGAATATGGACTAAATGATTTGAATTAACATACACTCATAGATTTAGAACAAAAATATTATCACATAAAACCCAAATATCATCATCATCTTCCATCTTTCTCCTAATATAACTCTACCCACCCTCGAACATCCAGCATGAAGTTTTTCCACAATTCTGTGCATCATGCCCCTGCAAGGCAACATTTATGAGTGAGTTCCAGTTTCCTTACCCATGAATGCTTTGTGAGGGGAACCATCTATTATACTACTTTTCTATTAATTTAAGTCCAACTGCTCTGCCATGAATTAATAATGCACATAGAAAATGTTTTTAAAAATAGATGCCAAATAAATGCTTTTTGAAAACAAAACTTTAACTCAAAAGCAGTGCAGGGGGGAAAAAGCATGTTAAAATGATTTTACAGAGGCATACATAGAGGAAAAAGAAATGACATACAACAAAACTCCTTGGCTCCTGAAAGAAATATACAATAACTACCGTGTAAGAGGAGAGCTACAAGTGTCTCTGATTAGTTAAAGAAGAATGTACAGTACTAACATCATGCAGAAAACTGAGTAAGACATTAGTTAGAAAATTTAAGTAAAAATCATCCTCTTTTTTATAATTCCTCTTTTGGGATCTTTACAAGATATTTACCACTACAAAAATAAAATCACTATATTCTTTACTAATCTTATTTCTCATTAATGAATTCATTTCTCTATTAGAAGTTTAAATACACAAGGACATTTAGGCAAATACACATTGCAAATTAAAAAAAAAAAAAAAAAAAAAAAAACAGAGTAGTAGTTCTAGGCCATAGTTAAAGTTTACACTGGCCTGCATGTATAGCCTACATTGGGATAAGAATGCTATGATTAAATATTGAATATTTCCTCAAATGTTGCCTAAGTCTCCAGTGAGGACATAAAAGGATGGCACCATAAAACATCAGCATCCTTGAGGAATCCTCAGCTTCTTTTTGTTTGTTTCATTCATAAATTTTGCATTTGCACGTTGCTGCCTAGATTTTCAAATAGTTCTGCAATGATTAATTTAACAAATCGTCCAGATGAATCAAATATAATCAAGAAATTTTACATACAAATGATTTAAATTCCAAGGATAGATTCATGGGCAAAACCAAACTTCCAGCATCCTGGAATTATGTTAACGTGAAAATGGATTAGTCTCAACAAAATAAGTACAATTTTTAAAAGTAAAGCCATGAAACTGGGTTCTTTTATTCCATGAATATGCAAAAATGTATAGAAACAATGGTATACTTTATTAAAGTTAGTTTCATCTGGTGAAATTAAAATATTGATATATAATAAGTGCTTACTAAATGCTACACTTTATAATGAATGTTTTGCATGATTAATTATGTAATTCCCAAAACAATTCTCAGAGGCACAAATCATGACAGGGGTCAGCAAACTTCTCTTGTACAGACAGGAAATAAACATCCTAGGCATTGTCGGCCATTGGAGGCCTTGACTTATGCTACAATGACTCAGCTCTGTTGTCAAGCAAAGGTCACAGTGAACATGTACCGAGGATTGTTGAATTTCAAAATAAAATTATTTATAAAAACAAGCAACAGCCAGACTTGGCCCAGAAGCCATATGATTTGCTCTCCAGGCAATGCCAATTTATGAATTATACCAGTATCAATATTTAGTTTTCACATGGCCACATATCTAGATCATGATGAAATCAGAATTTAAAGTCAGATCTACTACCATATAAGACAGCAGTTGAAAAAATTCTAATCTAGTCTGGAAGAAGAAGAGATTTAATAGTAAAACATGCACAGATATATTCTGGAATAAAAATGAACTATTTGTAATAAATAAATCAAAACATTACAAGCAAGCATTATCATAATAGACATACAGTCCTAACAATAGGAGCTTACATTCCTCAGTATATTGGACCATATGGTAAATCAAATTTCTTTAAGGATCTAATTTCTTAGAGCTCCATGGTATGCTTAGGATGTGTGTGTGTGTGTGTATGTGTGTGTGTGTGTGTGTGTGTGTGTGTGTATTATAGGGTATTACATATTGTCATCTGTATCAGTTACTTTCCTACTGTCATGACCAAGATGACTTAGAGAATGTTGGAGAATGGATGGTTTAATTTGGACTTATGGATCCAAAGGATACCAGAATCAATCTCTATCACAATATGGAAGCATGAGAGTAACTACCAGCCTGAAAACAGAGAGAACACATTGAAATAAGTTCATAGCATTTGAAATCTCAAAGCCCACCCCTAGTGGCATATTTCCCTAGACAGACCACACCTCCTAAACCTACTCAAACAGTGTCACCAGCTGTGGACCAAATATTCAGATGCCTGGAAACATGGGGGATATCTCATCAAATCGCCATATCATCTATGTCCTGGCCCTTTGCAAATGTGTAGTGTATGTCCAGGTTGAGAATAATGGTCTATACCCGGCCCATGACCTGCTCGGGTAGAGCATGCCTGTCATACTAAATAAAGCTACATATCACTTGCAATAAATTCCAGTTAACAGGCATAGTAACAGGGTCCATGCTGATCTGGATTCCATACTTTGACATTATCTTACACACTCAATACTAGCCACAGAGGTCTGCTTCTGTGCCTGAAGCATAGTTGAGTTCCTCTCACCTACATACTTGTCTAGCTATTACTTTGGCTAGAATTCTCTGTATTTATGGCAGAGTTCCACTAAATGTCAACCACATTTCATGCTACCCACATCTGTGTGCACCTAGTTTTCTACCAACCACAAGCTAATGCATTATAATTTATCACTTATGTGATACTATGGCCATTTTCTGCTTAGCAATCTCTTCCCTTCTATAAACCAATCATGTGCCATTATATAACTGGTTTTAACAGCTGATGTATTACATATCTTCTTTCAAGTAATAAATCTCTGCTTCTGTCATACAGCTACTGCATTTTGTTCACAGCTGTTTAATCCCCAGAGCCAGCAGAGCACCTGTTACTTAGACAACACAAGAAATACCTGCAAAATGAAGAAATGACCAGAGGTACAGTGCTAGAAATCACATCTCCTCCTTCCCATTATAAAACTCCATGCAACACTTCCCTTTCTGGATCTAGGCGCTTCAGTTTGGAGAACTATGTGCATAAACACACACACACACACACACACACACACACACACACACACACGCCACGCAACGCATGCACGCACACATGCTCACACACGCACACATACACACACACACACACACACACACACAAAGAAAAGAAAAAGAGAAAAATAAAAGCTGCTCACATCTCACACATTGAAGGCATATTTGAAATTCCTAGTTCCTTCATATTTTATTCACAATGAAAGAAGCCAAGTTTTGTTTGGCTTGTTTTTTTTTTTTTCTTTTGTATTTAGATCATTACAATCCATTGTTATCCAAATGTGGAGAAATGTTATTTTGCCTCTGAGTAAGATGGCAGTTAAGCAACATTGTAATACATACTAATATCTTATTCACTTTCCCTTAGTTTTCATACTTTAACTTAATTATTTAAACTTAAGTACTTTTATCTTTAGCTTACTTGATAAATGAAAGCTTGTTCATAGAAGCTTGTTTTTCAAAATGTATGCTCAGCTTAAAAACCATATCCATCTAATTAATTTTTTATTGTCTCTTCAATCCCCTTGGACCAAATTCTGCTACTTTTCCCAAAGTTAATACTTAGCCCTAAAAATTCAGCAAATTCCACAGTGGTTGTTAGATATCAGCATATCTCTACACAGACAAGTACCCAGAGGGGTTTCTGATGCAGTCTTCAACAATCGTATATGAAACCACTGTTTCCAAGCACTGAGAACACTGTTTCAACCATGTGGCCTCTGGTCCCAGAAGCACTGCTTAGGGCTAGGCATGTTCGCCCGAGGAAGGAAGGCATAGGAAGGTGCCACACAGTAAGATGTTCTATTGCTCCTTGAAGGTAAAGCTCATATTAAAGGATACTTTATTTAAGAATATACATTTTAAATGCCATTATTTGATTACACCAGGCATTTAAAAAGCTGCTGATTTAGGGTAGTGAGATGGCTCAGTACATCAAGAAACATGCAGCCAAGTGCGAAGACCTGAGTTCAATTGCAACCCTCACTGAGGAAGAAAAACCTCACCCCTACGAATGGTCCTCTGACCTCCACATGCCAACAATGGGACCTGATTGCTTCTCCTATCCACACACATAAAATAAATCAATAAAATGATTTTCTAAACCGAGAACTGCTTATTCAGACACCACCCTTCCTTTCAGACAAATTCTCCCAGACTACATTTTCAATACTTTTTGCAAGCTTCACTAAAGGTCAGTGGCTAGTTTTGTATTATTTGCTGTTTTTCACTGACATGATGGACTGTCGCTGTGATCACGTCAAACTCCTCCACAGCATGAACTCTAAACAACACACAACATGGAATAACTGTCAGAGGCACAAAATTGCTTAGCTTGTTAATGTGACTCTTGTTTTTCACTGAGGATGGGACGCCAGGATGAAGAAAGAAAGAAGAGAAAACTACCATTTACACAGGGCCCAGAACATATCAGACGCCTTTTCCATAATGTTATCCCTCATTTGCTCACAGCACTATGGTAAGAGGTAGACGAACACAAACTTTGCCTCAACCCTTTTAAGGTCTCTAATTGGGCAGAGAAATTAATTTGAAATATGAAAACAGGAGACAATTACACACATTTCAATTTTGCATGAAACAAAAGTCTTCACAATGAAATGAAGATCCAAAGTAGCAGCCCCTAAATATTTATAAGTTAGGGTTGAAAAGAATGGCAGCTGTGAAGTAGCATATACAATAAACAGAGAAACAAAGGAAAATAAATGTTCTTTCAGGAGTGCATCCAAGTACGTGTGGAGGCAGGGCTTTAACTTCTTGTTATACTTTATTATACTTTAGTCACCATTCACGTGTGTATGTTTGTGTGTGTGTGTCTCTCTGGGTGTACATATGTGGTCCAGTGCACCTCTGTGCACATGCATGTAGAGGCCAGAAGATGGCATGGGAGTTTTTCTATGGTTTTATGTATTTAAAAAGTCTTTGCACAGAACATAAAGGGGATGTAATTAGGCTGAGTGACTGATCCTAAGCACCCTGGATCTACCTGTCCTTGTCATCTCCACTAGGAATAAGATTGCAGATTTGTGCCATAATATCCAGCTTTTATGTGGTTTCTAGGATCAAAGTATATGTCCTTATATATGTGTGGCAAGTACTTTTCACATAATTTACCTCATAAGTTATATTGAGCAAGGTACATTTTACATAATTCTCCAGCTCCCTTCTCTAATACTAAGAACAATTCTTTGCTTCTAGCATAGTGTGAGCAATACACAATTGGGAGTTCTATCTTGTGAAGAATCAGAGGGACTTGATTTTCCAAGTGTCCTTAAGTAAGAAGCCATCATATGCCAAGATGGAATATTGTGTGTTGGTATATCCCAGATGACTTTAACAGAGTCACATTATCTAATTATATATATTTTTAAAGAGATAAAACAAGAGATTTTAGGTAAACAAGGTATTCTGTCAACCCAAAATCACTGGGTAGATAAAAGGAAGTTTGGGACAATGGTCCCGTTCTATCTGATTCACACTTCCTAACTTTGTTTATCCTCAGACAGAAATCTACTGAAGATCATAACCTACATGTTCCTATATCACTGGAGCCATAATCTTTAAATTTTACTTTCTGTTTCTTTCATTTTATTTTGCTTTGCTGCTTTGCCCTAACTTTGCTGGTTACTTCAAATTTAGTTAAGTAAAGAAAGCTCTATATATACCACAGGAAACTCCTGAGTGTGGTGATATTTTGTTAGTGAGCTAGCAAATGAAGCTTGCCTGAAGATCAGAGTCCCGATCTAAGCCACTAGTTAGCCATAGAGGCCAGGCAGTGGTGGCATACACCTTTAATCCTAGCACTCCGGAGCAGAGGCAGAAGGATCTCTCTGAGTTCAAGGCCACACTGGGCTACACAAGATTGTTCCAGTCCAAAACAGAAACAGAATCAGGCTGTGATGGCTCACACCTTTAATCCAAGTATTTGGGAGTCACATGCCCTTAATGCCAGTACTAGGAAGGTGAAGATAGGAAGGGATATGGCTGGGAATATAAGGCAGGAGGAAACAGGAGCTTGGCTTTTGCAAGCTGAGGATTTCATAGAGGTCGCTGGCTGCTCTGCTCCTCTGATCTTTCAGTTTTCTTCTTGATATTTGATTCCAGGTTTTTATTATTAAGACCAATTAGGATTTGTGCCACACATGAATCTTACAGCATTCTCCTTAACCTTGCCTTTCAAAGAGACTTCTTACCAATGTGTGCTTTTAGTTTATAGATTATCTTTATAATGTGTCCATTGTTGATATTGTGGGCTGACAGTGGTTAAACAAACTAAGAAAGAATTAAACCATCTGGATGTATTAATTGAACTGTTATAGGCTGTGAACACACAAATTGTTCACAGTAGAGCCTCAAATAGATGATGTTTGGCATTCTTACTTGTCACTAACATAAAAATGTGATTCCAATTCATTCACAGCCAATTCCATAAGGAATCCAAGAGAAGAAAGCGGGAGAAAGGGGGTCCTAAAATGTTGTTAATGATACAAATGTGAGCAAAGACATGGAAACAGGGACATAAGTAGAAGTACTCAGAAAATAATGCTTATACAAAGAATTAGTAATGTGAAGCATAAACTTCACCCACAACTGCATGACTTTTTTTCAGCTATTATAATGTCATATGCCACATTTCAGGCCTATTGATTGAAAATGTCCCTTCTTTTTCCCTGGAGTAATAGCAGTTTTGCCCCAACAAAAGCAACTCTGCCCGTGAACCTTCTTCCTGAAACACTATCCAAGCATACAACACTCTGACCTTTCACTTAGCATGTTAATCAAAGAATCATTTCAATACCCTTTGTTTTGTAGAACCTGCTAGCCTTTGGTAACAGTTTAAAAATTAAACCAAACCTTTTCCTTTTTAAAAATTAACGAGAAGACTATTTAAAGACAAATGCATTCTTGTAAAAAAAGTAAGGCTTATATATAAAAGGCCTACATTTGTTTTTCATAATTCATAAATACTTCACAAGGAAAAATAATTCTTTGAAGCTTCATAATCTTATTAATGCAAGAAAAATGATTCTGATAAACATGGTTTTATATATTTTTCAAATGGGGTTTTGAGAGGTAGCTATTCAGTTGTGGCTCAGAGACCTCACCTCAGAAACATTGTCACATAAAAATGGTGTCTAGAAACAAAAAGCGCTAGGTCTCTGATGCTCCAGAGCTTGTTGGGAACACCTGTGATGGCAGGTGGTTGTATATGAAAAGATCTTTCCTCTTCAGTTGCTGCCGCTGTGTTCTAAGGCATGTGAGAGTTAATCCACTGGCTTTCAAGTTCAGTGTTAGAACTCAGAGTCACTGAATCAGGAGCACTGGCAAGTCCACAATTTAGCTCCTTAACAACATAAAAGGGGTATGTTTCCAAGAACCTCCTTCACAGACTGAGGCAAGAAATGTGATCTAGTGACTGCCATCTCAAGAAATCCAACTTAAATTAAATGATTGATTTAACAATTTCTAAGCATATACTGGGCTTTGAAAAAGTAAAAATAGTGTTTACATTACTCAAAATGATAATTACAATATATCACTGCTAAAGAGTGACTTCTCCCATCGAATTGTACACACTGTGTATAGAAGCCAGGACACCATCAAATGTAAGCACATTGCAAGTACTATAAATACACTTGCACATTAAGTATAAAATAACAAACTTCACCAAGATAATACATTTCTACACTGGTCAACGACTAAGAAATTCCTAACTCAGATACAATACGAAAGTCAGAATTCATCTTGTATACTGCACACAGTTCAAAATCTGATATTGAAAAGGAAGATAGATAAATTCAAATTTGTTATAAATAGAAAATCATAAATATGTAATGCAACAAGAAAAAACATCTGAGGGAAAAGGAAAATTCTCTGGAAATAGAAGACAACCCAGAGAATAATTCTGAAAAAACATACAATACTGGAGGTGATTAGGTCCCCATTACAAACTTACACAGGAAACATGTTGACAGATAGTCAATGTAAAACTGAATTTTATCATAGATAGATTTGCCCAAATACGGTAAAGGGCTAACTCATGAGTTTCAGGCTACTGAAAATGTACATGGATAAGGTAAGTCAGACATTGTGAAGAGAAGACTAGAATTTACTGTGCCATCGGGGGCCTTTCAAAGTCTTGAATCTGAATTGTGTAGGATGAGACAACACTTAGACACACAGATTATCTCACAGAAAGAAGCTTATGGAGTAAGTAATAACTGCAGGTAGCAAAAATGCACATAACTAAGACATCATTTACACATGCTTTTTCGATGTAGTGTTAGAAAGCATTGAAATGTATAATAATACTGTGAGAAACCTGAATTATCAAAATCAAGACATATGAAAGAAATTGAAAAACTAAATCAATAAAAATGACATTTTGAGTTCCCACTTGCTTGGTTTGAATGGACTACTGGAGATTGGCCTGGTGTTTGGCTATGGATCTCTGCATCTGCTTCCATCGGTTACTAGATGAAGGTTCTATGATGACAGTTAAGGTACTCATCAATCTGACTACCAGGGTAAGCCAGCTCAGGCACCCTCTCCACTATTGCTAGTGGTCTAGGTTGGGTTCATCCTTGTGGATTCCTGGAAACTTCCCTAGCACCAGGTTTCTCCCTATCCCTACAATGTCTCCCTCTATTAAGATATATCTTTTATTGCTTTCCCACTCCATCCCTGTTCCAGCTCATCCATCTTGTTCCCCTAACTTTCTTATCCCCTAACCTCTATCCTCTATTGTCCATCCCCCCCAACCCACAGTTAGGAGATCTCATCTATTTTCCCTTCCCAGGGCAAACTATGAGTCCCTCTTAGGCTCCTCCTTGTTAGCTAGCTTCTCTGGAGCTGTGGGTTGTAATCTAGTAGAAGTACAAAACCAAAGACCCATCAGTTATGTCTCATGGTCAGGGATTTTTTATCTAAACAATGCAATTTACTCAACCAAGATTTTTAATTCATTTGATGCTTGTTCTGCTCAACCCAAAGTTTGGGGGAAAAAAAAACAAAAACAATGAACCAATAACAGGAAGAATGAGGATGGAGCAGGACATAGGAGGGTGACGAACTCATCCTATGATAATACTGGTTATATTATGTTTGAAGAAGAATGAACTAATTAAAGAATAAATAGAGTTGTACAGCGTGGTGTTTTTAAATGTTTTTATTTTCTAATTTCATGTTTGTGTGCCTATGCCTGAGAGTATGTTTGTATGCTGCATGCATGATGGAACCCAAAAATTTTTTTTAAAAAAGTGAGAGAATTAAAAAAAAAATGACATTTTGAGAAGAAACAAATGACTTGCATTACAACTAGCAAAACTAAAGAGAGTCACTTGTCTTAATGAGATACAGTTGCAGCAAACACTAGATTAATTCAAACTTTCAAAATTCAAAGACCAAGAATACTAAATTCCTATGACCGTAATGCTTGCAGTGTTAACAGGAAGGTCATTTTAACACTGTTAAATCAGTGTAGAAGGCAAAAACTCTTTGTACTAAAATAAAGTTACTTCCTTGATAAATATGATGGTCCCAATTACTTCTGCACTGTCTACCCTTCCTGACCATTGCCAGGAAATGTTGTCACTATTATTATCCATTGTGATAGTTACATAGTGATAGCTCACTGCAGCCTTCAATATATTTTTTGGATAATACCAAAGAGTTTTCTTCTGTTTATTGCTCCCCTGTATAGTCTGTATTACAGCAAGTACTTCCTAATTGGAGATTTGTTTAAGTTTTCAGTACTCTAAAGTTTGGTTTATATTCTTGCATGTGACTTGCACATAATTTGCCTCAGTTTGGAGCTTATTCATTATTCCAGAAATTAATAAGTCCTTATAATTTTGATGAAGTCCAATTAATTTATTATGGAGTGTAATGCTCTAAACCAGAAGACTATATTCAAGTTTGTAATTTTTTTTTCAGTTTACCTTTTACAAAGTCAACTCATGACTGCTGTTGAGTTAACATGTATTAAAAATGAAAAACTTAAGTGGAGGGATTTTTTGTCTGTAATACCCAACTGTTGCAGCATCTTTTGTGAAAGGTCCATCCCTTCTCCACTGACACACCACTGTACTACAGGCAGATTAGGAAGGCATATTTGAGTATTTCTATTTCTGAGTTCTCTATTCTATTTCATCAACTTCTGTGACATTATTCTCAAGCAGTTTCATTTTTTTGTTTCTGATATTTATGCCTTTTATTTCCTGACTGTACTCCATCACTGTGCATAGTAAGAATGGTAGGAATGGACATATCTGCCCTGTTAGGTTAAGAAGAAACATTTAGTCCACAGTCATTATTAATATACATACATGTCACAAAATGATATATATCATATTTTTATAATGCATACCACAAACTTAGTTGAGTAGATATTGGTTGTCATGTTTGGGTGTTTCCCTTTTATTGGTATTGACTGAGCTGTTTTGATAAATGGGCACTGAATATAACCAAAATATACATTTTGTACCTCAACTAATGTTATTTTTTTCTACAATAGCTTGTTAGAATTTTAGGTTATATTGTCATATTTGATTTATCTTTTATTTTTTAGTGAAACATTTTAAACATTGAATGCATCTCACACTTCTAGATAAAACTTGCTTGGTTACAGTATTTCTGAATCGTACTTTCTAATGGCTTGTTATGAATTTTATGTCTACACTCATAAGGAGTATTCATCTGCAGTATTCCCTTTACTACTTTACTTATCTGATTCTGATTAAGGGCCATATTGGCTTAATGAAATTAAAAAGCAGTGTTCCTTCTTTTTAACCTTCATTTCTGGTATAAGTAGTACTTAATTAGTGACAATTATTAACATTTTTAATGAAATTATTCATTGAAAATTAGTGTATAGATAGATTTCTGATTTTAGGTTTTTTTTAAATTATTACTTGTGCTTTTGTAATAGTTGTAGCATATATAAATAATTTTATACTAAATAGTAGGGGGCCTTTTTGAAAAAATAGACATGATTAACATAAGCTATCAAATGTATGCATATAGAATCATTCTTAGTGTCTTTTAGTAACTTTGTGATGTCGGTTTATTAATATAACCTAAAAACTAAAGACAAGGACAACTCTCATACTGACATATACCTTCTTTTTCTACTTCCTTTCTTGTTAATCTACCATCTCTTTTACTTCTTCTCATCCAAAAAAAAATTTAATCCTTTTTTGATTTTTAGTTTATACCTACAGTCAACAAAACCTTTTACTTTCCTTTCATCTGAGAATGTTTTAATTTCCCCTTCATTATGAAAAGATATTGTCAGTCTTTCCTAATTAAATAACTTGTAGCACCTATTTTATACACAAAGTATTTTAATACAGAGTAAGTTTTCCAGCCTTATCAATACCTAACATATTGAATAACCTAATCATAATGTTTTAGCACTTTTTACAGTTTCAAACAACAGCTTTTCAAAAGAATGGCAGTATTATTTTTACCCCATGAAAAGTGTATTGATAGAAGTAACCTGTACACTTAGAGGATGGACTACTTGACCTCAGAAAACCTTTACAAATGCACTCCTTGATTCCAAATGATATTAGTAAGGAAGATCATTCCATGTGGTGATATTTATGCAATGACATAGTAGAATACACTCTGACTACCACAGGGAATTTTCTCTTCCTTTGACAACCTAAACTAATTCCTGTTTACTCCCACTTTACTTCAGCTTGGCTTTTTGCTTCATTTCTTTCTCTCCCACAGCTCACATATTTCATTGATGGCACATAGTCTAGTCTGACTGCCCACTGTACAAAGAAGTAGAAGATGACATTAACTAAACCTTCATTTCACACATGCAGAAATGAAAAAAAAGTGTCACTAGGTTACATACATTTGAGACCTACAGAGATATTACTGTTCCATTATTTTTATTTTGTTTGTCTTGGAATTTTACTATACATTAAGAAATTCCTTACTTATTATGCTCTTATGTATCTCTGAAATATATGAGATACCTTTTAAAAGATCCTAAAATTTTATCAACCTGATGCAACGTGAATAAAAACTCACATTTATTATTTTGTCATCTCATGCAAGGATTAGAAAAGTTTCATTGAGTTGTTTCTTAACTTAGCACACTAATTAATAATGTTGGATTCTGTAGCATCCATTGTTACCATAAAAGATGCAGAAATAGTAGTTGAACCTTGATGATGGCTCAGCAACAGCTCACACTTATTTAAAGCACTCATCCGATAGAAACTATGTTCGTATGACCAAGTTGTCATTAACAGGACTCAATTTTGCCTTGAAACTAGAGCTGCATACATGCCAATGCTAGGAGAATGCTCAATCAATCTTTCTCCTTAAAATAAACAAACTGGTATTAAGGCCTTCTGCTATATCTGCTTACAATGAAAACATAATAGAGAAATTAAAATGACCATCTACTAATGGTTCAATAATGGCATGGTTATCCTAATGAACTGAAGTGAACAATTACATTGCTTATTTCTGAATTTAGATTTATATTGTGATGTTTTCATTTTAACATAAATTCTAAATTAAAATAATTGTGGCACTTCATATAATGACCCATTAAAAAAGGGATGGCAGAATGAAATTTACAAATCACCCAATACCTAACTCATCATTTCAAGGCGCATGGGTAAGAAAAACCAATAAAATTGTGGCTGAATATGAGATTAAATAATATTACAAGACAAATAATCATAAATGTAACTATTTAAAATTATTCACTAGGTTAGAAACAGTCATATTTAAAAATTCTTTAGGGACTTAATTAAAATAAGAGTTATCACTTCTCAAACATGATCAAGAAAAGCAGCTTTGGCTTTGTATGTTTATTTTGACATTTTAAAATGAATTTTAATGTGAGAAAAGGAAATAGCAAATTATATTCAAAATAAAGTCTTTTTCATTTTACTGCCCATCAGTGGGTCCCTCAGGGAAACAACTTTTTCATGATAAGTAAGAAAACATAATTTTAAAATGTCATAAACAAAAAACACTCCCCAGTTTATGAACTAAAAACATCTTCATACTGTGGACAAACTGGATTGTATTCTACAGTTGGTTATTAAAAATAAATAATGATTACTTATACTTAATTTCTTTTTTACTTAATAACTCAGGACTTAAATAAAATTAAAACTGAATAATATGTAGTAATGATTTAAGAGACTGTAAACACTGTGGCACCAAAGAACTATGAAAATATTTTCAATAATAAATAAGGAAATTTGACATCCAATGTCTCCACCCAGACTGATACCCTACATCTTTCTCCAGGGCCTCATTCAGCGAGTCCACCTGAACCTCCCCATCCTCCCCATACCACCTACTCATGCTGTCACATATAGGGAAGTCCCACATTAAATGTCCAGGCTCTGCATGGCCATCCCTGCCAGCACCAAAGTCAATCTCTAAGCTTCTGCCAGACCCCGCTGTACCTGTGCTTCAATCCATAAGCCTCTTGGCACACCATATCTAACCTTTAACCCAGCCAGATCTATTCCCACAGTGCAGGCTTGGAATGGGAAGCCCATCTGGCACGCCAACCCAGTTCCCTCCATCCAGATGACTGAAGTTATAGATCTTGAAGGAGAACCAACACTACTTTATTACAACAGCATCAACATTGCAGGGGTAGGAGGTAGGGTGAAGATTTCCCATAGTATTGCTTCTGGCCTAAATTCAAGCACACAGGGACACATGCACAAGTACACACTCACTTTTTAATGAGAATGTTCAATACTCACACAATCACATCCCCAGTTTTTTTTTCCTTTGTTCCTAATGTCCTATTTTAACTCCGAACACCTAGAGAAGAATGCACTTTTTTGTAGAATATTATTTTAAGGTGTGTTACTTTTGTTTATGTTGCATTTGCTTAACTCTGTGAAGCTGTGTTACTGTGCCTGTCTAAAACATTTGATGGTCTAATAAAGAGCTGAACGGCCCATAGAAAGGCAGAAGAAAGGATAGGCAGGGCTAGCAGGCAGAGAGAATATGTAGAAGGAGGAATCTAAGAGGAGAGAAAGAAGTAGCCAGAGAAGGAGGAGAACATCAGGGGCTAGCCACTCAGCTACACAGCAAGCCGTGGAGAAAGAATCAAAGAAAAGGCATACAGAAATAGAGAAAGGTAAAAGCCAAAAGGCAAAAGCTGGAAGGGCTATATTAGAGTTAACTAAAGCTGGCTTAGCAATAAGCCAAGCTAAGGCCCAGCATTTAGAATTAAAAATACGCCTCTGTGAGTGATTTATTTGGGAGCTGGGTGGCAGGTCCCCAAAAAGAGCAAAAACAATCTTGTTCTATACACCATTCAGGCAACTAAAGAATCCCAGGGTCTTGGTCTAAGAACAACAAGAATAGCATTTTAGAGTCATCTGAGACTCTTTGATATGGAGTAATTGCCATGTCAAACCCTATTTCCATGCCTTTGGGACCTATATTTATCTCTTATATTGAAAGTAATAACAACAAATAAAAAAACAAAGCTATGAAATTATGACAGAGTGTATAGAGGACAGATAACCTGAACGATAAGAGGACACATAATAGATGTCAGGTCATTTTTTTTATCTGAACTTCAAGTATTCCTCTGCTTAGAAAACAATTGTCACAGGCTATAGTTTATCCCTGAATGATTTACATTTGTGAGATGCACATCAAATTTACTTTTTAGAAAGTTTAATCTGGCAACAATAAAGAGAATGCATTAGATGAAGTGAGTATGCTTGATTCAATTGTGTTCCAAGCTCCGCTTATAATTAATTATACCTCTTGCTGTGTCTTATTAATTAATATTATTCAACAGATTTGACCTGAAAATCTATGATGGCTTTTGTTGATTTTTATTAACACTGTGGGAAAGGTACTTGATGAAACTTTAAAAGAAATGAAGGAGCAGATGGCCATTCAAACATTTACTGAATGACTCCAAGGGTTACCCTTCTCCTGGTTGTCAAGAAGCCATGGGTGTGAGTTATGCAAAGTAGCAGCTTTGTGTCTCTTATGTAAGGCTGCTCCAGGAACAAAATGCCAACGATAACAACGGTTCATCCCAGCTTCTCTCTATGATACATTCTCCTACTCCTGTCCTACTCCCACAGAAATGCCATTCACATATCATTAAATGCAGTTTTCTTGGTCCCGCTTCCTCAAAGTCAGTCAGGGATGCCAGCTCATTCCCTTACTGAAACTATTACCCACTCTCTTCAAGAACAGTTCTTCGGGCCCCCGTCACCGGGAATTCAGATACTTTGGTGTAGCATGAATCTTAAATGGTCTTATTAATAGAATCAAACCTGAGGCCAGTTATTGGGGTGAACGATGAAAGATCAGAGAGACAGAACAAGCCACAGCAACCTCACCTCGACAGTTCCTCAGCTGATCCTGTTTCCTCAGACTGGAAGTCTCTGAGTCCTCATCCAGAATGAATCTCAGCTGAACTGCTGCTCCAAAGCCTGAAACCTTAACCAGCCAAATGCATCTAGTTTCTGGTCCTCGCGCCTTATATACCTTTCTACTATCTGCCATCACTCCCTGGGATTAAAGGCTCACTTCTTGGGATTAAAGGCATGTGTCACCATGCCTGGCTAGTTCCAATGTGGCCTTGAACTCACAGAGATCCAGAGAGATTTCTACCTCTGAAATGCTAGGATTAAAGGTGTGAGTGCCACCATTTTCAAGCCTTTGTATCTAGTGGCTGTTCTGTCTCTGACCCCAGATAAGCTTATTAGGGTGCACAATACCACCACACTTTGGACTTAACTTTCCATCTCAAATGCTTGTTTTTGTGTATTTTACTTTTTAAAAAGGAAAGAAACAATTAGAAAACAAAACCACCTACATTTATTCCCCAGAAACTAGTCCACATCTCTAAAGGTGCCATCATCCTCCCTCTACTGCCATCCTAGGGACCAAACCTTTAATCACATCAGATGCTGTGGGACCTATGCATTACACTCAAACCATAGCATTAATTTCCTACTTGGTGTCAAATTTTTCACTCTCCTCACACATAACCAATCATTCGGCAAGATTTTTAAGTCTACCTTCAAAATGTTTGGCATTTTTAATTGAATTCTCGTATCTTGATCACACAAGCAAAAGAGTGTTATGAAGCACTGGGGGTAACCGGAGCATATGTAAGACCTCAAAGCCCAAGCCCACAGTGACACAGTTTCTCCAACAAGGCCACATTCACCATTAGTGCCACTCCCTTTGGGGACCATTTTCTTTCAAATGACCACATTGCACTCCTTAGCCCTGAAAGGCTTGAAACCTTATCCCAATGCAAAATGCACTCAACCTAGCATCAAAAGTCCTCATACTCTATAACAATCTCAAACTTATTTAAAACTCTAAAGTTCAAAGTCTTTTCTGAGATTTATGCAATCTCTTAACTGCAATCCCCTGTAAAATAAAAAAGAAGACCACATGCTTCCAACATATAACAAACAGCACAGGATATTCCATTCTAAAACATAGGGAAGAAAGAATAGGAAGGAAATACTGGACCAAAGCAAGCCCAGAGATGAGCTTGGCAAACTCCAAACGCTGCATCTCCATGTCTGATGTCAAAGGGCTCCTCAGATCTCCAACTCATTTCAGCTTTGTTGACCCTAAAAGGCTTTTTTCACCTGGGCTGTTTCCACGCCTGCTTAGCATCTTTCCATGACTCTGGCATGGCTAACATCTTGGGGGATCCAAAGCAATCCAGCCTCTTTCTCTAGTGTGCTGATATTAAAGGCATGCACCACCACACCTGGCTCTAAGCTCCTCTTTGATTCCTCTTCACAAGTTGGAAACTTACCTGGGTAGGATCTTACCCTGTGGTCACCATTCCCTTTATTCCATTTCTTAATCTGCTTCCCTCCTTGAACACAGGACTTAACGCCATTCCATTTCCTGGTGTTCATTTTCCCCTCAAATTGTTCCACATCTTGTATTTTTTTTTTCTTGCTCAGTTTGCTCCTTTTCATTATAAATCTTCACTAGAGTTGGCACTAATAAACACATGAGAGTCTACACTAGGCTGTTTTGAGATTTCCTCTGCCAACAGAATTAATCCAAGACTCTTCACTTTAGCCTCAGGCAGAGTTTTCAGACAAGGGCAAAAAAACAGCCATATTCTTGACCAAAATTTCACATGACTGGTCTCTAGGCCACATACTAAGATTCTTCTCTTCAGAACAATCTTGATCCAGGAACCCAAAGTTCAAATCATTCTCAGCACCACTGTCAGTCATGCTTATATTAGTATGGCCCATTAAGCAGTGCTTAAAGCACTCCATTGCCTTCCTAACCCAAAGTACAAAAGTCCAAATTACTCTAGACAAAACCATGGTCCCAGGCCTATCATAGCAATATCCCACTCCTGGTATCTAGTCTTAGTTAGGGTTTCTATTGCCATGAAGAGATACCGTGATCATGGCAACTCTTATAAAGGAAAATATTTAATGTGGTCACTAGTTTCAGAGGTTTAGTCCATTATTATCATGGTGGGACATGGCAGTGTGCAGGTATGCATGGTGCTGGAAAAGGAGCTGAGAGTGGAAAAGGAGATACATCTCCATTCCACAGGCAACAGGAAGTGTTCTGAAACACTGGGTGTGGCTTGAGTATATATGAGGCCTCAATGCCTGCCCCCCATTGTGACACACTTTCTCCAATACTTCAGATTAGTGCCACTCTCTTTACAGGCCATTATATTTCAAACCACCACAACCTCTCAAGTATAGGCATATGAATATCTCTTTAATCTGTTCAGTGATTATATTTACCCAACATCCCCCTCCCTTTTAATTTTTTATGCAATAAGCAGCAATGTCTTTTCAGGAACTCCATAAGTTTCAATCATTTAAAAAGCTGCTAAAAGAGTTTCCCATCAAATAGATAAACAATAAAACAAAAGATTACACCAATTCATCCCAAAGGCCTTTAGGGCTTTATGATCTGACAACTGACAAGCGCTTTTGTTGTGGAATAAGCTTTTTGTACACTGTGAATTATGTCATTGTGGTTGCTTAATAAAGAGCTGAACAGCCAATAGCTAGGCACGATTTGCAGGCACAGAGGATGCTGGGAGGAAGAAAGGAGGGAGTCACAAGGAGTTGCAGAGGAAGCATGACATAAAGGAGATGATGTAACAAGCCACATGCCAACACATAAATTAATAAAAATGGGCTAATTTAAGTGACAAGAGCTAGTTAGAAACAACCCTAATCTATCAGCCAAGCTTTCTTAATTAAGAAATCTCCATGTCATTGTTGGAGAGCCAATGGTCCTGATGAAATATCTACCTACACCCTTTGGTGAAGAGAAATTCTTTCCTTATTCATTCACATCTCCCTGGCCTTTTATAAACACACACACACACACACATACACACACACACACACACACACACACACACAAATTCTCTCTAGATGGATCAGATGACTACTGTTCTCAGTGATTCCTCAGTTCTCAGGATTCAATATTGCCCCTCACTTCTCTGGGTCTGTGATAAAACATTGTCCTTCAAGAACTGCTAATGTTAACTATACTAAAACATAGGTATTGTGAAACAAAACACCAAACACAGCTGGCTGTCACTGACTTCACATGTTTGTTTTACTTATTGTTATGCTTGATAATGAAGTCTGTGTTGACCAGACTGTTCTCATTCTCCAGAGTCCTGTTTTTGCCACCCAATTGCTGGAACTAAGGACATTCACCACCATGCCCAGCTAAAGCTGGTTGATTTTCTTGGTTTTTGTTCTTCATAATATTCAACTCTTTGTGAAATTTTGTTCCACATTTTCTATTTTTCTCACTTGGACACAGGGATCTGAGGGTGGATTGCCTTATCGATTTTGATTCATTTTCTGCCATAACTTCAGTTTTCAGGAATGTTAGGTGTACAATAAATATTCAAAATTTGTTAATTAGTGCATCTGTTATACCAGATTTATCTTTAAAATACTATTTTCAAAAGTAGATTTCTTAGGCATCAACATTTGTTCACAAAACCCCCTGATCCTAAGACGCAACTTCAAAATAAAGAACACAGAAAATTTTTATATGCACATATTTTCTATCCGGAGTTCCTTAAACTTTCTACTCTGCCAATTCCACTCTGTTTTCATATAAACTAAGCTCTGATAGCTCCCATACCACAACAGCCACTTTGTAGTTTCCTTACTTACAAAAGTACTCCAGAATATTTTTAATACCATCCATGTATCTGCAAATTATATAATTTCATTTTTCTTTACAGCAGAATAAAATTCAACTATACATACATACATACATATGTATGTATGTATAAGCTTCTTTTATTATCTTAGACAAAAGGGGGGAAACTGTGATATTGTGTACCCCAATATATTGTGCATACTAATAAAATTATCTGGGGTCAGAGAACAGAACAGCCACTAGATAGACATAGAGGCCAGAAAATGGTGGCACTCACATCTTTAATCCTAGCATTCTGGAGGCAGAGATCCATCTGGATCTTTGTGAGTTCAAAGCCACACTGGAAACAGCCAGGCATGGTGACACACGCCTTTAATCCCAGGAAGCTTTAATCCAAGGAAGTGATGGCAGGAAGCAGAAAGGTATATAAGATGTGAAAACTATAGGAACTAGAGTCTGTTAAGGTTTCAGGCTTTTGAACAGCAGTTCAGCTGAGATCCATTTGGATGAGGACTCAGAGACTTTCAGTCTGAGGAAACAAGATCAGCTGAGGAGTTGGCAAGGTGAGGTGAGCTGCGGTTGGTTCTGCTTCTCTGATCTTTCAATGTTCACCCCGATACTTGGCTCTCGGTTTATTTTTCTAATAAGACCTTTTAAGATTCATGTTACATATATATCTCACATTTCATTATCTGTTAGACAGTTGATAGAGTAATAAATTATTCTCTCATTGAATTTGAGACCTTCTTCACAAGAGGGAATTCATACAAACACATGTGTACGACAAGCCTGGGACCTTATGGACAAACTTTCTACTATTGTTTTTATGTTTATGCTCATTAAAAAAATAAAGATTCCCCTAACATTAATCAAAGAGGTCACTTTTTGCAGTGATTAGAGGGGAATGCAGAGATGCATGGCTGCTCAAAGTACTGAGCGTGACTGACAGCTGAGTGAGTGCTAAGTACAAAACAGAACAACTTATACCATCACCTCTAGCACTTAGGAATCATGGCAGAAGAGGGGACTAAACAATCATAAGGGGAAGAAGAAAGCTACAGAAGCTATGAATCCTGGCTTTGGGGCATGACAGAGCCAACATAGTCATGAGTTCAGCTGTTATGGTTGCCTACAATGGATCTACACAGACTGGACCATTAGTGGTCAATATAGACTGTGAAAGGGCTACCTGATGGAGCCTTACTCCTCTTCCTAAAGTAATGGCTACTGATGGATTCTTAGAAAAGAAGGGACATTGCCTTCAGCTGTGCACTTACTGAAGTGCCTATCAGACTCCAATAGGTTATTGCAAACCCATAGTAACACAGATGATCCTACTCAAACTCAGCCTGAAAACATACATACATGCACATGCACACACAAACACACACACACACACAACAAACTCACACACACACACACACACACACACACACACACACACACACACAAAATCAGAGGTTAGAGCCGGTGGGACATTAAATCAATATGAATGTACTTTATATGTGTATAAAACTGTCAGAAAAAAATTCAATAAGCATAAAGGTTTTAATGCACATTAACTAAATATTCTGAAATATTCAACTGTAAAGAAATGGGTAGAAGTTTCCATAATTTAAAGTTTTCTAAATTTCCCAGGGCACTGAATATTCTTCATGGGCACAGAATGATGCCCATTGCACTTTCCTTCTTGGGGAAGCCTTTTACTAAACAGTTACACAGAGCAAGGGTCTGTGATAAGCCTACAAATTATTGTTATCATAGGATGAGCAGAAATATCATTTTCTCTAACTGGAATGAAAAGACCTCAACAATTCAAGAAGTATTATTACATAGAAATAATGAATTTCATTTATACTCAGATGAATATACATTTGAGAGGTATTTTCTGAAAGGCACTGAGGGGCTTCCTAAAGATCACACTACAAGATATACAAAGCATATATTCTAATTTGTTATAGCTGGAGAGTGTAAATGTATCTGTATTTATTCATTCAACAAATCTGTGTTTGAATGAGCTAAGCCCTGTTTGAGTCTCAGAGATAAAGTAGGCAACAAGATAAATAATGGTATTTGTCCTGCTGAAGGTTATATTCTTGTTTGGTATACATGAAAAAAGTAAACTAAATGATACTAATGCAAATCAGCTATTAATTAAATGCATATTAAGATTTATAAAAGCAAAAAGTGTAGGCAGTTATAATAGTAATTAATACAGGGTAGAAAATGAAATCCAGATAAGAAAAATAATTTCTAAGTAAAATGAAAAAATAACTGTAAGGGTGAAATGTATTTATGAGTAGAGTGTACAGGAGTTATACATTTGAATTCAATAATGATCAAAAAAGTATAATTGTAAAGAAGTCATAACATGTCCAAATTTTTATTCTATTCCAGAAATTGATTAAAAACATGACAAATTTTAAAGATCTCATAGTAGCTCTAGGTAGGACCCTATTAATGACTATCTTGAAGAAAACTTGAAATATGTAAGAGTTCGAGTCACTTTCCCACCCCAAGTGACAAATAGGGAGGATTCATTCTTCCAGAGACATGTATGACAATTCCATCAGGTGAGCCTCAGGTGGTCACTTACCTGTGTACTCAGCTCTCAATAAGCCAACCTGTGTTTCTGATTATGTTATCCTGTGTTTGGGGCATCAAACTCATCAGATTTTGATTCTGTGAAGATGGGAGCCATGTCTCTTCTACATTTCAAGATAACAGAGTCTAGCACAGCAGGTTCTAACTGCTGTAAAAGGAATTCAACCCTAAGGACGACGGGTGACTGAAATCTAAAGAGTACAGAGAAGAAATGTGACGTTGATGATGGTACATGGAACACTGTGGAGTTCAACACCAAAAGCAAGAGCTCTGGAAAATTGGAAAACTTACTTAGGCATATCACCGAATAGGAAGAAAATGTGAGGGAAAACAGAAACTCTCACCAAATGACATGCCACATTAGTGATGCTTCTTCATCACAGCTAACATGTTTTCTCTATGATTCTATCATTTTTACGAAATTTAAATAAATAATAGGTCTTTAAAAGTCATAAAAATCACATTTCATTATTTATCTATGCTCCCCATCCTCTAAATGAAACCCATAACTTTTGAAATATGGATGAGCAAGAACAAATGCAGCTAGAATATTTGAAACAGAGTTTGTTGTTAAATTATTTATTTCATGTTTAACCAGAATGACTGAATCACTCATTCTAAATCACAGATGTCTGGGTCATTTGCCAGAGAACTGGAGAATGCCATAACAATTAAATTTATATCTGTTTACTGACTGACAAATTGGTGTGTATTATGCTGGCTGTTCTATAAAACTGCTGGAGGCTAAGGGTTAATAAATGTCAGTGGACATTCTGTTCAAGTTATATGTTCATCATCAATTTCCTGAGAAATTGAAATTTAGTGGTTTCTAAAGCACATACTTCCATGTTTTGAGTCCACTGCAACTAAATTTATTGAAAAATAAAATGGCATTTCATTCAACTAGCTCAATAAATTGATGTGTATTTACCCAGTCTAATCAATTTCAAAGCCATTATAGCAAAAGCCTTCAGGGTACTTGCTCAACCGCGGTAATGTGTCATACCGAACAATACATACAGGGGTACTGAGCCCTAAGCAGCAGGTTAGGGTGACTATTGAAATGGATTCATAAATACTTTTTATATTACTGAAAACTGAAATTTAAAGACTGACCCAATACCACTACTGCAAAACTTAAGAATGCTTAGAACAACTCAGATGTATGAATCCATATTTCCACTGTAAAT
Organism: Peromyscus leucopus; assembly: GCF_004664715.2. Lineage (NCBI taxonomy): Eukaryota > Metazoa > Chordata > Mammalia > Rodentia > Cricetidae > Peromyscus > Peromyscus leucopus. The sequence goes on from NC_051073.1 coordinate 27,477,333, forward strand.
AATTTTATGTTTAAGCACACACACACACACACACACACAATTTATGATGAAAATCTAATGTGAGCTCAGATGTGTTATATGGGAAAAATAAACCATACTTCTAAGTCACACTACACCAAAATGTAAAATACCTTACTTTTACTTAATTTAATGAGTTTTATAAAGCTTAAACATTAAAAAAATTATTTGAATACCCATAGTTAGTGAAGCTAAATGTAGGTGCTCTCCTTATTTCACTTTGTATTTTTACATTGCTACTAATTAGTTAATTCTTTTCATGACACTTGCATTCTATTTATGTTAAGTAGTATCACACCACCACTTCAGTGGGACCACTGGGTCTCTGTTTTGCACTTATGTCATGTAAATCTCACATGTAATTTTCCTGACCTTGCAGCCTGGAAGTGAAGCAATGGGACTCTTTTCCATGCTGGGGCATTAAGAGCTTCTCTCACCATCTTTATGACATGGAGGTGTTGATTGAATGAACTCATTGATTTCTCAGTGCACTACAAGCTTTGGTGAAGCCCCATGAATTCTCTTTCCATAAGGTTTACTTCTGAAAAGGGTATTTCTAATAATCCTTCAGATATAACCACACAAATTAGGAAAAGATTTCAGAGCAAAAATAAAAGGAGGGCCTACTGATCTATGAAATCAATGGTAAATAAACATGAGATAACTGCTAATAACATTTCATCAAATAACAATAAGCAATCCAAGGACAAATGCTTTACCAGCCTGAGAAACAGCACAGCACACAGAAATGATGCCCCCTCCTCAGTGTGGACCACACCAGTGATCACAACAATCAGAAAGAAGACACTGTAAAAATGAAGTAGTCTCTCCTTGCTAAGAATCTTATGTAAAGGGAAAACAGAATTTTTTTTATTTATAGTAAATGCTTTGACAATAAAAACAAAATGCTTTCCTTTGAAAACAGAGAACCATACAGCAGAGTCCTCAATCCAACAAGGTGGTACACTATTGTAATGTCAGCATTTGGAAGACTGAAGGAGAAATCCACCATGAGTTTGAGGGCCTTAGAGCTGCAGAGGAATTTCAAAGCCACCCTGGCATATGTAGCAAGATCTTAATTCAAAGAAAATTGGGTCCTAAAAAGACATCTGACTTACAATGCAAAGTAAGCAACTAACTCAAAACTGATTAATAAAATGACTTTGGGACCTGAAAAAATTTTAAATATAGCACAAGAATGCCTCATTTATTCCACAGTTCAGAATAAATTGGTCCAGAGAAATAAAATCTTTATAGAAATCCTCACTAAAACTGGATAGTAGATCTGGAGATATAGCATAGTGTCAGAATGCTGGCCTAGCAAATACAAGGCCCTGGATTCAGGGACAAAAAAAAAAAAAAAAAAAAAAAAAACAGCAAACGCTGACTTTAGATCATTAACATCACACTTAAAACATTAAACAATCCAACTAAAGGTATTTTTAAATTGCATTTAAATTTTTTTTCTTGTCACCTTACGTACAAATTTTGAAAGCAATGTTGAGTTTTTTAATGACGCAGGTTCGTTATGATCAATTATTGTACTACAATGTGGTCTAATGATGCCCAGAGGGACAATTGCAGCATGCAGAACTGTTTGCTACAGCACCTTGGTGGCTTTGCAATGCTGCGCTTTCAGTTCTGCTTTCTGACCTGGATAGGTTTTCTCTTTCCCAGTGCTCACAGAGGGGACCACTCAATACTATTAGCTGTGAGTCACCATCGGTCATTTCAACAACTGATGCTAACTTTGTGCCCTCACCTAAAAGAGCTTCACATGCTTTAAAAGCTAGTATCAGACCCAGACCGCAATGAACAAAGACTCGTTGCCATTGTGGCACATGCTGTGATGTCATGAAAACATGCAATTACTTGCATGTATTCCTCTAATCATGCTTCCCAGGACTAAGGCAGCTGGCAAGTCTGACAAGGAAATGATTTCCACAGTGATATCCTGATTACAACAATGACCATTACAATTTAGAATCTAGGATACATGTCAATGAATCTTTACAACCCTACAAGGTAAACAAATGATCCAATTTTTACCAAGAAGGAAGGAAGGAAGGAAGGAAGGAAGGAAGGAAGGAAGGAAGGAAGGAAGGAAGGAAGGAAGGAAGGAAGGAAGGAAGGAAGGAAGAAAAAAGAAAAAAAAAGAAAAAACAGATTGTGGTTAACTAGGTCTGGTAATAATTTTATACCCTGTCTTCAAGTCAGTACCTACATTTATAATTTAAAAGAAATTTCAACTGAGATGTACAGTAGTAAAAGTATCAAAGTGAATGCATTTTAACTAGATTTCTTGAACAAGCTTCCACCTGGCTTTTATTCAGTGTTAAAGAAGCAGTTCATTTACTCATCTACTAAAACCAAGCATTATGAAGAGGCTGCTAAGTGACGAAGTTCTGCTAGTTTAGGTTTATAATATTCTCCTTGCTGACACAAGTGAAACTGAGCTAGAGTACTATATTTAAGTCACCAATTATTATCAGCTTCACCACATTTAACTCCTTATAATTTAATTGCAAGCCTAGTAGAATCATGTAATCTTGTGACCCAAAGCATACAATAGAGTCCAAAGATAGGCCTAGTGTGCTGGGAATTTTATCTATTTTACATAAAAATTCCTTTGTATTAAAAAAGGATTTCAAATTTTAACTGCGTGATATTGGAAACTGGAGCAAGTTCATTTCAAGTGTGTGTTTCTGACTGTTCTTAAGTGAAAGATAAGGCTGCATGAGTCCTTGTGCTGTCAGGGAAAAAAACTGATAGGGGCTAGCTAGCTAGCGGCAGAGGATTCACGCCAGGTCTGTTTGTTCCAAACTGCCAAAAGACAAGACCTGACCATGCTTCCCCAAGTCCCCTGCTTTGTTTAGCAAATATCTGGAAGCACAACCCCATCATTTCACAGTACTCTATATTCCTAGTGTTAGACATTTTAAGATACATTATTTTATGTAATTGGAACTAGTACCTCGTGGCACATAAAATATTATCCTTATGAATGCTTTGCACATGAAATCAAGATTCAGTTTGACCATGCTTGGTACAAGCCTGGGGACAAAGATAACAAAACCACCTGCCAGCTACATTATGTTAGACTTTTACCAAATTAATTATTTTGATATATATTATTATTGGTGCTACTATTACAATTTAGGGTGAAAGTCTCTTTTTCCTTCTTTTCATTGAATTCAGCAGGAAAAAAAAAATGAATGAACCTAAAAGAGGCTGGTGATATGACTTAGTGGGTAAGAAAACTTGTTCTGCAAGAAGAACCTCTGTTTGAACCACTAGCACCCTCATCAAAAGCTGAGCATGAATGAACACACCCTTAATCCCACAACTAGCAGGCAGAGGAAGGAAAATCCTGACAGTTCCCTGGCCAGTTAGTCAAGCTGAAATAACAAGATCCCAATTCTGTGACAGCCTTGTCTCAAACCAATCAGAGTGAGTGAGAGTGGAAAGATGTATGACACCCTAGCCTATGTTCATCATGTGCATGCCTGGGACCATGCACCCATATACGCACATTTGTGAAACGAATACACACAAAAGATATCCCTACAAAAACTATTTTGTAGTATCACCACAAAGATGCTGGTAAAAATCTATGCTAGAGAAGCAGAGGAAATAAGAAAACATTACATCTAGCTTAAATGAAACATATTCACTATGGACAAACTATTAATGTCTGTGTTCAACATATATTAACAAATTCCCTACTGAAATTGAAAAAAAATACACATAATTATATGCCCATAATCTCACATAGTATTCATCACTATGATAACTAATCAGAAAGGTACAGGAAATGATATGGGACTGGAGGGACAAGTTTATATCAGATGGTCAGGGATATATGGAAACACTTAATGCCACAAAATTAAAAAGATGCAATCAACATGATCAGCAACACCTCCGTCCAGCCGAGCCTACCTGCACAGCTAGCCAGTCTCTTTTGCTAGCCCTAACACAATGTCAAGAAATGGGGCTTTGGCTGTTTTGTTACCTACAGCACTGAGAGAGAATGCCAGCTACAACAGATCCCAAATTTGACTAGTACTTTTTGATGCAGACTTTTAACAGGCTTTCTTAAGCAAAAGCCTAATTTTGTCAGGTACTTGGAAAAGGGGGCATTTTAATATACAGAGAGGCAATGAAATAAATAAATCTGGAATCTACTAGCTTCTCTAACAAACAGTGAAAAACAAAAACAAGACCAGGAATGATTCAAGCCATAGCCAATGAGAGGACTGGGTGGTGGTCGGCAGAGAGCGAGCATTAGAGGTACTTGGAAATAAGCGTGGTGACCTAATTCCGATCCTCTGAATGAAGGCACATGATATAGGACAGAACTGGCTTCCCTAAGCTGTCTGCTCACCTCCACAGGTGCCATGGCACATGAGTGCACACATTCACACATGTGTCCAGCAAAGAAAGTGAATCCAATGAAAAGTAAAAGCAAATAAACAAATGGATGAAAAAGAAATTCTTACGTCCAGGGGTCCCAGCACAGGGCCACTTTAAACTTACAAAATGTATCCAGGAAAGTCAGCAGTTAGAGAAAAATATTTCTGGCCACTAACCTAAATTAATGGAGAGGAAAGCCCTCAAAATGAACAATTTCATATTATTTACGAACCTTTTCAAATTTATGAGAAACCTATATTTCTTGAAAATAAGTGGCTCAGTACAACGCGGTTTATTTATCTGCACCGAACACTAAGGAAATCATTCAGCTAGAAAACCATGAAATATCTCTTTTGAGCTTCAAAACTGCCATCCAGACTCTAGAAAATAGACACGCTTAAACAAGTTGTTCTGTTACACACAGATACAAGGAGAAAAAATTGATTTTTTTTCTTTACTTTTTGCCTGCTTATTTAAAAAAAAGGTCAAAAAAATTAGATATCATTATTATTATAGACTCCATAAAATTCCCTGACTTAAAACGGATAATCGCTTGAATACAGACCTTAACACCATTTCCACAAGAATGCGTCTTGTCTTAAGCTGAAAGTTGCTTTTAGGACAGTGGACAGCATTTTAATTTTAAGACACTGTCCTATTTTAGAGTGAGTTTCCATATAGGAAGGAAATGTTACAGGTGAGGAAGACCTAATACTCAGGATGCTCGCATGATATCCCTGTGCACCTAAATTGTAGACATGTGCAGAATAAATGAGACAGATAATACCAGGAACAAAGTTCATACAAAGACAGTAAAGCCTCGCTTCTGTGCTGGGCTCCGCATCAATAGAAACCTTTCTACTGGGCCGAATAATCTCATAAAGCCTTTGAATTTCTACTATTCAAACTCAATTCCAGACAGGTTAGACTGATACTGAAACTTTCTTAATCTTTTCCACAAAAGAGAATGAGTCTGTCTGAGTTTTGAAGCTAACTTGACTTTCTTTGAAATAGTAGCTTTAACTGTTTTTCTTAATCGAGCTCAAATAAGGTTCTGACTTTAACAGAGTTAAGTAATAAAAAGAATAGTTAGTTAGATAGACAAACAGACAGCTAGATAACTATACGTAATTTTTTAAAAAGGTTTTAAGCTTATTTTTTTTTATTTTACAATACTAGTCAGTTCTACATAACAGCCACAGATTTCCTTGTTCTCCCCCTTCCTGCCCCCCTCCCCTTCCCCCCAGCTCACCCCCCATTCCCACTACCTCCAGATCAAGGTCTCCCCCGAGGACTGAGATCAACCTGGTAGACTCAGTCCAGGCAGGTCCAGTCCCCTCCTCCCAGATTGAGCCAAGCGTCCCTGTATAAGTCCCAGGTTTCAAACAGCTATCTCATGCAGCGAGCCCAGGACCTGGTACCACTGCCTAGATGCCTCCCAAACAGATCAAGCCAATCAACTGTCTCACCTATTCAGAGGGCCTGATCCAGTTGGGGGCCCCTCAGCCTTTGGTTCGTGAGAAAGAGGAGGGTTTATATGAGAGAGAATTGTAAGCTTATTTTTATAGGATACTCAATAGTCTAAAAAGTTATTAATAACAGTACTAAAATGAATTTAATATTTTAATGAAGAATATGCTATGAGTTACTGTTGTAGGCATGTCTTAGCCCCTTCTGGGTCATTAACTATTTCCTAAAACTACATTCAAAGTTGCCTTATGATGAATCATCATTACTTTTATGACCAGTAAATGGTAAAGACTTTGTCTAAATTAATTAAAAATGCTAAATGCTCTGGTTTATCCCAAGAAATTAAAAGCAAATATTGTAGGGTTTTGTGGCAAATTGAAATATACTAAAAAGTCCAATTCTAAAACACATGGAATGTGACAGATGCTACATAATGTCAAGTAAACATTGCAAAAATTAATAGATTGATTAGAAAAGGCCCAAGTTTAAATACATATATATATATATATATATATATATATATATATCTTTGTAGTTATTGCTTCTTTGATGTATAAAAAGTGTTGGTGTGTGCTGTATAAGTCAGTTCCTCGGCACATTCTTCCACATAGCATTAGTTATGTGCCACTTTAGTAGTATATTAACCATGTCAGAAACAAATGACTGTCTTTTACCATCACAAAGAGTAAAAAGTCTTTGGTGGCCACAATGGTGATAGATCCTTTGGTGGTGGGATGAGAAGAAGGGGACTAAACTAAAGCAAGATTCCTGATGCCCGAATGTGGACTTCTCCCAGTCATCTCCACCTTATGACCGACCCACTTCCAGACCTGGACGGAACTAAACAAGTGAGTATTGGCTGAACTCACAGTGCATATCAAGAGGTGATCAGGCTCCTGCTTTGTGCTGTTTAGTCATGGTTTTTATTGTTCAGCTTCCTCTGCTCATGCAGCCCCAATTCACCACAACCTATAGGTTCCTACTTTCCACGCCTTCACAGTAAACTGACTTAGCTATGTGAAACCACATTTCCTTCATTTCATTCCCTAACATGTTCTTAAATTAAATCCTTTCTACTTTCATGTGGGGAAAAAAAAGGTATAAATACATAGGGAACGTTATTTTTAAATATAAGTAATCATGACATATAGAGATATCATCATCTTAACACAGGATTTTCATGCTTGTAATTGGCATAATAAATAGTTTACTAAACAATATACAGACCTAAATAAGAGGAGAGGGTTGATGGTGATTATTATTAGCATGAAAACTCTCAAAAAAAAATTAAAAGTCACATTCAACAATTAGCCAATTTCTCCATAATTAGCTTGTTGTTATTGTTGCGGATTTATATTTCTATTTCCCTGTTAGTCAAGAGATTCTGCCAGCTAATCAAAAGATGAGTCATTTATATCAATACTCAATGACATGTTCACTTTTGGACAATTTAAAAGTTTGACAAAAACTACACTAAAGAGTTGAGTGTGTTCTTGTAATGAAAGCATTACATTATGAAATATGTAAATATATGAAAGCGCAAAATATGACGATGAGTCTTTGATGTCTTACACATTTTTTACTGATATAACAACTGTTCTTAAAAACAACTGTTTGAAATTGATTTCAAAATTTCAATTTCTAAGAGTAATAGGGTGATTTATTCTTTTTTTCTGGTTTTTATTTTTGACATTATAATTACATTATTTCCCACTTCACTTTCTGCCCTGCCAACCTTTTCATATCTTTCTCCTTGCTCTCAAACTCATGAGGAGTCTCCCAATAAAACATATCTAGCAATACGTCCTAATATACAAGTCTCTCTAATTTTACCATAAAATACCAAATTGTTACTTGAGTATATACATTTACTCTGCCATTGTCAGTATGGACTGGGGATTCCTAATCTGAAAACTAAAAATGGAAATACTTCCTGGTCTAAATTGTTTGAATGTCAATATGTTTTCAGGGTAGAAAACTCAACATCTATAAGTTGCAATTAAAACAAAAACATTGTATAAGGTTACCTCCAGCATATATATATATATATATATATATATATATATATATATATACCATTAAGTTTCTGTTTAAACTTGTTCTTCCATCCATAAAATCTCATGAGCTATTTTCAGATATTTCAAATGTTTCAAGTTAAAATAAAAAACATTAATGCCCTAAATATTACAAAGGATATTTATATTGCCCAGAAAAGTATTTTACTTAATGATAAAACACCAAATATAAGAATATAAGTTCACCAGTATTTTAAATATAATTTCAGGCATTTCCATCAATGTCTGGATGCTTAGTTTTTAAACATATTGCTAATTATGGTGGTGTCATATGCTCATTAAGTAATATATCAATGTATAATAACCCTTTAAGATTTATCACTAGGAACTAATTTAGTAACGATATTACAGTACATATACAGATATGCTAAAACTGTATCTATAATAATTTCATCCACATTTATGTGAACTTATGTTAGGAATGCAAGATTGGTTTGACACTCAAAGGTAATCAGTGTAATTCATCATTTTAATAAGTGAAAAGGAAAACATGATAGATTACCATTGACCAACTATGAAAATTGAAATCCACTTTGAGCAAAGGCCCTCATGAGTATTCTTCTACACAAATATTAAAAGTGGTGTACTTGCTTAATAAGACACAATTATTGCAGTATATACTATAATAAGAGGTATATCTTATTGCATATCATTATGACCATAAAAGAAGAAAATTGACTTTCCTTTGCATCTTCTCAAGGATGCCCAATAACTAAAGATGAGGTTGGGATATCTTTAGTAGTTGCCACACTCTGAACCCATTTTGATAGAATGTAGTTATGCTAATTTCACATCAAAATGGAAATTTAAGGGAGAAAGGATCATTAGCTTCACTGTGAAACTCACTTTGAGAGTCAGAATCTAATCTTTAAAAGGAATATTTAACAAGAAGGGCAGTTATTGGACAATGTGATAAAGGTAGTTAAGGCATAGTAGTTATTTAACTTCAATAAATCTTACATTGTTTTATCCAATGGATTTTTATAATTCCAGAGCAATGTTCAAAAAGAAGGGAAAAATTGAAGTCTCTAAGTTATAGGCATTATTTTTCATTATGGGTACTCTTGGAATTTAAGGGTGACAGATTTACCAAAAAGCTCTCTGTACCAACTGAAAAAAGGACACCCCATTCCCTGCTATGAACTGTCAATTGTAATTTAGCAGAGTTAGAAGGCAGATCCACTGAGTAGACAGAAAATTAAAACATGGGCAGCTCCTGATTGGAAATTTATTCATGGCAGGTAATAGTACAGTCAGGATCTCTGGCATTACTCAGAGAGAGATTTAATCCTGATAAGTTAGATGATGGCACTTGAATCAGAGATTATAAATGGTGACAGGTTGTGACATATAGAGAAGATGAAAATGAGCAACATCACTCCACAGAAGTGATTCAATATAGATGAATTTCTTGAGCAGTCATATAATTATTTTAAAAATCATTTTAAAGTTTTTAAAGAACAAGACTACACTTTAATTGAACCATGCACCACTTATATAGCTATTTGTCAATAGATTATAACATTAATCAACTGATCAAAGGAAAAGAGTCGAAAATAAATTATAATTAAAATATGTAATGGAAATTGTCATTTCTGATTTCATCTGAATAAGGCACAAACTCCAAAATTTTAGACAGACTAGTTATCATATGAAGAGAGCAAATGCGAAGTATTGAGTTTTTACACAGCTATATGCATGAGAGCAATATACACATCGCTTTTTAAAAAGCAAGTTATTCATATTTATAAAGAATACTTTTTATTTTGGATCTGTATGCCTTTTTGCATTTTCTAATAGAGGAGTGCATTATTACATTGCCTTTTTTTAGATATAATCCTCTATACCACAGAAACATGGTAGATATAAACAATTTTCCACATGGGCAGGTATCTTAATTACCTTTTTTGAATTTGTGATGTAGTCTATTAATTGTGATCAAATCGTGTTATATGTGGAGATTTTATAAAATAGGTTTAAAATCCCCTAGTGCTTTTCCCACTGAGTGAGGGGCCCACCACCCTCATCCCTGGAATTTGACAGACCAATCATTCACACAAGAACTGATCCAATATTAACTACCACAGGCAAAGTAGATGATACACTGTGCTAAACTGTCTTTCGGAATTCTTAGGGGGAAGCATAGGTAGTACATGGTGTGATCTTCAAAGGGAAAAACTGAGGCCAATGGCTCAATGTCATGGCTGATGCATAACACCAACCATCAGTGATGGGAGAGAATCATCCTGACAATAAATGGTCTACTTCTAATGAGGATGTTACAACCGATAAAAGAAAAGTGTGCTCAAAGTGGGAGCAGAGTAAAAACTTGTATCTTAAGTCACTAAATTTGAGGCTAGTTCATCAAACTACAAAAAAAAAAAAAAAAAAAGAAGCAGCAGAGAAAATATTTACCTGTGAATGCTAAATTTATACAAATGGTTTTAGAGCAATGATAAACTATACAAGCTACAATTAATAATAGATGGCAGTAAATGTTTGTGTAGCAGTTTCCTCTCTGAGGTTAAAATTTTCACCTTGGTATGGTAGTACAGTCCTTTAAACCCAGCACTTGGAAAGCAGAGGCAGGCTGATCTGTGTGAGTTGGAGGCTAGCCTGGTCTACAGTGCAAATGCCAGGACAGCTAACAGCAAGAACTGTTATATAGAGAAAGCTTGTCTCTAAAAACAAAACAAAAAAACCAAACAAGCAAACAAACATAAAAATCCATCTTGAAGGGAAACTTCTTAAGATATACAAGATGGGAATGGAAAGTGGAATGAAAGAATATTCTTGTACAGAGGGTTTGCAAGGAGGTAAAACTACAGGATATTCTAAGAGGAAGTAAAACACTCCATCCTACAGAGATGGAAGTAAGCAACCCAAAACAGCTTTAGGAAGTCCCTGAAAGTGACAAGATTCACAAGGGCCCTCCCTTCCCAAGAATACAATGAGAATCACTCTCAGATGAGCTGAGCTGCTTGGAAGAGGCTCAGAACAAGTAGCCTGAAAAAACAGGGACCAGCCAAACCACCAAGAAGGAACAAAGACCAACAGGGCGGCCAGGAAAAGATTCTCTCCAATACTGTGCACATTTTAGCTGATTAATTAAATAGCACAATTTGACAAAAATAGAAAACTCACAGTGTTTTCAATTGCTATCATTACATACCATAAGTGGAAATATAATAAATACATGATGTCATTCATTTTGAAAGTAGCAAAGATTCTAGCACCTAATGTATGGGTTGAGTGTCTCTAGTCTAAATATCTGATATCCCACTATCTAAAATCTTTTGAATCTTGATGCTACAAATGGAAAAGTCCACACTCAAACTCATGTGGTGGGTCAAGAACCAAAATGCATGCATATTACAATATCTATAAGGTATCAGAATTTTTAATCATCTAAAATAACTTTCTATATAGAAGAAAGCTAGAAAAAAAATTAACTATTTAAACACTAAAACTTAGTTTATTTATTCCTGAAACAGGGTAAGTGCAAAGGAATGTCACTTGTGGTTATTAAGCTAGCTGTAAAGAAAACCATTGAACTACTGTTGATATATGAAGACATAAAGCATTAAAGTGACAAACTTAAAACAATGGGTATTTTTAACAAAAGATTTTCTACGATTGATACAATGCGATAAAACTACCTTTTAAACTTTAATATTAAATCACTCACATTAAAACTTTTAACTGTCAATATCACCAAAATATTTTAAACTGCATATTTATAAAGTTGAAATTTAATATAATATTCCCAAAATAAATGTACTATGCAATAGGTAAAATTCCTCATATAAGGTTTAGACATCAAATCAAAAGCATCAACTAATAGTAAGAGAACACACACATGTTGATTTGTTGAAAATACTTGAAATTAATTTTAAGCAACAACAGCAAGTTTCATGTTATATGCACTTACCTGGAATAGATAAACAATCTACTATCCCAAAGATCATGGGTCCCTCTGGGTCCAGAATGAAAATAACAAGAATCGGTCCCATCAAACATGTTCAACCCATCCTCTGAATTTTTTGAAGCATGGCTATGTACCACATCTAAGAGGACTGTGATGCCCATTGAATGAGCTGTGTCAACAAGTTCTTTCAGCTCTTCAGGAGTGCCATAACGACTGAAGGGAAAGGACACAGAAAAGCATTACATCCAATTGAAAGCAAACAGCAACTGTACATCAATGCCTATGCCCAGCATGGTATTAACTATTCTAAATACAAAAATGCAGTATGATGATCCTCATATACACTCAGATGTGCTATTTGATATAAAATAAATTAAAAGCATTAAATAAAAATATTCATTAACTACAGCTGTTAAATGGAACTGATATGCTAAACAAAATTTGCATTTGGGATACACAAAATATTAAATCTGTTTTTATCCTTGGGGAGTTTGACTTCTATGACCAAGCTGAGCCAGTCATGGTCACTGATGCTTTCCAGATGTTATCCCTCTGACTATATACAACTGAACTAGGGAAAGGGCCCTTAGAGTACATCTTTCATCAAAGGACTCAAAGCTGTCCACTCTGCACTTGTTCCTAAACGAGAATGTCTCCAGAATTAGAGAGCCAAGAGAATGTTCCATGTGTGACCAACAGTTCACATGGACAGGAGAGATGGGTATCTTATATGCAGTCTCTTCATCTACCTGCAGTAGAAATCAAACATCCATTCCAGAAGGCTTTCTGTCACCCCCAGGGAAATCTTCACATCACTGTTTTCCAGTCATCAACTTTGCCCTCTAGATACATAAGTGCCCTTGATATTGCTATGATCTTTCTTCCTCATCAGATGACATGCTTCTTCATAGCAGAGGTGGAGTGCATGTGCCTTTCCATGACACAGAGCAATGCTTAGCAAATAGCATTCTCCTAATGAGCACTTTCCTGCGAAGTTAGAAGCTGTCACTTTACAAGGTAAAACAAGTCATGTTATGCTCTGGAAAACCACTGTGATCTAAAGGCCATGAAGAAGAAGACCAGGGTCACTAGATGGCAATTTCTCATAACAGTAGGCTCTCTGCAGCACGCTACCCCTTCCTTTCCTTATCAAAGCCACATTGGGATGGTTTTACTCACTGAGCAACATGCTCAATAAATGAGTAACCCTCAGTTTCATTCAGCCAGCTCTTTCATTCTTTCTTTGTTCATCAAATATATATTAAAATAGCTGCCATGAGCCATGAAATTTTCCATATTGTAGAGAATACATTTTGAACAATATTAATACCACTGTTCTGGAATTCACACTAAAATGAGGAGACGAGACAGAAAATGAACAAGATATGAAGAATAACATAGCAAATAATTTTTCAAAGGCAAAATAAACACACACACACACACACACACACACACACACACACACACACACACACAATTTCAAGACCAGTCATCAGTGAATGTTTCTTATACATAATACTGAGCAAGAAAGAACTGAGGAAAAAGACATAAGGATATCAACGAGGAAAGTAGTCAGAGAAGTGAGTAGAGGGAGCAGAGCAGACAAGCTGGAATGAGCTAAAAACTTGTAAAGACTAAACCAGATGTTGAATGGAATCATCAAAGGAAAGAGCAAGAGTGCCTGATAAATTCTATCATATGACCAATGCAAAATTAAGAGTGCTTGATAAATTCTATCATATGACTAGTGGAAAACGGGTGGTGTTTTGAAAGACACACGAAGAGGAATGTGAGCAGGAGATTCATACAATTCAACATTCATCTTTAAATGCTTTACTTAGGCTATGGTGCAGAAAACAGACATTTGAATCAAGACAAATTTAATGAAGAAAAAGAAGAAGAAAAGTTCAAATGACCAGTAAAGAACTGCTGAAATGAGCCAAGTAAACGACAGGCAACTTGGACCCGAGTAGAAGCAGCGGGGCAGGTGAGCAGCCAGATTTAGGATACAAAGTGAAGTGGCAGATGGCTCAGTCTTATAATAAGGAGAGAACAAAAAGGGATAGGAATGGAATAGAAAAGTAAAATGCCAAGATTCTGGCTTGAAGAATTAGAAAATGAAAATGTCACTTAGTGAATTAGAAAATATGATGGAGGAGGGTGGAGGACACGGTGAGGAATTTCATGCGTAACATATTGAAGATATGTATTGGACACAGAGAGACCATAGCTTACAGGGATTAGAAACATCAAGTTTCCATAGAAAGAATACTAAAGTCGAAGGAGTGGACTGAAACAAAACAGAACTAAGAAAGTTTCTTCTGTTTTAGAAAATGATAGAGCAGAAGGAAGGAGTGAAAGAACATATACTAAAAAAAAAAAAGTGAGGTGAGAGAGGCCATAGCAGGATATTGTGCTCCAGAATTAAAGAGAAAAATAAAAACCTTACAAAGAGGTACAGGAACGTGGCTGTGTTAAAGTGGTTCTGACAGTTCAACTTAACCAAGAAATGCCACTGTACTCCAGGGATGAAGGTCACCAGTGGCTTTAACAGGCACTTCTTAGCAGAGAGATAGACGGCTTCTGGGATGAGGTTAGAAAAGAACAAATTTAAAGCACTAGACATTCTGTGTGTGCGTGTGCGTGCGCACGTGAAAAGAACTACAGGAAGATGTAAGAAAATTGGTTAGTATCTCCTTCTAGACTACTATATGCTTAAGTACACTTCTAACCTTCCTCAGCTATGTTATTGAAACAATTTTAGTTCACTTCCAATATCATATCATATTTAATCTATAGTCAATTTTTGAGTATTCTAGAAGCAATTTGTTGTTAGTTCTTACTGACAATAGAAACCACTATATGTATGGGTACTAAATTAATGTCTATTTCCCACACTGTAAGCTACATGAGGAGGAATTAATGTTGAGTTTGTTCAATTTGTGGTAATCAAAGCACACAGGACCATTTAGTGTAGTCTTTCTTCCCAAAGACCCATATTCTAGTAGACTTAAGTCTGAGATGAGAAGTCCATCTGTGCAGTAGTAGTATAGATGCTCCCACATGCTCCAACCTGATACCAATCTATTCCTATAAAAAGATGTGAGTTCTTTCAGTACCGGTTTGCACAGGACACAGTTTCTAACTAAGATGTACCTCCAAAGTTATCAGTTTCAGTGAGTAAATAGACATTGATCAGCAGACAACATTCCATGAAACATGACATTAAATCTGGGTCAATCAAAGCCAGATCTATCTAAAGAAAGTCAATGACCTCAGTAAAAGAAAACACTCAGCTTCTATAAACCATAACCAGAAGTGAGGTTACAAAACAAAGCTAAATTAAATGTTAAAATTCAATTTGATTACATTGTTTGAAATACACACGAAGATGAAATATTCATTTTACCTTGAAGCTGCGAAAAAGCTAGTGATTTGGTACCCAAAACTGGCATAGTAAGCATGTTCCATGATCGCCATCAACTGAATGCAGTTGTATCCTAGATACACAAAGCCCAAAGTCAAAACTACATTTAAAAATGAATGGAAAATTGCATAATCTCAAGACCTAACTTTTACAAAGAATCTGGAAGCTCTAATCATCATGCAGAGCTCCACTACTTTGACACAATTTACTTGTCCGACCTGCTAACACAACTGGACATTTGTCTCCTAGAGTTACATTCTGCCTAGTTAGTTGAAATGTCTTCATTTTAATACACGACAAATGATATGCAAATATATACACAATTTCGCTTTAGAATATTAAACATGGAAATCTGCATATGCTAAGCTTCAGTTTTGCTTGTAATATCCATACTGAAGATCACGAGGCTAAATAAAAGTAACTGATTGCATGATATATGCTTTTTACTTTGCCTCTTTTCATTATAATTCAGACATTTTGCCATATAGCTTAAGAAATATTATCAAATTCATTTTTTTTTCAAAGTAGGTCTTATGAAGCCAGGAGTAGTCCCTATGGAATTACTCTAAAGTGTTAAGTGTGTTTCATGTGCACACACAGACATGGGACAAGCCTATAGCTTTTCTTTCTTCATCTGAATATACTTTTTTCCCAAGTGGTAAATGAAGTCGCCCAAAAAGTAGGGATTGTCCTTTAAATATTCATAATAACAGTACAATTAGCCACAGTAAATAATCAGAGAAAAGACAGAACCTCTTGACCTTATTAAAAAAATACATGGAAAATCAGTTTTTGTTTTCTTCCAAAAACAACTTTATCCTTTTTCATATATGATCTGGTTGCTTGGAAAGTTACATTTCTGCAACAAACATACTAAATATTCTTATTATGTTCCTAATGTCTAATTCATATAAGCTTCACAATTCTCTTAAAGAGTTCATAAAATCAGATTCATTAACAAGTCATTTAAATATATAACTGAACTTGTGAGAAAACCAAAATCCATATTAATTTCCTTCTCTTCAGTTGCTGTGTTTTAGCTCCTCATAACTGTGTTTTAGCACATCATAAATTCTGTAACAGTTACAAATACAAATTCAGACGTAGGGATATATATATTTAAAGCATTTCTCCTAGGTCTCATCATTGGCATATTGTTGCAAAAGGAAAATGATTTAATTCTATGAGACCTAACAGAAACACAGGTATAGCATCTTGCACAGATGATGGGCATCGATTACCATATATCTTAGAGTGAAACTCGGAGATTTAATTACATCCCCATTACATAATAGATATTATTCTTATAGAGTTCCATCTCACATGTCCATTGTTTATTTGAATGGCACTAATCATGTCTCCCTTGGTGTGCTCTCTACCTACAGTGCTAGGCAACTCAAACAATGTTGCAGAGAAGCATCGTGTGCTGCTGAGGCCCATATTAAAAGCCAGGTATAAATAACTTATTATTCTATCATAATGATAATACTTCTTCAATGAGTAAATGTAACATAATACCTATCCACCAATGCTAACAATAAATTTAATCAATCTTAGCTACTGGAGTAGCAGTTCAGTTCACAATCACAGATAATTAGGATCTATACATAAGTGAAAACTTTAACCCCGACTTGGATTTAAATCATTCCTCTAGCTAAAAACTGAACTCCCTGGCAGAAGTGATATAATTAAATGTACTTTGTCTTCCTGTCTGGTTGTTGCAGCAGGCACCAAATATGCTACAGGATTATTTATTAAAATGTATTACCTATAAAAAAAAAAGAAAAATAATAGATATAACATCTATTGAAGCAGATAGTCAGCCAAATACTATTTATTCTCAAGCTTCTCTGAAGACAGTCACGTCTGATACATGAACATCTCAACATGTTTCAAATGTGGTCCAGAAATGTTCGTGAAAAAAGTCATCCAGACATTGACAGTATATAACAACTGACCCCAAATGAGTTCCAGACACCTTACAAATACTAGATTTTTTTCATAAAATAATAAAATGAACTGGCTATTATCAATGGCCACGTCAAATGATAAAGGTTATCTTCTGTAGAAAAGTAATTACACTTGCATATTTATCTATAATTTGGAAGCCATCAGTTCATATTACTTTAAATTGAAATTGGAGTAATATCTTGAATGCATATGCTCTATCTTATTCCATTTCTCTTTTCTATGCTATCACCATTACAGGGCAATTGGAGAAGCCTAAAATAAAATGCACTTCTATTACATACTTAATCTCTTAACACAAAAAAAGAGACACTTGTAATTAGCTTTTCTAATAAGAGAACAGTCCCATTAAAATTTTATCTGAATAAAAATCACAATTATTACTTACCAAGGTCTTTGATTCTTGGTAGTACATTGCTTGTAAAATGTTTATAAGAAGCTATTTTTCCTTCATGAGAAGAAATTCCCACATGAGATTCATAAATTCTTAGACTTCTTGGCTTCTTGGGTCTGGAATGCTTGAACTACAGAATACAGAGTTACAAATGGAACTAAGCCAATCATTCATTTGTGACACTAACTAATCAAGTATGTGAAATAAAATAGTGGATAAATTCAGCGAAAAACTTGTGATTATTCTCCAACATCAAAGGCAATGGCTGCATACACTATGTTTCTTAATCATCTATAGGATTGTATTAACAAGTCCACCTTAAAAAAAGTCATGCAATAGCTCATGTGGCATGACTGATGGAGAGATTTTTTTGAGCCTATGCTTTAGAAAAAATATGGAGTCCTGATTGGCATATATAATTTAATTATTTAATACAAATTATTCATTAGCAAGATCAAGTAATACAAATGAAAAAAATTAGTTCAAAAGTACATAACACATGTGAAACATAATCATAAAATATTCCCTAAATACATTAGATCATTTATCATCTGAACGCCCTTTTCATAACTATAATAATCCATCATCATATACATAGTAGTGAGAAATATTAAATTGTTTAAATCTATGTAAGTTTGAAACTGTAACTCAAAGTATTAATATTCCTTCTTGATAAGTATATAGAAGTTTGCTGGTTTTTTTTAAACTAACTTCAAAACCAGGCAGAAAGAAAAAAAATTACTTCTATGTTTCATTGGATAGATATGACAGACTCTGATATAAAATGTAGAACATAGAAATACTGTCATGCAAAACACTAAGCAAGCAGTAAAGAAAGTCTTGGAGCATTGTTATAAAAGCTATAAAATATAAGAATTAATTTCCTAAGAAATACTGAAATAAGCAATTATTTAAAATCTGATGTTCTTACTTTATATGGGTCTTCTGGATCCCAGTGTATCCAATCATAATTCACATTGTCATTTTCACGAACCACATACTTGGCCCACGGTGAAATGCGATACAAGATCTCACCACTTTTACTAGTAATAACTACCTAAAAAGAAAATGAGATGGTACTGATTTAAAATAGGTCCACAACTCTAAGGAAGCACATAATAGTTAATGAGCACTGCTCTATGCAGGAAAGCAAATGAGTTAAAAATTTAGGTAAGCTCCCAGATGTGTAGCCACAAGAATATATTTAAATTCTTTGCTCATCTGCAATTACTATATGATTCTTAAAGTTATGTATGTATAGGTTGTGTATTATATGATCCTCTTTCAATTTTCATGAATGCAAACCAACCATTAACATAGTTAACTAAACATACTGTAGATGCTAAAAAGACAAGATTATTTGGAAGTTGTTATCAATAAGTCAATCATTCACAGTATATTCCTCTTCTTCTGGATTGGGAAAAGCAAATTAAATGGTCATCACTTCCTTTACTCCTTTGTGGAAATACGTCATAACATTTTCATATGCTGAATCAGTAGAACAGTTTAACACTGATATATATATATACATACAACCACACAATTAAAAAATAAGTTATAAAATGGAAATGAAATATTATTATCAGTGTCAATGATTACTGTTCTTGTATACAGTGTTTCTCAACCTTCCTAATGCTGTAACCCCTTAATACAGTAGCTTATGTTATGGCGACCTCAAACCATAAAATTATTTAGTTGCCACTTCATAACTATAATTTTTCTAATTTCATGAGTCATAATACAAATATCTGATATGCAGGATATCTGATTTATGTGACCCCTATGAAAGGGTAATTTGACCCCGAAGGGGATCACAACCCATAGGTTGAGAACCACTGTACTAATATATCTAGCTTTCCTTTTTGCTTTGTGAACAGAACAAAATATCATACTGGAACATTATTCTGCTGATTTGCCTGTACATTCAGATATCATCAGAAGCCAATGAGTTATAAGCGAAAGAAGAAACAGACACACTACCAGCATCCATGCTCCTCTACCTTGTGTTCAGTTGCAGAAAGAATGCAGTGCTCTAGCTGCTGATGCTAATACCATTTCTTTAGGTCATGCTGAGAGTCACCTTTGAGAAAACTACAAAGCAGACAGTCCTATTGAATGCTCTATAAAAATTGATGTTTCCAAACTCACCACCCTACTCCAATGATACAAATCCACTGAGTAAGTGACAGTCAGCTGGGCCTACAGCTTCATCCTTGTAAGTCTTGAAAATGAGGAAGTAGTAAAAACATGGTACTCAACTTCGTTAGTGTTGTGAGTAGTACATCATTTGTCTTCAACCTGGGAATTCCAACTTTCTGCCAGAATTCATGAAGTAGTAAGAGGAAAACTCCCAAACTTGTCATAAGGGTATAATCAACAGACATACTGCACAAAAAGTATCTGTTCATTCACTGAATGCATCATTTTTCCCAAATGTTCTGTTTCTTCTTTCGCTAACATGTATAACTAGGGACACATATTATTGTAGGGAACCTCAACTTTCTGTTTCATTTCCTTTCATAGAAAGGTCCAAATGATATGTAGAGTGTAGCTTTCCACCAAATCTGAAAACTGTATGGTTTTTCCATTATAACTTTCTAATGACTTCCCTTTTGTATTTTCCTTACTAACACAACTTGTTCAGGGAGAACACTTCACTTTCAGGGCCTCTTCACAATGTCTTTATTCTCAGAAACCAATTATGAGTACTGTGATAAATCCAACCAAGAGACAGCATAATAATGAAAACATCATTTTGTATATAATATTATTTATAACTTTTTGGGAGACTGGGATGTCCTGAATATTTCCTATGCTCCAGTAATTTCTCATTCCAGTTAGCAAGTTTCAGATGTTAGTATCCCTGAATGCTATAGTAAGTTGATCTTTTAACATTTACGAATGGATGGGTAGAAAATTCTACTTGAAACTTCCATATGGAAGATCTTTTTTATTTTTATTTTTATTTTTATTTTTCAAGACAGGGTTTCTCTGTGTAGCTTTGTGCCTTTCCTGGAACTCACTTGGTAGCCCAGGCTGGCCTCAAACTCACAGAGATCCGCCTGGCTCTGCCTCCCGAGTGCTGGGATTAAAGGCATGCACCACCACCGCCCGGCCCATATTCACAGCTACTAGGTATAAAATCTCTGAATATATAATTTATTAGAGTAGCAGAATTTATCAGAGTAGCAGAAGTTCAAAAAATAATAATCTCAAGGTTTAGGCAATTTTAATTATAAAAACAATCACAGGGTATCCATAAAAATGATATCCTTGTCTAATAATCATTTAATATTTTATTAACAAAAACTAAATACTTGAGTAATGTCTAAATATTAAAAACATACTACTGTCCCTACTCAAGAAACTTTCTTTCAAGTTATGAAAAGAATATATTTAACTTCACTAAAGTAAATGTGAAGAACAAAGGGAAATTCTATTATCCATTTGTAGATTCCATTACAACTTCAGCACTGTGACAGCTTCTAAATTTGAAAACATTAAAGATTACAGATATGTGACCTATGTAATCACACAACTCCATGGGTCCATGCTACTTAGTTGTAAATATTTTTATACATGAAGCATATCGACCCCCATTTATTCAATAAAACAGAAAAAAATGTATGAGTACAATAATAGGTATTATAACATAATGTAGTCTGTATGGCAAATAATTTGGGAAAATATAATTTTATAACACTGTATAAACATCAACTATATTAGCATAGTCTTCTTTAATAAATATAATTATTTATGTAACTTAAGTAATAGTTATAATCAAAGGACATTATCAGAATAAATGAAGGAGTCAATAAAAGAAACCTCTAAATGTATAAAAGTCAAATCAACTTAAATAAACTGTATGAAGTCAAATTTTACTTAGAGAATATCAACTGGAACTCAAATATACAATATAAAAAGGTTAGTAAGTGGCCAATATCTTTAAAAGAAAAAAGAATAGAAAAGAATCAGTGATCCTTCATGCAAGGAATATCTTTTGAAATCTTTCTTGCAAAAGAATGTCTTTCCATGCACTGGAAAATTACTGAAATAAGGATTCTCTTCAGGTGGCCAGCAATTCTGTATAAAAACAGGAACAGGCTCAGCTGGTTATAGCAAACCAAGCGTTAGCATATTCCAAAAGATGTTACTAAATGGAACTTCAGTTTCATGACTGAACATAGACAAGCAGAAAAAAATGCAGTTATTAAATAATATTCAAATTGCCCAGATTAAATCACCAAAGTCTCATGTTAGAAAAAAGTCATTTAACAAGATAATTTTGAGAGTAAAAGTGATATTGATTAAAGAAACTATTTAAAGAATTCACGTCACAAAAGATAGGAAATCATTTCTAATTTATGATCCAAAGCTACCTCTTCACTGCCTCCTGTACTCCAACTTTAGTGACATATAAATGACTAAAGCAGCAAACACCAAAAACAAAAAAACACAATGCTCTCATAGATTTTTACATAAACATAATGAACATATACATCATATGTCTACACATCAGATAAGATGCATTACAAGGGACAGGGTGCTATTTTGCAAGCTGTTAACCATTTAGTAGCTGGGTTATGTTAACTGTAGAATCCCAGGAAGAACGCAGTAGTGTCTGGGGTTGTCCTATAAACAACCTAGTAGTATAAAAACGTTTTTATCTCACAGTAAGTACAGTCTAACCTGTGTACGATGCTTGTTGTCAGCATTTCTCATGCATAAGTCTGCAGATGCAGATGCCCAATATACCCTGCTATAAGTTCAAAGGCCCGCGTCACAATGCCGGTATCAAAAACAAAGATTGTCAGGAATGACCTGCATGGTGGAAGGAGATCTGATTTCTCAAAACAAATTCTTGTCAGAAATATGAAAAAAAAAAAGATGTTTTGGGGTTGTTTTTGCTGCTGTTGTTTTGATGTTGACACAGGGTCTCTCTATGTAGGCCTGGATGGCCTAGAACCTGCCATGTAAAACACAGGCTAGCCTCAAACTCACAGAGATGTGACTACCTCTCTCTCTCTCTGCTGTAGCGCTGGTGTTAAACTGTGCAGCAGTAAGTCAGCACATAAAAAAAAGTATTTACTGAGGAACATACATTATTTTCTTTTATTTTGGTCTTTGAGATAAAGTCTCACTGTATAACCCATGCTGACCTTGAATTTACAATTCTGCCTAGGTCTCCAGGCTGCTGACATTCCACGTTTGTGTCACCACAATCATCCATCCATCACATTCAGAATTTCCTAATTAAATGGGTGAAAATCTGAACTATTTTCTAACATTTGCATGTATTTCATGGTGAACTTGAACTCTGCATTGCTGTTAAGAAGGGGGGCGGGGATGTATAAAGATAGCCACAAAGTGACCAAGGTACTTGTGACGGATAAATGCTCTTCTCTACTTGACCAAATCTGGAGTCAATTAAGAGCAAAGACTATGTACCCCTCTGTGAGGCCATTTCTAGGAAGAACTGACTAAGGGGGGAAGACCCATGCCTAGAGCTAGTGGCATCTTCCAGTGGTCATCAAGATCTGAAGAGGCCACAGAGAGAGTGGCGGCCGTGCCTGCCATCACTTCTTGCTGGTGAACATGCCTTCTTGCTGGGGCTGCTACTACCACCAACCTTGACTGACAGTCTCCAGCTTCTTCCAGCTCCACCAATGTTCTAGGAATCAGTGACTTCCCCAGGAATCTTCCACACCTTTAGTACTACGCTGGAACGGCTGAGCCTACTAAGCTCACAGACTGAGCAGCTACCAGGATCTCAAACTCACCAGCATGAAGATGGCCATTATCGTGCTATTCAGCTCTTATTATGTAGGCCACCTTATAAATCCTTTATATATTTATTACTCTATTGTGTCTGTTCATCTAGGAAACTTTTAATAATGCAATGGTAGGTAATCTCGGGCCCTGATATATAAATGACTACTCCCTGGAAAAATTTTTATAACATTGTAAAAAAAAAATCCTTTGGTGATTTTATATAAAGTTGGGTTGTGTTCAGGCTAGAAATAGTATTACCACTATTTGTATATTGACCTTCTTCCAGTACTAAATAAGCACTGAGCTTTGAGTACTAAATAAACATTGCTGTTATTTCTTTTAAAAAACTAGTTGTTTTCATCTTAATACCACTGTTCATGTTTTAGAGACCTCCATCTTTGTTTCTCAACTTAGTTCACAAATTTCAACTAATTAAATGACCTTATGTAAACTGTATGCAGATTAAAAAAATCCTTATGTCCTTTCCATCTAAAATGAGAGATAGGATTGAGAGAAGGGGACTGGAGACATCCGCTGATTATGCTAAGCCCCTGTGTCCTGTGTTAGGCACTATACTAGGAAAGGAAAGAAAACAGCCTTGATAACAGCTCAGCTCCAAAAGCAATAACTTTTTGACAAAACCTCACTAGCTCTGACTATTTAAGCTTTATATAACATATATAAAGTAATAAAAATAAAATAGAAAGGACTGCTGATTTTGAAACATGCTACACAATTTAGTTTTCTTTCTTCACTAAAAAAGGAGATCCCAGCTGGATCAAGAACAGAGAGGGAGAACAAGGAATAGGAGACCATGGTAAATGAAGACCACATGAGAAAAGGAAGAAACAAAGTGCTAGATAGGCCCACAGAAATCCACAAAGATACCCCCACAATAGACTGCTGGCAATGGTCGAGAGACAGCCGGAACTGACCTACTCTGCTGATGGGATGACAAAACACACTAACAGTCATGCATGAGCCAGAAACCCCATCCAACGACTGAGGGATCTGGATGCAGAGATCCACAACTAGGCCCCGGGTGGAGCTCCAGGAGTCTAATTAGCAAGAAAGAGGAGGGTTTATAGAAGCAATAATTGTTGAAACCAAGGTTGGATAAAGCACAGGGACAAATAGCCAAACAAATGGAAACACATGAACTATGAACCAAAGGCTGAGGGACCCCCAACTGGATCAGGCCCTCAGAATAGGTGAGGCAGTTGATTGGCTTGATCTGTTTGGGAGGCAGCTGTGTGTTGTTGCTGGGTCCTGGGCTAGTTGCATGAGTTGGCTGTTTGAATCCTGGGACCTATGCAGGGACGCTTGGCTCGGTCTGGGAGTGGGGGACTGGACCTTGCTGGACTGAGTCTACCAGGTCGATCCCGGTCCTCGGGGGAGACCTTGATCTGGAGGAGGTGGGAATGGGGAGTGGGCTGGGAGGAAGGGGAGGGGGGCAGGAGGGGGAGAACAAGGGAATCTGTGGCTGATATGTAGAACTGAATGGTATTGTAAAATAAAATAAAAGGAAAAAAAGGATTTCCAATTAAAAGAAAAAAGAAAAAGAAAAGACCCAAGTTGAATCCATAAGAATTTGCAAACAAATAGTTGAAAGAAAGGCTTCTCTAACCAAAATAAAGTGATTAAAAAAGAACTTTTTCAAAGACTATGCATATTAGCCATGAAATAAATCCGAAATATGAAGCTAATAACTATCAGAAAAAAATTAAAATGAACTTTAAAATAAAAGGTACTCCCATATAGGACAAGAACAGACTATTTTTGAGGCAAAACATTCAGTTACTTTGACTTTGGCTTAGCAGCAATTATAGAATTACAGACATAAACAGTAATATAGGAGGAAAGAAAGCACAGAACACTGTGGAATAATCCTCGTGTACACTGTAAAGATTTGTCACTCAAAATTGGTTTACTAAAAATGCTGACTGGCCAGTAGCCAGGCAGGAAGTATAGGCAGGGCAACCCAACTAAGGGTGAGGGGAAGGAGAAGGGCAGAGTCAGAAGATGCCAACCAGCCTCCAAACAAGCGGGACTTGTGAAACTGAGGTAACAAGTCATAAGCCACCTGGCAAAGCATAAATAGAAATATGGATTAATTTAAATGTAAAGGTTAGCTAGTTGCAAGTCTGAGCTATCGGTCAAGCCTTAATAAATAATATTTAGCCTCTGCATAGGTTATTTGGGACTGGACAGTCAGGACAAGAAATGTCAGTTTACAGAATACTGTCAAAGGGAAATGAGTGGGTAGCAGTAGTTGTTTCTCCTAAAGGCAGGTCCTTACTTAGAATGATTGAGAAAAACAGGTGTTTCATTCCTGTAAAAAATATCACTATCCTCCCAAGGTTTGTGCCCTGTTCCCCAATTGTTTAACCTGGATGATATGTATTAGAACTGTTTTTCCCCCCATCACTGAGCGAAATATTTAAGAAATAAAGAAACAAATAAGCAGAACTAATAAAGTGCTTGCTTCATTTCAAGTAGATAACCTGAACAAAAAGTCTTTTAAAGGGAGGGAGGCTACTATAGAAAGAGAAAATCCAAATAAATTATTTGAGATTTAGGAAGCAGGTATTGAAAATGATATCCCTGAGCAAGGGAGGCTAACTACTCCTAAGTCAAAAGAAAAGGAACAATACCGAGCTGTTTCAATCATGTAAAGATTGATTAGGTGTCTTAAGCTAGGAAACAAATGAATTACCTATAATATAAAAACAAAGGATTTAAACAGCTAAGATTTTTGAAAGGTCAATATAGTAATAAAAGAAAAAAGCCATGAAAGGGGAAAAAAAATCAGTGAGTTTTCATTATTGAAAAAAGAGAGCTTCAAAAAGATTCATTCATGTGTAGAGAATGCTGGAAATCTATTATGTAAACAAGGTTGCAATCTGGTATGATGCCAATATAAAATCCAAGACATACATTCAGAAGCGAGAGAGGATGAGGTATAACAGATGATTTGAAGTGTTTTTGGAAATGTTTTATTAAGTATCATTATAAAAGTCTATTTGGTGACAAAATGAGTCAATTGAAATATGAATATGATTCCTAAGCAATCACTGTAAGTGTTATTTCATTGAAATAAAATTCAAAGTGTAAAGGGGGAAAAAATGAAATGATTCAACCTCCAGAAAAAAAAAAAAATGTAGAGAAATCACAAAGATCATCTACTGAGTAGGAAATCAAAGTTTCATAAGTTATGGAAATATTTAACTATTTATTTAATATATACAGACTGGAATCTTCAAGCATACCTAAGCTATGGATGGTTATTCTGAATTCTGAGCACTCATATAATCCTTTACAAATTAAAGTCTCAAAATATTGATTTGGATACTATCACTATTTCTTTTATCTTTTGTAGAAAAATCTATATTTTTGTCAGGTATGAGTGGCATTTGGGGAATGAGAACTATGGGTAAGTTTGCATAAACAAGGATGGAGAAATGAGTATAGACATAGAATGATAAAGGAAAGAAATATTTTATATAGTGGGAAACGATAACTACATGGTTTAAGACGGAACTTGAGAACACATGATGACCTCTTGTCAATTGATTTTTGTATATATTTTCTTGTGGTTATAAAACATAGTCAAAAGCTGAAGTGACCCTTTAACAATGGACTCAGGCAGTTGTGGCTGTAACAATGAGGATGGACGAGGCAGTGATCAATACCACAATCGTCACAATACAGTTATTTACGTGAAACCTTTCTCATCCAGGTATGTTCAAATTACTAAACATAAGTTCCCCTGTGTCACTGTTCTCCAAAATAATCTTTCCATCACTTTTTATTTGGGTCTTTAGGGCACACTGATTTGCAGGGGGTAAATTTAATGTTGTTAGTATATTAAAATGGGTTCAAGTGAACAGCAAGATTAGTAAGTAGGAAAAGAAGAGAAAGAAAGAAACGCCTTTAAATGTGAAGAGATTAAACAATAATTTTGACATTTACAATTTATCTGTGGTATTCAATAAAACTTCAGTGTAATGTAAAGGTGTAAAGCATGAAAAGGTGGACAGTATGTATTTTGCCATCAGCAAAAGGTTACATAATACACACAAATCTTTATGATTAGTTGAGGACATACTTGCTGGTTAAAGTGATTTTTTTGTTAAAAATAAGCAAAAATAATTACCACCTAACAAAATGTAACTTTTCCCCCTTTTTCTGACAGTGTTAAAAGATCATCAATTGCATAAAAGCTATCTTGGCAAAATAGAGGTTGGGGAGAGAGAGGTGGTTCAGTGGTTAAGAATTCTAGCAACTCTTCCAGAAGCTCATAGTTCAGTTCTCAATACCCATGGAGTTATCTAGCGCAAGGGGATCCTAAGCCCTCTCCTGGTCTTCATAGGCATCAGTATACATGTGCACAAACCCTCACACAGAAACACACACACATGCATATGATTAAAAGATAAGTCATTAAAAAAGAAAAGAAAAAATAGATGCCTATATAACTTAGAGCAAAACTAAAGCATGAGACAGACAGACACACACACACACACACACACACACACACACACACACACACACACACACACACACACATTTCTTTTTTCTTATTTTTTTTTTTTTTCGAGACAGGGTTTCTCTGTGTAGTTTTGGTGCCTGTCCTGGATCTCACTCTGTAGACCAGGCTGGTCTCGAACTCACAGAGATCCGCCTGCCTCTGCTTCTCAAGTGCTGGGATTAAAGGTGCGTGCCACCACTGCCCAACAAGACACTTACATTTTTTAAAGCTGCATATTTCTAGAGCACAATAGAAGAAAGTATTCAGTTCCTTGGGCTTAGAATCACATGTAATATATTATGAACACAGTGATGGATTAAAGAATAAAAGATTTTTAAAAATTAAGATATTTTGAGTACATGAATGCAAAGACAAATAGGCTTAGTCATAAATTGAAAGTATTTCTAGAAAATGCAGTTAGGAGAGAGAGATTTATAGAAAATCTACCCGTCTAGACACATGTGAATCACATATATAAGGACTTAAGAGAATCCTTTTCTATTTTTATTTTTGTATACAATCTATTTTTGTATACATCTAATTTTAGCCATAACAGAAGTCAGTCTTCCCAAGAATGATTTAGATGCATGGATCTGTATTGACTGTGAAGCTTTGGGCCTCAATATAGTAGGGAAATGCTAGCTGTTTATACATGTCTCCTGAAGGACTTTTCTGTCCTAGATAAGCAGTCATAAATCACATAAGAAACAACTCAAATTATCATTGTTTGGGCCCCAATTCTAAAGCCTACCACTGACCTCCCTGCTGCCCTTCATCAGGGTTCTGGTTATGTAGACTTCAGTTACCTCGGGAAAGCCAAGTATGAAATAAGAAAAAGAAAATGTAGTTACTGGAATTTGCATTTTAAAAAAATGAGGTGATCAATTTTTATATTAGAAAAGGATAAATGTTAATAAAGAAAAAAAACTAACACCAGAGTATTATGGAATATATTTTCTAATAACATGAAAATAAATTCATTTTTTCAAATAATATGCTGTATTTTTCTGTGAAATTTTGAGTGTCTCTTTGCATTTTATTTTTGTTTCGTATATTTTAAGAATAATTTCATGTTATTCTATTTTCATATCTATACTAATTCTACCAATTGAAGTGTATCAAAAAATAAAAAAATATATTTTCCCACAAGCCTAAATTAATCTCATGTGGATCACTCAAGCTCTTCGTGCAACTCGGAAATATTTGATGTTTATAATAAACATAATTTATTTAATAAAGGATTTCCCAGCATGAGGTCATGCACTCACAAGAGTCCATGGGAACTGCTGACTTCTGGTGATACACTGAACTGTAAGCTACCTGATTTAGAATATGTCTTAATCTCCATACTGTATGCTATACTCAGATTTTTCTTTGGGCTGCCAGGTTCCTCCCATATAATGACACAGAGACTTATTATTAATTATGAGAGCTAGGCCTTAGCTTAGGCTTGTACCATTAGCTCTTATAACTGAAATTAGGCCATTTATATTAATCTATGCTTTTCCTCGTGGTTTCTAACTTTGTTTCATCTTTCACCTCCTGTTTCCTCTCTGTCTGACAACTCTACCCCTTCTTCTTCCCAGAGTTTACACTCTCTTCTGCCCAGAAGACCTGCCTTTAACTCCTGCCTAGCTATTGGCCATTTCCTTTTTTATTACACAATCACAACAATACATTTTAACACAGTACACAAATATCCCATAACACTATGCCACAAAAGCCATTCCTCAAAACATTTACAATTTTCAAAATGAATTATCACTACTACTGAAACTGAGTTATTTCCTTTTCAGTGTTTTGTCTTTCAATTAATTCATAATTTTTATTTCAAAGTTTTGGAAAATAATGTCTCTTTACTAAGCAAACTTGCAGCACCATTAAGGAAGAATATTGTAGTTGGGAGAATACAAAGCCTGGAATACTATTTATTCCACTTCATAGAATATAGGCCTTGTAATAGGACCTAAGGAAAATCCAGAAGAAGGGTATAAGTAAATGAAATATATCATACAGTCCATCATTTTAACCTATGAGCTTTGAATGGTACTTAATTTGATAAAATATCATATTCTTCTCGGGCACAGAATGGGAAACACAAGAAAGCAACTAGCCTGTAAAAATGAAGTAGTTCACAGTATCTATGGTTTCTATACACACTTTCCTAAATGTGATTACATACACATTCAGAATCAGCTGTGTTGCCAAATATAAGCATAAAAATGTTTGATATGAATAAAAACTCCTTCAAAGCATATATCTTCAAAGTTCAAGATGTGTGTATATTCTCTACACAGAATTTCAATGATTATTGAGTAAAATGAATAACAGATACTGAAAATAAACACAAATGCTCAGCAGAAAGGACTGGGAATGGAGACTACCTACCTCAGCAGAGGTCTGGACTGTAGAACAAACCCAGCTAAAACACAGAAAACTCATGATTAAACTAAGTCTAAAAGCAGCTGCAGTGTTCAGGCTGACAGGAAGAAGTTCTGAAAGCAATATGGATTACAGAGCCAAAGAAAAGGAAGCAAATAATGTCGTTTACAAAAGAGTGCTGTGAAGAGGGGAGACAGGAGATGGGAGAGAAATCAAAAGTGTTTAAGTATGGGCAAACCTACGTAGGCCTGCAATAGTCAAAAGTCTTTTCTGTTTAGAAAATAAATTTTTTGGAAAGTAGCCATATTGTTCATGTAAATATTGGTTTAAGCATGAGTTCCTATCTCGGAAACAAATAGAAAGTGATGCTGTTGGGCTGAGAAATGAATTTAATAAGATTACAGATGTTCTTACAGATTTTAGAGCTCAGCTTACAATCGCTTTTAGTATCAAATATTTACCTAAACTGTCCACAGTAAAATGATCTATTTTCCCCATTATAAAGTTCTGAGGTTTACTGGTGACTGTAGTCTTATTTTCTATGTATCAAATGTTTGCTTGAAAGACTGGGGTGTGCATTCGCAAGAACGGAGAACAATTAAAAAAAAAAAAAACAGTCTGTAATCACCAATGCAAAACATTACAAATCATTGTTTCATTATTGTTATCTCTTCAACCAAGTGCCCATGACTGCTTATAAATGGGGTGTCAGTCAATGACACAGAATTAATTGGCCCTCACAAACTAACCATCATTAGCATGATGATACAGTAAATGTACTGTGATACAAATATGAAAATGTCAGTGACATGCATTGTCATTGACAAAGGCAAGAAAAGAATTAGCTAAATATAGTCTTCACTTTGTATTACTGCATAACATTCTAATGTATATAATAAGAAGGTATTTCAAAATGCAAAAGCAATTCACAAACATGTTTCAACATAGTCATATATAATTCCACTATTCTTATATTACATTTTGTTTCTGTAAGGCAACATAGTATTTTCAAGCTCATTAGAATGTTTCCTTTTGAGTAAATTCTGAAAGTAATTGATGAAGATGAAGGAAATAAATGAGAATAACCAAAGTGAAGTTAGATACAAAAACAATAACTAGTTACTGTCTCTTATAAATATTTTCTTTCTACAATGTATTTATAGCAGCCTTCTTTGGATGATTTTAATAGTTTTTTCTTCTTTAAATTTGAATCACTTTGCCTTCATCCTTTGTAGCTAAGCATCATTCAGTAAGAAACTCAACCCTGTTGAACAATTTAGAGGTTAAGAATACAGCAGGTCTAAGGTAGAGATACACAAAGAAGAAGAGGAAACAGAGAGACAAAGAATTGCTTCTTGTAATCCACAGTAGCTCACCATGTAGCCTTAGTTTTAAAATAACTTAACAAAGAACAGATCGTTGTGAAATACTTAGCTATTTAATAACACAGACTTGTACAAAACACACTAATATGAAAATAAACACTTATATTTTTATAATATTCACATCAATATACAGAGCTCACCAGATTAAATGTTAAGATCCTGGTATTGTAAGCCTCACTCTATTAATGTAGGCATGGGTTCAGTAGGTGTATAGTTGATTTAAGTAAGTAATTTACCCTTTAAGGGAGGCATGGTACACTAAGTGGGATGGAGAGCAGAATAATGATATTTTTATGATAATAAATGCCATATAAATACAGAGAGAAGAACGAATGTTTGGCAGAGGAATAGGATGAACACCCACAAATGTTTCAAAAGCTGATGGGTGGTGGAAGCCCAGGCATCTGATGATTATTTTCATCTCTTTCCTTGTTACTAGGTTTAGTTTAGTTTTTTTTTATAGGCATTATAAATTTGACTTAATGATTATAAAGTAATAACAACTGCCTGTCTTAAAATAAAAATGACAAAGCACTTGAAATAATAAAAAGTTGCCTGGGTTCACACACCATCAAATGGGTAGCGTTCACCATGTCTGAAGAAATGTACATGTGCATTTCTGAGCTCAGGCTGTATGTCTGCATTAGTACCATGATCTCTCAAAGCAGTGGGGCACCTCGGAGAGAGAATAATAGGATTTTCCTTCCTATGCTCAGACAAAACAAAAAGGGAACTGAAATGTGAAAACTATTTACTCTTGATCTAAATGATATGCTTTGACTTTCCAAAAGAGGGAGCCGGAACTCCACAGTCACAACAGTGACTCTGTGGCACTTCAATGACACATTTGACACAAAGCTGTGTGCGTGACTAAGAGTCATTGTAAGGAAAACTCAAATTGTGTGCTCCTTTTAGACTTTTAAGTTTAATTGCATGGAGAGTATAGTTAAATCAATGAAAGATAGCATGATCTACAATCATAAAAGACAAGCTGCTTTGACTTCTCTGTAAGCATTCAGTTGTAAAACAAAAATAGTATGCAAGTCTTGAGTTTCCTTTTTTAAACTGTAGTATTTGCATTTTTAGATGAGGGAGAAATCCAAAACCTCAGATGTTATAGATGATTAAAAAAAAAAAAAAAACTGGTTCCAAATATTACCTGAAAGTTCAGAATTCTCACTGTTCAGAAGAAATATAGAAAAAAATTAATCAACACCTGGCAACAATTACAAAAATACTGAAAATTAAATATTGCATGTAGGATTTCCCTGCTCAAAATGATGTCCATGACACTTCATAAACTAACTCATCCTTAAAATGCATTTTTGAAAATTAGAATACAATAAATATTTCAAGCTAGTTTAAAGAATGCAATGAATTGAAAGACTCAAAGTAAATGTTTATAACTAAGAGAATAATCATTAGCCATGAAATAAAGATATTAGTATTCGATACCAGATTCAGCTTGATAAGAACAATACCATTATTCTGGGAAACACATTCTAAGAAGGATGTGACAGGTTAAATATGGCCAGACAGATCACATACACACATACACACACAAACACAAACACACAAAAAAATATAAAGTGCAAGTACACAAAATCAGCTTAAAACAGGGCATCTGTGCATGCAAGATACTACTGAACAATTATTTCATCTACTTGCCATGTGAATGCAGTTAAAAATAGATGGTTTTCTTTTCTTAATCAGAATGTGGCAATCACCAGGTTTCTACACATTTAAAATGGGACTTAGGGAGCTGGAAACAGAAAGAGACCTTGTTTCTCTTACAGGGAGGACCTAGGTTTGATTCCCAGCACCAATCTGGTATCTCATAACTATCAGGAGATTCAATGCCTTCTTCTGTCCTCCAAGGTCACCAAGTACACATGTGGTACACAGACATACAAGTAGGCAAGACACTCACACATGAAATAAAAAGAATAATACTAATTTTAGAAAGTTTACTTTAATTTCTAAAACAGGGTTTAAGCTGAGTGATTCTTATAGTTTCTCAGCATCTATATGCAGTCAGCACATGGCACAGAATAGGGTTTAAATGTTTAAGACATTTATGCTATAGATAAAATTTACAATACTTCTAATATCCAGATTTTTAGTTAAAAATGTAGTAATTATACGTGCCGCATAGGACTACTACCCAGATTTGAAAGTAAACAAGTTATTAAGCAAATAAAATGCTTAAAATATCCAATATATAGAATACTCAAAATGGAGGTTTTCTGTCTCTCTACCTACCCACAATTGTCCTAGAATTCACTGTATCGAGCAGGCTGGTTTTAAACTCACAGAGATCAACCTGCCTCAGTCGATGGAGTGCTGGGATTAAAGGCATACACCATAACATCCAGTTATATATATATATATATATATATATATATATATATATATACATATACATATATATGTGTGTATATAAATAGAGAGAGAATATTTATATATAAATATGTTATATAATTTATATATTATATATGTAAGAAAAAGAAGAAATAAATGGGAAGGCACACAGAATAATAGGAGAATAAATTTTAAATCATATATAAATTCTGAGCCCTTGTATAATATATTTGTTATAGGATATTTGATCACACTGTGAACCCCAGGACTGCATTATTTACTGGAAAAATCTGCTTCTAGCTGTGGAATGGCTCAGCCCCACCCCACACCTTTCATCCAAGTGCTTTCTGCTGAAATACTTGTAAAGAGGATTAAATATAGTCAACCATAGTTTAAAAGTCAGAGCAAGCAACCAGTCAAAAGGAAAAACTATACAGAGTTAGAGGAAGTCAGGAGGACAGATAGAGAGATGCAGAGGAAGTAAAAGAAGGTGACATTGAATTTGAGGAGTCTTGTTTGAAACAGTGTAGGACAGAGGGCTCTTTGTGAGACATCAGCTAAGAAGGAAGGTCAGCCATGTGCTTTCTCTGCCTCTCTGAGCTAGCAAGTTTTCACCCTAGCATTTGGCTCCCAAGTCCTTATTGGTAAAAATCAAACGATAGAGATTTAGATAAAAACAACAATTTTAAAATAATATTAAAAATATTTTAATAACAAAAAAACATTAAGATATTTTGAAGTTGAAAATGGATTTGGCAAGACAAAAGAGAAATTAGAATAAAACAGCTACTAAGCATTGGAAATAAATAAAAATGACACCACACCAAACCTTGTGGTGATATATTGTGTATCCCAATAAAACTTACCTGGACATCAGAGGACAGAGCCAGCCACTAGATTAGACATAGATGTCAGACAGTGGTGGCACACACCCTAATCCTATCACTTGGGAGGCAGAGATCCATCTGGATCTCTGTGAGTTCAAGGCCACACTGGGAACAGAGTCAGGCAATAATGGCACATGCCTTTAATCCCAGCACTTGAGATCCCATGTCTTTGCTTGGAAAGTACACACAGGCCTTTAATCCCAGGAAGAGACATGGCTGGGTGGAGAACGGTACATAAGTCCTGAGGAAACAGGAACTAAGCAGCAGCTCAACTGAGACCATCAGGGTGAGGATTCAGAGACTTTCAGTCTGAGTATTTGTGGAAACAGGATCTGCTGAGGAGTTGGTGAGGTGAAGTTGGCTGTGGCTTGTTCTGTTTCTCTGATCTTTCAGCTTACTCCAATATATGGCTCTGGGGTTTTTGTTTGTTTGTTTGTTTTGTTTTGGTAATTAGACCTTATAAAACCGCTTAGCAATTCATATTACAAAATCTATAGGAGTATGGGAGAAAGTGTACACATGAGAAATTAGCAATCTCAACAGAAGTTCAAAATTAGAGAAAACAGAAATGCCACACTGACTTCAGGATTCTTAACAATCAAGAAACTGTCAACAGCTTCATTCCTAAGCAATTGTACTGTGAGACCAAAATGAGCCATCATAGAAATAAGACCAAAATGCTTTCACTCTAAAATTAAGGCCTAAGATTTCTCCTTTTGGGAATAGGCCATTAGTTACTGAAACCAGTCATTTCAGATTCCAGAAACCAGAAACCAGGAAGTGCAATGCCTGCCAGACTATGGAATGTCCTCTCCCTGGTTTCTGGAATGTCATCTCCCTGGTTTCCAGGGTAACTGACTACAGAAATGCCCCCACCTGAGGGCAGCCAATGAGAAATGGTGGCAGGCAACCACTCCCTTAGAAGTAATTTCTAGAAGTCCCTAGAAGGGAGCCAATCAGAATTGTACCCGTACTAGCACCCCTAAATGATGTAACCTTGTGATTTTTCCCTTTAAAAGCTGAGCTTGAAGATAGGTGGGCACTTCCTCCAGCCTCCACTGCATTGGATGTATTGGACGAAGTCCCTGCCTAGGCTTGTATATGCAGAATTAAACCTTGCTTTTGCATTCCGGCATGCTTGTCTTTGGTGGTCTCTCTGGGGGTCACGATCTAGGCACAACAGTACAAGATAAAATACCCTATATTATAAACCACATATCTGTTACTTTCTTTAATTCTGTCACAAATATTTAACTAGAAGTAACCTACGACAGAAAGCATTAGTCAGGCTTATAGTTGGAGGGAACACATCTCATTTTGGTGGGGAAAGCATGGGTAGCAGGAGGAGGCTGGCCACATTACATACTTAATGAGGGAGGAGACAAAGAACAGGAAGCAGGCAGGCTATAAAACCTCAAAGCACAAGCCAACAACCCACTTCCTCCAGCAGGCTCCACCTCCTAGGAGTTCTAAAATCTTGAGAAATAGCACCATGAACTGGGGGCCTCATGAGCGTATGGAGGACATTTCACATCCAAACAGCAACAGACCATTTTCAGCTTTTAAAGGAATCTTCACACTGTCACTAGCACGATACTGAATATATAAATAGACTGAGCAAATAAATTGAGGTCCCAGTGGTCAAGCGATAACTCTAACCGTCTCACCACTTTTTTGTACATGTCAATAGCTCCAAACACTGTAAGGTATCAAAATCATGAGAAACTGTTTCAAGATAGAGAGCCCGTTCCCTGCTTTATAATGGCACAAAGTTATCTCTGGAAATGTGTGTGTGATTAGAACAGACAGCCATCTCCCAAGGAGCACGGTGTTCAAAACAGGCATCTATCACCAAGGTCTTCTGCAGTGGGAAGAGGAAGCGGCTGGAGTAATTCAGAGAGGAGGCAATAAAGGCCAGTGCTAAAGATGAAAAGAACAATATTCTAGCAATCCTGCTGAGGCAGAATCAGCTAAATTTCCTGACGGATTGAAAGTGACAATAAAGGAAAGACTAAAGGTAAAAGAAGTGTAAGTTGATAGTTTGGAGACTCCAAGAGGAAAGTAGACCGTTGGAGAGCAATAAGTAATTCAGGAAGTTATGTCGGTTTACAAGTAAAAAATAATAATAAGTGTATTTCTTCCCACTGCATGCCAGGTCAAAGCCTCCTTCTGTTTGGATGGCCCTCATTCCCAGGAAGCTTTGATTTGTACACAGAACTAAAAGTGCACTATTGTTTAAAACAGACTCCATTTGTTTTCTCTAAGTGAGCTATCATAAATACAATATATAGTATGTGAGCATACATAAATGAATATAGTTTCTGCTTATATTCAGTTTACCTTTCCCATTCTCCAAGTCCATATATGCATTATTGAAACTCATAGTTGACTAGCTAAACTAACTCTTTCAGACAGAAAAAAAAAAAAAACTTAGACCAGCAAAATGAAAGTGTCTAGTAAGTCTATCCATAATATTATTTTTAAATATAAATTACTTTCAACATCAGTCTACTTAAATTACTATACTCAAGTATAGTAGAAAACCATATTTTCTGTAAAAAGATTATTTACAAATACTACCTAGCATCTATTACGAGTAAAGAAACCTTTACTTGCTACCATACAATTTAGACTTGTAAACTGATCTTAAACAACACTAAGACATATTACAGGTGTGGATCCTTTTATAAAGGTAACTTCCTTTCATAATACATATTCATGTTCTATCTATATATAATGTACCATAAATAATCACAAACTAAAATATCTAGCAGTTATACTAATTCATTTTAAACAAAATTTCAGCACAGTACATTGAAGTACTCATACAGTCACAAAATAATTGGCAAATCAATACATCAGCCTTCACGAGTTCTAAGGAGAGACAGCAAGATATTCTTCCTGGAGTTGTTAGAGGTCACTGAGAAGATAATGGGAGAATTTTCTCCTTTGCAATAAGAATAGCATACCTGGCTATGATGCGGGCTGAAATGTGCAAGCATCCTGCAACTGGAGCCCCAGTGCTATCCAATACTCACACTGCAAACCCTCCCCACTGATATGCTTTACCATATTGATTAGAACTTCCTGGTCACTCATCCCCAGTCCTCAGATCTGATTGTTCTCAACCCAACTAGTTTTTTTTTTCTTATTTCCAATAGTTCTCATTTCATTAAATATGTTCTCCTTTCCTTCAAAAAACTGCTAACTTTAGTTCAGTCTCTTTGATTTCACTGACATATTTCATTCAGATGTCTTCTGAGGTTGTAAGGAGATAGACAAATGGTACTCAAGATATAACTGACAAAATACAGTTACTATAAATATCATTATGGAGTCTCAGTTGTTGCTGAGAGTGATTTCATGAACACCACAGCAACTGAGTCTGGACTTTATGATTTGGAGAGCAAGTATTAAACTACACACAACCATCTGATAGTACCATAGTACAGATTTATGAAATATTAGTTCTGTACCTACAATAATGCAATCACTGAGGGCATAATGCAGCATGGTCTCTTGGCATATGCATGGAAAAAGCTAGATATTTATGGAGTAATAACTATGGAGCATATTTTTTTTTAAAGGAACAGACTTTACCCTCTTACCAGTCCACTCCTAAATACGGTTACATTGCAACTGTATAGAAGAGGCAAGAGAGTCCTTTGTCAAAAGGCATGTTGCTGTCTAGTTCTAGAAATGACAGTTTGGTGGAGTCTACATTTGTACACATTATGCTACCACTACAGTGCAAGAGGACACTGGGATTGTCAGCCTCTGAAAGGTCATAACATGCACATATATAAAGCAACGTATCTGGGACGCAGAGTGCCTGGGAGGGAGATATATTATCTTCACCTGCAGTGTGTACATATCAGATAGCCAGGTGAGACACAGTATGATTTCCTCCGGTGCTTTTAAGCAGTAAACTCAAAGGAGAGAGGTTGCACTATCAAGCATGTTATAAAAGAACTGAAACTTAAATAATCAAAAACATATCCAGGTAGAATAAAAGTTATAACTATAGTTCTTATTTATTCCAATACGAGTTAGAAAGTTGAAAATCACTTGGGTATTTTTCTTGAAAAATGACCTGAATTTATAAGATGTTCCTAAGTACAAACTAGGAAAAGCAAAAGGACCAGTTTATGTAACTTGCTCTAAGAAATACAACTTAAAACTGGTAGATAATGAAACCACACAGTCCAAAGATTTTTAATCCAATCCAATTGTGCAATATAATCTGTCATGACATCAAGCTAATAAGATGGTAAGTGGACACCAGCTTTAGTAAACACTGATAGATTTACTGTGCCTTCTTTACTGTATTCCCTCAAGGCAAATTTGTGTAGGATACCATTCATTGGCTTAACATAACTGTATGAATTTCTCCCTCCTAAGGTTCTGTTGGAAAAAGGACTATAGAAAGTTTCTAGGGTTGTTTTGTTGCTGTTGTTTTTCTACAACTTAAATGGTTGTGAGTTATGGGGGAGTAAAACGCAAATATAGGTAGTGAAGAAAAGGAAGAGAAAGATGTCACTATCCTTAGTTTCTCTGATCAACAAAATAAACTAACATTCGCTCTTTCTGTCTGATCCATATACTTCCTCATTAAAATTAGCCCAGTTGCATATTATAACTAACCAGAATAAATTCTTCATATTTTTGCTAGGCAAAATACGTAGGTACAAAAGAATTAAGAAATAATAATATAAGGAAGTACTTTTTCAAAGTACTTATATCCCAGTCTAATGGTTCTGTGTGTTGGATGACAGAATCCTTTGTACAGTTCTTAGAAAGTGACCTTGGATCACCAACATCAGCACCATGGGCTCTCTGGTTATACATGAGTTTTAATCACCTGGAAGCTTACTAAATGCAAGTTCTCAGACCATCTAGACCTACTGCATGAGAATGGCTCTCGGATGATGGAGACACATGTTTAAGTTTGATAGCTTACATTTCAGAATACTGCTACATAGATTTGGGTAGATGACTATGATGATAGTAAGTTTTAACTGAAGGCAAATAAAGGAACAGTTTTCTCTGCACTCCCCTTTTTCTGCATGAAGGCAAAATATAGATTTTTCTCTTAGCAGAGAAACTCCAGGGAAGACAAAGGAATCTGCAAACAAACCTTATCTGGTTAGTTGCATCCCATGTAGTTAGAACCCTAAAGTCTCCCCATAATGGATGCTTAAAACTGCTTCATATTGTTCTGACATTACTTTACAAAACTATTGTTCACAGTGAAGGATGCTACATAGCCTGGGACTCTAAACAGCCTCATTGAATGCCTTTTCTGGCAGGTTTTCCTTCTGTAATGCACCCTGCCCTTGTTAACACAGTTCTTTTATGTCTAGTTATCTGTCATTTTTGTTAAGGAGACTCAGTCGAAAATCTTGAAGAAGAAAAGATTCACCTCCCCATCAGTGTGGCTAGGAGGGATAAAGGCAAGCGAGAGAGTTTATGAGAGGCAACATTTGAGCTGCAGTTATCACAGAAAGGTGCTGAGGAGGAGCAAAGGCCAATGCCACTAGAGAAGTGGCCAAGGACACAGGGACCATGTGCTGAAGAATTTTCCTGTCTGATATTTTATAACCCTACCTTCAAAATGTTACAAGAGGCAGGTTTTAGGGATGCTCTTATTTTAGTAAAATACAGTTCCCTAGTACTTGCCTTAAAAAGGGTACACCAACTCACCTACTTCCATAGCAGACTTTTTGTAATGTGCATTTAGTACTGTGCAAAAATACTTTTAGACTTTTCTCATGAATTCTTATAACAAAATAGATTTTGACACAGATTCTTTCCCTTATACTGTGTTTTTTACAGTATTTGTTCAAAGAAAGTGTGAACTCCTCAATATGATGCTAGGGAATGAGAATGGAACTCTTGGAAAACACTAACCTCCATACACAGGGCTTTGGGTTCATTATTCAACAAAATACCAACAACAGCAAAAACAATAATAAGTATATAAAACAAAACAACAAAAAATGGTTTCTGCCAGCCGGTGGTGGCTCACACCTTTAATCCCAGCACTCAGGAGGCAGAGCCAGGTGAATCTCTGTGAGTTCGAGGCCAGCCTCGTCTACAGAGCAAGATCCAGGACAGGCACCAAAACTACACAGAGAAACCCTGTCTCGAAAGACCAAAAAAAAAAAAAAAAAAAAACACTGTCTCCAAATGAAGTTCACAATCAATACAAAAAATGATTTGAGTAATTATAAATTTACCTAGGTTAAGAAATGGGAACATACTTCCAAATTTGTGTGCATGTGCATGTGTAGGATGTGAGT
Source organism: Peromyscus leucopus (assembly GCF_004664715.2). Classification (NCBI taxonomy): domain Eukaryota; kingdom Metazoa; phylum Chordata; class Mammalia; order Rodentia; family Cricetidae; genus Peromyscus; species Peromyscus leucopus. Next base: position 27,518,646 of record NC_051073.1, read on the forward strand.
GCCTGTGTGCCATGGCACATGTGTGGAGATCAAAGGAGTTGGTTCTCTCCTTCTATCGTGTGGAATTCTGGGCCAGAGCTCAAGATGTCAGGTTTTCAGGGACAAGTGTGCGTGCACAGACTGACTCACAGCACCAGTGCCATCCTTCCAAACTACTCATTTACTTTTTTATCTCAAATGGTCCCTCCCAGCTTTCCTTGGAATTCAGCTTTAGAGGTAGTTCGGATAGATGATAGATAATAGATAGATAGATAGATAGATAGATAGATAGATAGATAGATAGATAGATAGATAGATAGACAGATAGTGTATGTGTGTTCCTGTGTGGTTGCAATCACTTTTGATCTCATCTATAATCTAGCTGTAGCAATTCATGAACACTTTGGTTTCTCTCTGACTTTATCCTCACCTTTGTTTTATGGCTGTTGTGGGCTTTGATTCTATAAGGTCACTGATGTCCCCCCTAAGAAACATATGTAATCTCAGCTACACACTGGGACTTCTTTATCTGATTCTTCCTTTTCAGCAGGCCACTAACTGCCAGCTGAACTTGACAATGCCTCAGTGCAGAAATAAAACATGAATGTACTTTCACACAGCCTTACATTTAGTTTTTAAAACTAAACACTGCTTTCCCCTTAACATTCTGTTTTAAATAGCCATAAAACTAATTATGCATGGGCGGTGGTGGTCCGCATGCCTTTAATCCCAGCACTTGGCAGGGAGAGAGGGTCAGATCTCTGAGTCCAAGGCCAACCTGGTCTACAGAGCAGGCTCCTGGAAAGCCAAGGCTATATATACAGAGAAACACTGTCTCAGAGGGAGAAAAAGAAAAATTACGCATACACACACACACACACACACACACACACACACACACACACAGACTTGTAGAGACCAGCAACACCATCAGATCAAGCCATGTCAATTTATCTGTTTGAGCTCTGTTGAGGACTTTATTTTAAACTGCTGTTCTGACCATTCTTAACAAAAGACACCGGCTGGTTTGACGACACTCTCTCAATGTTGCTACTGCTACCATCGTTTATCCCCTGTAAAATACTTACTATTAAAAACACATTCCAAATTGCCAAACTGCTCAAAAGTATCCTTTACATCAACATTTAACACTCTGTGCTTTAACCCACCCCCCTTTAGTGATAATAAGACATCTCTGAAATTATTCTGTTGACATTAGCACTAATACAGCCAATCTTCAAAAAGTGTTCAAAAATCTTATCTGATGCATAATACGTACTCTAAGGTTAAAGACAAAGAAAAGAAGGGGAAGTTTTACAAGAAGGACACTTGATCATAGCCTAAATCAGGAAGTAAATTCCGATTGGCCAACCACTACACATTTATTATTATGCAACAATTGTTGTCTTAACCAATGCTTCCAAAACAAAGAAAACACAGAAAGGAAGGCAGCCATTGGATTGTGGACTGCCTCCCTGTAATCATCTGCGAAGGTGACCCTTTGGGGGAAAAACACGTGTTATTTGTTCCCTGAGCCACACATGATTAGTTTCTTCATCACACACAGACAAATTAGAAAGGCTGTCCTCGTGCACAGAAATCATCCATTAAACCAAGTCAAAATTAATGACAAAAATGAGTTCCCTTTGTGTGTGATTTTCATCTATCTGCGCTCAATTATAAACGAGCTATCAGAGAAAGCTGCCCATTAGTTGTTAATTCATAATGACTTCCACTACCATTGATGACTCACTAAAAACAATTCTGGGAATCTTCCTTTGAAAATCAAAAGGGAAAACAGAACTAGAGAAGTGGGTTCTCCTTCTGACCCTGCCACGGGAGCTCCAGCGCACAGGGTTTTCAGTTTTAACACAAACAAGCCGAAATAAGATTGGATCTACATTGTTTAAAAGACACAAGGGAACTATTTTTATCTTTCGCGGTGGCTTATTGTCTCTAATTAGAGACAGATATACCACGAACAGTCCAAAATTCTATTCTTCTTAGTGAAAATTGAGAAAATATGTGGTGAGATATTGTGTCCCCCAATATGTTGTATACCCTAATAATACTTATCTAGGGCCAGAGAACAGAACAGCCACTAGATTAAACATAGAGGCCAGACAGTGGTAGTTCTCACTTTTAATCCTATCACTCAGGAGCAGAGATCTGTCTGGATCTCCATGAGTTCAAGGCCACACTGGAAACAGCCAGGCAGTGGTGGCCACACCTTTAATCCCAGCACTTGAGATTTCATGTCTTTGCTTGGGAAGGACACATGCTTTTAATCTCAGGAAGTGATGGCAGGAAGCAGAAAAATATATAAGGCGTGAGGATCAGAAACTAGAGGCTTTTAAGCTTTTAGGTCTCTTAGCAGCAGTTCAGCTGAGATCCCTTCCAGGTGAGGACTCAGAGGTTTTCCGTCTGAGGATTCATGGAAACAGAATCGGCTGAGGAGTTGGCAAGGTGAGGTTGGCTGTGGCTTGTTTTGTCTCTCTGATCCTTCAGAATTTACCCCAATAGCTGGCATCTGTTTTTTTATTAATAAGACATTTTAAGATTACTGTTACAAAAGTATTCAGTGAAGAAATGTCTCAAATAGCTGATATCTGCTATGTTGAGGGATAATATCTAATTATTAATTTAAGATATATGTGTCATCATCTCATAACTGGAATTTTGCTCACATTACAAGCATGAACCACTAAGTTTTCTGATTCCTAAGACATCCAAAGTAAATGTATTTTTGATGCCTCCTATCCTAACAGGTTCTAAACCACAAAACCAAAGTACCAGGCCTTGTTCATTTATAAACAGGTGACTTAAAGTAATATTAAAGCCACCTTCAGTCTTGATTTGAAATAATGACAAATTAAAACAATTATTCCCAAATTTGTATACATTTAATCTTGTCTTACAAAAAACAAGACAATGAAAAAGATGTAAAGTAGTATTTGAAAACAGAATGAGAAAGGGGGTTAGGGAGAAAAAAATGGTGCAGTACAAGTACTACAGTTTCACAGAATATGTATTATTTAGCTTTCAATAAACAAACATAAAAGGCAGAGAAGGAACTACTAAATCATAGTAAGTATTTCAAATCTTTCAGAATAAGTGTATTAGTCACAATTCTGTTTTTGTGAAAAAAAAAAACAAAATGACGACTGAAACTTTCAGAAGAATTTTTAATTGGGTTTACAGCTCTAGAGGGTTAAGACTTCATCCACGACAGTAATCAGCAGATATGGCAAGACAGCCAGAGCAGGAAGTGGAGAATTCACATCATCAAATGGAAGCATGAAGCAGAGAGACTGAACTAGAAGTGGATTAAAGTTTTAAACTCTCAAAGCCCATCCCCAGTGAGGCTGTACCTTCCAAAGCTTCCCAGTGTCACCACTTGAGGAACCAAGAATTCAAACACCAAACCATGAGGGTCATTTCTTATTCTGGGCACCATAGTGAGGTAAGGCCTTTTCCAGAACCAAGAGGACAAATGGTGAGGCTGGTGATGTAACTCAGTGCTTAAGATACACACACACTCACACACACACACACACACACACACACACACACACACACACACAGGACATTTACCTAAATTGTTCCAGTATAATAAAATCTCAGAAGTCTGAAATTGCGATATCAAGACCTGATGCAGCAGAGAGTCCATTGACTGACCTTTTCTCCATGTTTTTCCCTATCTACCAGCCCAGGAACACCCCCCCACCAATCCAATTTTCTCTCTTTCTTTCCCTCTCTAAGAAGACCTCCTCAGTCCTCCAACAACTGTATGGCTGAACCCAGTCAGTCAATTGCTGACTCTGTCCTTTGATTCAAGGTGGCTGTATTGGCACAGTAACACACACACACACACACACACACACACACACACACTCAACAACAAAATACTCATTGCCCAAATTGGATTAATGAGGATCTTTAAGTAACAAGAAACATAAAGAATGGTAAAGAGTCATTAAAACAAACTTAAACTAGTACTTGTTTACTCAAGGAATTTCTTCTCTAACTCTGATGTTAATAAGACTCCCTAATACACAGAAGTTCTACTTGCTACTAAATACTATTTAAGATATTATACTAGTCAATGCACTGTTTCTGAAAAACTAACATTACCTTAAGAGATTTATACATATCTTTCCCTTTTGGTATGATATGAATATGTTAAAATATTTCCCATGGTGAAGTCCAGTTATTTATGGTAAATACACTATCCACTCATGAAGACAGTAATGATGAGGTCGTTCCGACAAATCAGATGTTACCAAGCCTCTAAAACTTCACTGTGTAAAAAGTGAAGCTACCTGATCAATTACAGACCCAGTTATAGATTGCTCTAGAACTGAGGTAGATACTGGTCACAGCAGGAGGAGGAACAGACTCTATAGGGTTAGAGGGGAAGGGAATAATCAGTGAAGGCAGGGTGAATTTGAGGATATGGAAAACATCAGTGTATAATTCTGGTGTTTCTCAGACTATTATCCAGGAAAAAGCCATTCTGAGTAAAAAAGACATTGTCTGGACCACTCTGAGAGAAAACTAAACTAGTCACATTTAGATTTTTTTTTAAAGTATTCAAGTATGATTCCTATAAAGGATAAAGATAAAACTGAAGTGGAAAGCACGGGCCAGGAATGGAGTGCTTGGCACAGGAGGTCAAGAGGAATGGAATTCACAATGGGAAGTAGAAAGCATACTAATGTGAAGACAGGTAAGTGTTCATTTAGAATAGTCATGCATAGGATGATGACTATCAAACAGACATGTACTTGGGGAATAGGAAAACAGATCACACAAGTTTCTTATCAACTGATTCAAAATCTCAGAGAGAAGCAAATGGGACAAAGAATTGCACCACATAGAATTCAAAACAGGAGACTAACATGAAGAGAATCCATGTCTTAAAATGATGACAACTCTGACTATTCTATGAAAATGGGGAGAGGAAGTAGGAAGTTTTATAAAGAGAGGGTCATTTTTGGAAAAGAATATGAAATTGAAACTGTGTCTTAGTGCACATAGTAATTTTTTTTTTCCACTATAAATTCAAGAGAAGCATTCCATTGTTCCTTCTTTCCTCGTGTTCAGGACTGACAGTGCAATGTTTCAAGTACAAAACCCACAAAATCAAATACTTGTTAATTCTTATGTTAGGAAGGAAAACTCAAAATAAGACTGTTTTTAACTTATAGGTATAAACATAAAATATAAAGGAACACTTATACTCTCTCGGTTTTTTTTTTTTTTTTTTTTTTTTTTTTGCAGTCACAGGACTTACTCCATAGACAATTACCTTAGATATGTAAATTTTTATTTTGTGCTTCCTATCAACATGCCAAGGAACTTACACACAACAGAGAGAGACAAGAAAGAGAAGAAAGGAAAAAATGAGTCAATTTAACAAGGCTTTATTATTATCTACAGGGAAGAGGCCATTTCCTGGTATGCTCTTTGGGCTCATTAGCATTCGTATTGTGTTTGCAAACACAAAGAATCATCATCTCTGTGGTAAAGGAAGGTCCCTAATTCTACCTATGCACTCTCTCACAAATTAGATGTTTCAAGGTCTTCAAGGTTGATTAAGTTGAACTGGATGACAAATGAAGTGAGTAAGGATTTTCTGTAGGGCACAGAAGAAAAACTATCACATATAATAATCAGTACGGACATCACAAGCAGCAAATAATCAGAATGACCATTACACACTATGGGGATGCGATGACCCAGTGGAAGCCTCAGATCATCCAATATTCTACTGAGCAGACGTGCTTCCTGCTTCTTACATCTCAAAGGGGTTATTTTGAAGTTGGAATTATAAAGGACAAACTCCCCAGGGTTTCTTTACTCACCCCAGCAAATAATAAGAAAAATACACTAACAGAATGAGACAACAGGAAAAAAGAAACCATGAATTGCCAAGAAATTTTATAAAACTAGAAAGCAGTTACAAGTCTAAGAAAATAAATAGATAGGCAAAAATGGGCTAGAGAGATGGGTCCATGGTTCACAGCACTTGTTGATCTTGCAAAGGATCTATCTGAGTTTGACTCCCAGAATTCACGTGGTTATTCACAACCATCTTAACTCCAGTTCCAGGAAAACCTTTGCCATCTTCTGACGTACATGGGTATATGGTACAACACACACACACACACACACACACACACACACACACACACACGAAGACAAAATATTCACAACCATCACAAACATACATTTTGTTTTAATCATTTGAAAAAGAAAGGCAAATCTACAATTTTAAAGAGGAAGAATGCTAAAATGCAGATTTTACAAACATACTAGCAAAGTTCCTCCAAAAGACTCAGCATTCAAAAGCCCTTAGGACCAGGAAGAAGCCAAGACTTCTTATACAAGACAGCATAGCTCATTGGTGCTGCCTCCCTGTTAACTGGAATAGGTCCATATACACCCCTCTGTAACACTACATCCCATCTTTCAAACAGGAGATTCCAGGTTTATTCTCTGAAAACTACTGACCTAGGAGCCTCCAGACTCAGGCACTCTGAGCTCAAAAGATATTTGAGAATAACCTGACTGAAAGTAGGTGGACCACTCATCCACATTTCCTGTTGTTATCTTGATGCCAACAGACTAGTGTACAGCCCTATAGTCCATGTCCATTCTACCCATTCTATAATACACTGCAAATTTCAGCTCAAGAAAAGGAAAACATGTCCAAAGAATAAACTCTTCACTCACTGTCATCAATTCACAATGGAACTCACCAGATACCTAGCAGCATCCATATACACAGAATTTAGTGACCTTTCCCACCTAAATATAAAATACAACCCTCTAATCATGGATCATTGTGCAGTTAAGTACAATCTGCAAGATGACATTCAGAGATAAAATAAACACACAATAATAATAATAATAATAATAATAATAATAATACCAGAAAGAGAGGCTAGGATAGGTAGAGGGAAAGGGGAAAGTTTGTTTTTTTGTTGTTGTTGTTGTTGTTTTGTTTTTGTTTTTGTTTTTTTGTTTTTTCGAGACAGGGTTTCTCTGTGTAGCTTTGCGCCTTTCTGGAACTCGCTTTGTAGACCAGGCTGGCCTCGAACTCACAGAGATCCGCCTGGCTCTGCCTCCCGAGTGCTGGGATTAAAGGTGTGTGCCACCACCGCCCGGCTTGGAAAGTTTGATTTTTAAATTTCTACAATTTACTCACAAAATGTATTTTAAAAATCTTTTTAATAGTATAACATAATTAAAAAATAGAAATCAAAAACAAGTCCTTAGAGATTTTGAAAGTAAATAATAAATAAATAAATAATAAATAAAAGCAGCTGAATAACAAGATCATCTGTCAAAGTGTAACAGAAAGTCAAAATGATGGTTAGGTTAAGAGAAAAAGACAAAATCTATGAGATTCAATATACAAATACTAGGTATCCTTAAAAGAATGAAAAGATAGGAAGAGAAGGAAATCAACAATGACATAGTGCATGAAATGTCCTAGAAATGAAGGATCACAACTTATCATATCGGTCTTCTTAGACAATGACTGAGACACTAAATTCTTCCATTCTCTAACACGGACCTCTTCATTGACTCTTATGCCTGACAAGTTCTTTCCAGCTCTCAGTCATTACTTTTAATCTACCTCATCTCATCTCCCAGACCTTCCCACAAACTATCTATTCCTCCTTTTTGTTCTCAAGATAGAGGTAATGTTCTGTCTCCCAGCATGCTAAATCCTGGAAGTCACAGTTTCCAGACAAAGAGCTACAGAACATAGCACAAGATGAACTGTTAGGTCTGGGACATGTTTCAAGTTGGCTTTCATCTGCACCAATGCCCCCACTCTCTTATTCTTTCTGAACTCTTATCCTGACTTGCAATGCAGCCCATTTCAGAGTATGGACTATGAGTCTGATAGACTCCAATGAAGACACAGCTTATGATAACTCACTAATTTTGTGACCTCGAAAACTTACCTTTACGAAGTACTCCCTTCTTTCCTAGCAATACAACGAAGAGTGGGAATAAATGAATATAACTTCTTATTTGTTTCAAAAGTCTTAGCTAACAAAATTCCAAGTGTAACTGTTTGGTTTCATGCTTCTTTTCTAGCAATCAATTCTGTAACATCTAAATGTATTTTATAATTGAAAAGCAGGACCATCCTGCTATGTGATAAATTGTATCTGTCCAAATGTAGCCCTAACTCCTAAGATGGTGTTACATGGAGATGGGGCCACTGGGAAGTTAATCAGATCCATGTGGAGTAACAAAGTTAGAAAATCTGTTATGATGAAAACTTATCAGAGTTTGCACACATGTACTCTCTAATACCCTACCTTCCTTTCTTTCTGCCACATGACAAAACAAAGAAGCCCCTTTTGCAGCAGGAAGAGAGAATTTGGAACATGATCATCATAGCCTCTAGGACTTCCAGCAGCTAAAACGACGAGCAAACACATCTCTGTTATTTAAGCAAGCAATTCTATGGCATTTGTTTTGGCAACCTTAGCTAATAAAAGAGATAAGCGGCTGGGCGGTGGTGGCGCACACCTTTAATCCCAGCACTTGGGAGGCAGAGGCAGGTGGATCTCTGAGTTCCAGGACAGTCAGGGCCAGAGAAACCCTGTCTCAAACAAACAAAACAGATAAGCCTTTGGAACAGTTAAAGGCTGGTACCAAGAGCTAGTGTACTTTTGTTTTACTGATTGGTAAGCAATAGTGACATTGCATAAATATATTAAACAGTGAAAAATAAATTAATTCTAAATGCCAATGCTAATCTTTTAGTTTTAATTGGCATAGCAAGCAAGAGGGGAGGGGAGGGAAGGGGAGGAGTTGGGAGGGGAGGGAAAAACTCAGAGATGGGAAAGAAATCTTTAGTTTGCCTCCAGTGAACCTGTCAAGTTTAGCTTCTCACCTATTCACCCATTTCTCAGATACAGACTCTGGCCAGTGTGAACCCTATGTCCTGGAATTCTGATTCCTAAGAACTTTAGCCAGGCTCAGGCTCCAAAAAGGTGTCAGAGGTAAACGGGGAATGAAGGACCAGATCATTTGTCTCCTCTATTCCTCTGGCTCCTTCCACTTGAAGGCTGTTACACACTACCTTTAGTTCTCAACCAATATCCAGTGTTTCTCTCAAGATGGTGCACTTCTCTCACTGGGTTTCCATTTCAGCAAGTAGCAGAGAAGGGGTTAATTTTTTAAGACTTACAACAACAGTCCTTTGAACTCTGTGTTTTTTTTTCCTTGCATGTTCAGCTATGAAGATAGCCTTTTTGAAAAATAATACCTATTTAAACTGTACTGTTCGAGTGTGCCATTTGCTTCCCCCTTGGGACCTGGATCAATACACACCTTGATTCATTCAGCACTCTCAAGTTAGAATGCCTTTCTTCCTGCTGGCTCTCTGATCAACTTCTGAATATGTTTTCCAAGTATGCTTGAATGTCACTATCACTTATAAGTTTCTGTGTTGCTGTCACACAATGAATATATTGTGTATTCATTTTGGAGTTCTGATAGCACTTTCTATAGTACTTTCTACTTAAAATATATACAAGAAATATGTGTTTATGTATATGTATACATATACACAAAAGAGATACTTGATAATTCTGACAATCTGTCAGCTTCTTTTATTTAGTTTTAATAATGGTATTAAAGGCAAACATTTTCAAATAGTAGATAAAATGGTTTTAAATACAGTACATTGAAGTGTGAAGGGCATGAATAATATAAACGTAATTATTCTTCAGGTAAGTAGTCTTCCTTGTATCTTTACAGGCATGAAAGTTTAATTTATTTTATCATTTTATCTTTCAATATTGTCGTTCAATTAAAAACTCTAACAGTCTTATTTATAACATGATATAAGTAGTTAAATGTCTTTTTTTCAACAGTTCAGTTGAAAAATGATGTATTTTGCAGAGAGAAAGAAATTAAAATTTCAGCGGTAGATAATGCTTATTTTGTTAATGGTCACAATATAATTCATAAGATATAATCACAAATAAGAAAGGTCAATCCCTTTGTGGACTGAAATGAATTTTCAAGTTTTGCTTAAAACATGACTTTTAATTACCAAGAGAGACTACTCAAGGCTAACATCAAGGTAAAGGGCCAAAAAGCTCAGATCAGTTGATGCTTTACAGAGAATTTACCAGGTTCCCTCAAAAGCTACATCAATTTCCACACATGAATAACTAAATATGTCACTGTTTAGTATTGCAAAAACAACTAAGGGTAGCCTTAACACTTGAAATGTCTAAACACTAGCAAAAACATCAGAGTTTCTAGTGAATTACTTGACCATAAATTTTAGAGATTCATACTGGAGAAAGAGCAGTTTACCTTATACTTATTTACTGCCTCCCTTCTGTAAAAAATATTTTTTAAGAAGATAAATGAGAATGTAAAAAGCATTTTAAGCCATCAGATAATTATATCTGTTTAAAAAATTGAACCATTGTTTAATTTGACCAAGGTCAACCAATTTTTGAGAAAGAAACATAATGTAATATGTAGCACAGAAAAACTATAAAAAGACTTCAATCAAAGTAAAGAGGCAGACACTCAGCGTAGCTTTAACATATCAAAAATCATTCATCCTTGGTACAGCCTACGTAATCATTATCAAAATACTTAGGAACCGATTTTTTTAATACTTGAATATGAATGAGGCATTTTAGAGGAGAAATCTAAATCTAAATACAAGCTTCATGCATATTTTATCTCTGCCTTATACATACAGCCTAAGGGTAAGTATTTGCGATTCATAACAATTTATATAAGAAACTAAATTTCATGGTATGGAACTTTCCACTCATGTCATCATGTCAGCACTCAAAAGGCTTCTGATTCTGAAGCATTTTGGATTTGAAATTTTGGATTTGGAATGCTCACTACAGATTTAATTATCTTACCACTTGCACAGAAACCACATTTTGAAAATTCATTATTCAATACTTAATTTTAGTAGCAAAGAAGGTGTGAGGACTCATAAAACTGTGTAAATAAAGAATAACACAGTATTTTGAAAGATAACAAATTCACTGCCTGAAGTAACAACACGGTTTCCAAAAATGGCAAACCGGAGAAATTAAGGAAGAGTCAGCTATGGAATGCACCCTTTCAGAACTATATGTAAATAGGCCTGGTAGTAAGTAAGTAAGACAGTGAGTTTGGAGCCAGCTTGAGCTACATGCCAAAGCCTTATCAAGAAAGAAACAAACAAAAAGGAAGGAGGAACATACCTTCAATTTGGATCCATGAGGTATCGGAGATTTATTCTGCTTGGGTGGGATAGACAGCTCCCATTTTCCATATTCTAGTTTTTTATATGGGTGAGAAAATGGATTCCAGCCATCTAAATAATAAAGATCATGTAATAAATAACTTGATAGGATTAGGAGTTTAGTAAAACACACTGCTTACCTATGAAAATTACATTACTTTAAAAAGCATACTTTCTAATATAATAACGTTTTATATGAGCTACTTAGAAAAATGGAGGATAGTTCAAAATGTGTAAGAAATGCTTTTCTGAGCTAGGAAGAAGTGTAAAGAGTGAAGGTGTTTGCCACCAAGTCTAATGGTGAGAATTCACACACATACATGCACATATGCACACACGCATGCACTCATGTATGCACGCTCCTAAATACAATAAATAAACAAAAGAAAGGTTCTGAAAATATGACTTTGGTCTCCAAAAATTAAACAGATATTTTAACATTTTCAAATATAGTTTTAATCCTTAATTGATTTATTAGTAAATACACTGTTTTAAAAATGTCATTTAAAGAAACATCAACAAGAAAATTCTAGTCTATTTAATAAGATCCATGCCATGTTGATAAAAAAAAATGATTGCAACAACATATATGCCCAAATTCATAAAAATATGAATGAGTTCAATTAAAATATAAAGAAATGCCTCAAGGAAGAAAGGTAGAAAGTTAATTTCGCATATGGATTAATGTGACACTATGCTGCAGATGAGGAGAAAATCTCCACAGAATAGAGGTCAACCCTTGCATACACGGAAGCAACATTGATACAATCCTTAGCCAGAGGTGTAAAAGTAACCAGTTTTGCTCATAAGAGAAATGGATCAATACCTACTAACACACCCCTAATCATTCCAACATGTGGTATTTTCACATCTGACAAACACAACTATAGAATACCTAAAATGAAAGCAAACCAATAAAGGTGTTTATAACCTTGGGATACTTAATGAGGATTATTTTCAAGTGAGGCATCTACCAAAAAGTAATTAATTCACTAGCTAATTAATTGAAGTGTTAAAGTAAAGAATGAAAAAAAAAAAAAACAAAAACATGGACTGCAAAATTTAATCACTAAAACAAGTGTATCTCCACAGCAGTTAGACTAACAATGCAATCTAACACCTGTATGAATTCATTTCAGGAACAGCACAGAAACATGTGAAAAACATCACTCAAGGAACAAAGCAAACAAACCAACAGATAAGTAGGCTAAGAAAATATTCAGAGGAAGAACTCTGAATGGCCAGTAGACGTGAGCAATAAGACACAAGCTGACTTAGATCTTGGATTCAGCGACTCATTGCTACTCACTGGCTTGGCAAAAATGAAAGGTTCAGAATATCAAACACCCAGTAAGGTCATAAAACAACACTACTACAGAGGGTATAAATGACTGACAGTAACTTGGCACTGAAGTTATGCTAACCCAATGGTCCAACAAGTCTATTCCCAGACAACGGCCTAGACAAATTCTCCTAAGTGAATACAAGAGACTATTTAGAACTGATCGCTGAAGATTTCATTGCAAAAGCAACAAATAATAAGCAACCAAACTTTAAAGAAGCTACGGAATAAGCAAAATATGTAGCTGGGAGAATTAAACAATGAGATATCATAGAAAGATATAACGGGGATGCATCAGAGTGGATAAATATGAAACTGAAAAGCTGATTTTAAAGGGGAACAGAAAATTATCACTTACACCAAGCTCCAGAAATATGTAGAAAGTAACGGACAGAGACATGTGTATGTTGTAAAACTATTAAAACTGAAATGAAAATGTGAAATAACATCTACAATGATTTTCTCTAAGATAGGAAAAAAATTAAATATACACAGGGCAGAGAAACAAATGAAACCAGACAGGCAAAATATTTATAATATTGAAGCCAGCTGTATAAATATAGGACTTCTCTATCTTTCCAGGATTAGAAAAGTACCACAATGAAAACTCATGTCAGGTCTCTGTGCAGAAATAACTGTCCAAATATCTTTCTTCACCATCAATTATAAAGTGATATTGTCAGGCCAAGGGCATCAGATCTTAACATGTTTATGATTCCAAATATACATTACCAAGATACATTCTGGGTTGGCAGTTTCAATTCATACTCCCACTAGCCACACAGAGGAATGTTCAACTACCCATATCCTGAGCAACACCAGGGATTATCATTTTAATAACAAGACATGCCTGTCTTGCTCAGCCAGGGTTCACTAAAAGAATTAAGCGCTAGTACCCTAAGGAACCCCAGCATGCAATAAATAAACTCCTCTTTAATGCATCAAGAATAGAACTTGTTATACACCATCCTTGGGAGAATTGAGAAAACAAACACTCAAATAATTTTCTGTGTTCCATAGATCAGATGCACAGCCAGCATGACAGAAGTTTTCTCTCATTATTTTTCTGCCTGTAATGATAACGTTTGATATACACTGTTTTCATTTCTTTTCAAAAATAGGCTGTAATTGGAACACTGATTATTCTCTTTAACCTTATTGTTATTTGGGATAAATTGAGTTGTATTATATTTCCTTTTAAATATCTTTCATTAATTTCTAGTTTTATTGAAATGAAGATAATAATGTGACTTACTTTGAGGTTTAATACAGTAGCAATCAAAGCATTTATTTATTTACCAGCCTATTTACTTTTAGCAGCTGAAGCCATTCAATTTTCTTAGAAGAAATTTTGCAGAGGACTCCAACATGAAACTAAATAAAATAAATCAAAGCAAGGGTGCTCTGCTGGACACATCCTTACATGTCTAGACCACTCTAACCTCCTACCCTCCCATCTGAGCCCAGCAGACAGAACTCAGCTCTTTTGTTTATGTGGCATAAGTGTGTGGTGTGTGCTTGTGTGAGCTTATGTGTGCACATGTGAGTCTGCGTGCACATGCCTATACATATATGCATAAGCCAGAGCAGGACATCAAGTATCTTCCTCAATTGCCTTTGGCTTATTCTCTTGATCCGTGGTCTCTCACTGACAATGAAGGTCAGCTTTTCCACTAGACTGGCTTCCTAGGAAGCTTCTGAGAGCTTCCGGTGCCCACCCTCAACACTGGAAATCGGCATGTTTGGTCATGCCTGGATTTTATGTGGGTGCTGAGGATTTGAACTCAAGTCCCCAAGCTTGCATGGGAAGCTCTCTTACCCACTGAGCCATCTCCACAGCCCAGAATTCCGTTCTTAAAAGCTGAGGTTGTTAGTGGAGGGTTAAGGACTCCAGGGCTTCCCTCTATCCATGTTAGCATGTCTATTGCTGCTGCCCATGTTCGGCTCATGTTGAAGCAGTCATGTTAGTGAGGTTTTGTGGGTGTAGCTTCTGATACTCCTAGAAGACCGAATTTCACAGCAACTCTCTGATCCTCAGAGAACTATGGGCAACTAAGGAATGCTGAGACTTGGAGAAATATTCTTCCTCAAGGAACAGCACACCAAATGGTTACCTACTACCAAATGGTTAGCCCAGAAAATACAGAAGTAACAGACTAGGCTAGTTGCATTTCTGTATTTAAAAGAATGTTGTATGTAGCAACAATCAATGAAAAGAAGTGATCAGTTTGAAAGAAAGCAAAGAAGGGTGTATGGAAGGTTTGAGGGAGGAAAGGAAAGGTGGAAATCATGAAATTATACTATAATCTCAAAAATAAAAGAAATACTTTTAAAAAAAAATGAGACTCTAATGGTGGTTACTAGAAGCTGTTCTGTAGGTGGGAGGCAACAGAATGAAATAAGAAAAAGTTTGATCCACAGATATAGTTGTAAGTGCTTGGGGGAACCATGACACTATAGGTTACAGCGTATGTACACAAAGTGAGTATAAATAACAATAATGAATCTATATTTCAGGAAGCTAGAGAAAATGATTCTAAGTTTTTTCACTTAAAAATGATTAATATTTGAGAAGTCAGATACAAGTAATGAGATTTCCACATTGCACATTGTATACCTATATCAAACAATTTAATGTTACCCCATTAGAATGTGCATTTTTATGTTTTTACATATTAGCTAAAGGATATGGTTAAATACACATTTTAGAGTATAGAGGAAAGCTCTGATGCTCATGTCTGAAAGCAGGAAGCTGTAAGTGAGATAAGCTGTAATCTGTAGTCAGATAGCATTCAACGCAGCACTAGAATTTGAAGTATTCCAGTATATGATCATTTCTGATGTTCCATAGATCCTTGAAAATAAGTAACAGTATTTCCACTATATTATTATTTTATTTTTATTTACTTTCTCTTCTGACACACTCTAAGTACCTTAATTTATATGATGGCAATTTAGACCAAAAATCTACCCAATTTCAAATAATTCTTGTCAGCTAGATGTGGAGAGATAAAATACTGTTTAAGACCTAAGGATAATAACACTTTTCTTTGCTATGACTTATTCTGTGGCATTGAACTCTGCCTTTTTTAGACGTTGTTATGAACTGAATGTCTACGTCTCTCCAAAGTGTTATGCTGGGATGCCACCTCCAAGATCACAGCATTAGGAAGAGAGACCTTTGGAAGAGGTTTGGGTCCTGAGGGGAGAACCCCAGTAAACAAGATTAGTACCCACATAAAAGCGATTTCAGAGAGTGTGCTAACTTGTTTACTTTCTGGTA
Organism: Peromyscus leucopus; assembly: GCF_004664715.2. Lineage (NCBI taxonomy): Eukaryota > Metazoa > Chordata > Mammalia > Rodentia > Cricetidae > Peromyscus > Peromyscus leucopus. The sequence goes on from NC_051073.1 coordinate 27,534,555, forward strand.
CAGAGCATACATGGAGAAATCAAACTATCTTAAACCCAGAAGTGGGTCCTCATCAGGTTCCAACCTTGCCAATGTTAGGCTTTAAGCCTTCAGATCTGCGAGAAATGCGCTTCTCTTGCTTATAAGCTGCCCTGGCACTGGCATTTCATAACTGCAGCCCAAACTGAAACACGTGCTTTGGGTTTGGGCCTGAATTTGATCAGCCTTCTCTTGTCAGGGACAGTAGATACAAGGTAGAAAACTAATGGTTAAATTGGAAGAGATGTGCTGTTTGCTTGGGAAGAGCATGTTAAATAACAAAGTAGAAAAAAGAAGACTATGGGAGATGGTGCTCATGACACATACAGCAATCACCAGGCAGCCAAAGGTACCCTCTAGCCTGGAATGGCTCTGCAGTTTATTTTCACTGATCAGAATAAGGAACTCTGTCTCAACAAGCTAATCAACATGTGGAGTCCATTGGCTGGCTCTCCATAGACAAGGTAAATTCTAGTGTTGTTACAAGCTCTACCAGTGCTGCTTGCAAATTAACTGATTTATGGTTTACTAATATTAGAATGGATGTGAATGTGAGATTTTTCTCTATAACCTGAAACACATGTGTCATCTAATCAGGCACGACTTGAACCATACCCCATATGCAGACATGGGAGGGTTCATAGTGATCAACAAATAGAATACACAGGCCTCCTCCTTATCCTATGGCCAGTTATAAAACTGTAACAATGAAGTGTTTTTCTGTAATGACTAGGAAATAAGACAGAAATGAATATATATTTATTGTCAGTTCAGGTTTTACAACGATAACTAATAACATTCAATAAGGAAAGAATATTTGTTTTAACCAACTGTGAATACTAGACCTCCATATACAGAAAAACAAACTTCAGCCCGTATCTTAAAACATATATGAAATTAGCTCAAAATGGATCCTAGAAATAGGCTTAGGAACCATAAAATATTTCAAGTAAAACTAAGGTTAAATTAGGTATATTTCTGTGACCTTAGTTCTTTAATACAATACTAGATATAGATGGAACAAAAGAAAAAAATGATAAATCACACTTGTCACAATAAAAAAATGGGTAGACAAAAGACACTATCAAGAAAATGAAACAGCAACTTTAAAAGGGAAGAAAATAATTGGAAATCACTATAAGAGATAGTTACTTAAGTCTTGAATATCTAAATAATATTTACAATTTAATTACTAAAATACATTTTTCAGAGCAAGCAAATGATTTAATAGATGTGTTCACAATAGCAATGTCCATCAGACACACCAAAGGATGTTCAATGCCATAAGTCATGGGAATATAAAAATCATAATGAGATGCTGTGCTCACAGAGGGGAAGGCTGCGGTGAAAACAATAGACACAAAGCAAAATGGAGGGTGTGAAGACACCTGAAACCTCAAACATTGCTACTTAAAATGCAAAGCCATGTGACTGCTTTGGAAAACTGACTAGTGTTAGCCCTGTACCCAGGAATTCAACTCAAACTTGTATATCCAAATTAAATCAAACCATATTGTGCTGAACAGTTTTTTGTCAACTTCATACAAGCTGGAGTCATCTTGGAAGAGTGAGCCTCAGATTAGGAATTACCTCCATCAGACTGGACTGTGGGCAGTTCTATGGGGCATTTGGTTTTTCGATAGATGACTAATATGGAAGGAACCAAACCACTCTAGGCAGCGCCACCCCTGAGCAGGTGGCACCAGGTTGTATAAGAAAACAACCTGAGAAAGCCAGGAGGACCAAGCCAGTAAGTGATGCCCTTTATGGTCTCTGCTCCTGTTCCTCTCTGCTTGAGTTGGTCCCTTGGCTTCGCGCAATGATAGGCTATGATGAGGACATATAAACCAAATTAATCCCTTCTTGCCCCGGTTGCTTTTGGTCATGGTGTTTATCACAGCAATAGAAAGACAGCAAGAACACAGAAGTCCACACAAAGCCTTGCATGTATAGTGTTCATCTGCAATATAATTCACAGTAATCAAAAAGGAAACACTATCCAAACGTCTAAGTAATCAACAGAGAAAATGCTTTGTGTTCATATAATAAAGGAGTTGGTCATACAGAAGAATGGCATACTAATACACAGTATAATGTAGAATTCTACGAACACAACTAATATTAAGGGAATGAAGCCCCAAAACATGCATATTACGCATTTTTATACAAAATATTGATAGTAGTCAAATTTAAGGCAAAAATCTATATTGTTGTTGCCTGGGACGGTGACAACTATAAATGACACTAGAGTGCATACAGAGTTTCTTTTCAAGTAAAGAAAATGTTTCAAAACTGAAAGCGGTGATTATTAAACGAGCCAGTTTTTAATTATACTAAAAATGAGAGAACTGCATACTTTAAATTGGTAAAATGCATGCTGCAAGAATTATCTCATACTGAAAAAAAAATCTCAATAAAACTGTTAAAAATAATTCAAAAACAAAGCTCAGGTAGCCTTTGTTTGTTTTCATTGATCTTTGCCTTGGACTCAAATCAAGTTCTGTCAGAGATATTGTAAAGGAAAAGGCCACATGGGGAGACATATAAAAATTTAACAGGAAGAAGATAGCTTGGTCAATAGGGAGAATAAAAAGTCAAGTTTGATGGCTAGAGATGTCTTTGAAGAGAAATGACTAAAAGTTTAAAGGCTTGCCAAGGTAGAGCAATTTGAGAACTTCGAGCTGGAGAGAGCAGACAGTTTGCACCAATAATAAATTATATATATATATATATATATATATATATGAAACCATCTTTCCATTTAGAGCCCAAATGAGCCGGTTTGGGGTTCAAACTGGGAGACCCACTCTTAGGAGTCTGAAATAAGATTGCTGAGAAGCTGGGATTGCCTCAGCTATAGAGTGAGGTTCAAGCTAACCTGCACTACCAAGCAAAAAGGTCTTATCTCAAAAAAAAAAAGAATGAATGAATGAATGAAAGAAAACAAGCAACCAACAAAAATCTAATACCTGCAAAAATACACTGAAAGCTGAGTAACAGGGTAAATGTCAAGAGAGAGAGAGAGAGAGAGAGAGAGAGAGAGAGAGAGAGAGAGAGAGAAACACAACAATATGTAGATCCAGGACGGTAAAGAAAGAGAAGTTACATGGTCATGTTTCTTATGCAAATAAACATTGTTAATGGGGTCAGGATAACAGAGCTGGCAAAATAAAAAATACTATTTTTTTTTACGACTTGAGCAGAGGCTGAATCTGTGTTAGACCTAATACTACAAGAACAGAGTTGTATTGTGATGAAAGAAATAATGAAATTATCACAACAGCAGGAAGTAGGAGGATCTGGTGGAAATGACTGCAGCAGCAGTAGTTATGGATTCTCCTTAGTGCTTGACATTCAATATCTGATTCAATTATCTCACAAGGCCCATACAGTATTAGAATTTTCATTTGACGGATAATGAAGCAGGCTCAAAGAGCGAGGGTCGCAAAGCTCAAGTCTCAGAGCTACTAACAAAGGCAGGGTTTGAGTCAAGTTAGCCTGACTCCTGCTTCGGTCTGTCTCTTCTTACACGCTGGCACACATAAACCCTCTAGATCAGGCAGTACCTGTCTCCATCAGAAATGCAGAAAACATCTGTCTTAGTCAACTTGGGGTACAGCAACAGATACTTAAATAATAAACTGGTTTTGCCCCCTCACAGCCCTAGAAGCCAGGCACCTAGAAAACGGAGCAAGCATGCCAAGCTCCTGATTAGGGTTTTCCTCCAACTAGCAGAGGTATCTTCATGTTGTATTTTCATAGGATAGAGAGAAGTCTTCTCTCATGAGTCTGTGGCTTGTAAGACAATCCTTCCATTCCAGGGGACTCTCCCCTCAAGGTCTAACTACAATCCAGAGGCTCCGCCTCCAAACACCCTCACCTTGGACATTCAGGAAACACAGGAACTGTAGAGCAACACAATGCTCAGCCCTTAGCAGGCTCTGAACTGGATTTTGCAGTTGCACAATCAGTTCCTTGACTTAGAACCTTACACTTTCGGAAACACATTTTGCATGTAGATTTTTGTGTGTTGCTGTTTTGTTTGTTTGTTTGTTTTTCTGTTTTGCCTTTTGCTTGTTTGTTTTTGCTTTAGTACAAAAGCCTTATCCTCCATGTCTGCTTGCTGTAGCTGCTGTACCAGCTTCAACAGTTCAAGTCTAAAATCACAGGTGATGGGGGGGGGTGGCTGCCAAGATGAGTCACCATTCTTAGCTAAGTGGCTGACAGATCTGTTATTTAGGCTTCTCCCTGGAATGTCAACCTCAAATTCTTCCCATGCTGGTTTATTTTTGTGTGAGGTGATCTCATATCCCCCAGGCCAACTTTGAGATCTATGTTACTGAGGGTGAATCTGGACTCCTTTTCCTCCCGCAACTATTTTCTGAGTGCTAGGAATACAGGCATGCCTGTGCCACCATGCCTATCTTCCAGCTGAAATCTAACAAGTTTTGTTACTGACAAGGAATCCAGCTCTAATCTTGACACACGGCCTTATGGGATATAATCAGAAAATAGAAAAGAAGAACAGAGGGGAAGGAGGAAAACTGGGATACAAGGGAGGGAAAACGAAAGACAGAGGGAGACTGTCAGACAGAAACAGATTCAGAGAAAGACAGAGCGAGGAGACAGAGACAAGCAGAGAGAAGACTGAATAGTTCATTCAATCCTTTTGGGCAGATTTCAGTCTGTCTCAAGCAATAAGCAAAAATACCTGCAGAAGACAGGAGTTTATTATTCCAGAAGAAAACTGGATTGTTAGAAGAAACTAAGTCGCTCAGATTGACAGCCATCTATGTCCAGGACCTACCGCTCCTTCCGTTTCCTGCACACCTGCAGAAGTGACTGTTTCTCAATTCACCACAGTTTTTTTTTTTTTTTCTTCTTTTGTTTTTATTTTGACTTTGAAACAGGATCTCACAAGGCACATGGAAGATGCCTTTTTTGAAAGATTAGCCAAGGAGGCCCATGATCCACTGGTCTTTACCTCCCAGTGCTTGGATGATGGATATGCACCATGCTTGGCTTTTAATGTGGGTACTGGGGATCTGAACTCAGGTTCTCATACTTGCACAGAAAACACTTTGCCCACTCAGCCATCTTCCCAGCCTCGGGTTTTTATTTTATTTTATTTTGCCTTTTCTTTAAGGATAATTCCTGGCTTGTATTTTCTCCTCTTACTTTTTTCAGTTATTTTTTGATGTTCTGAAGATTCTGAGGATTCTAACTCAGTCTTTTAGTTTTCATCATTCAAATACAGTGTATTGGTATATTTACTGAAACACCATCAATAACCATGAAGCGAACTTTTCTTCATATCCAAATCTTCAGCACTGACAGCCCAGTTTCTTGAATTCTTCCTCCTTTCTTCAGATTAGTTCAGCACCTAAAATGTCCCTGGCTAAATTCATGATGATTTTCCAGATTTCCAACCCAGTTATTATTCTCAGATTTCTCCTTTGGCCAGTCCTCCTCAGGCTTCAGGAACCTACTCAAGTCCTTGCTCTGAAGCCATAACCATGAAGACACGAATAGAGGAGAAGGAATGTACCTGCAAGCTATTTCAATTAGAATGGATAAGAGGTAGTGTATTCTTAGTAGAGTTGACGACAGGAGATACCACCCTTTAGCCTCTGCAGACATCCCCACACGTGTACACATACACACAGAGATGTGTGTAAATATGGAATAAAAATAAATCTTTGGGGGGAGAAAATGACAGAACTGAAGGAGGGGACAGCCTTTTCTTTTCAAGATATATTTGAGGGAGGAGAGATATGGCGATGCTGTACGGGGAAGTGGGAAGCAGCACTGAGGGGCCTCACAGAAAGAGGAAATAAACGCAGATTTACAGTTAAAGATGGAAGGTGAAAAGTTAAGATATTGCTCTGTAACATCGTTTTTTTTCTATTATCTTTTATAAGCATGTATAAATACAGACAACTTTGGGGGGGTGGCACTTGGCGGCAGAAATGTGGCCTTTCTTTCAGCTGCCTTCTGTTTTATCTGAGAAGTCAAAGTACTGGGCTACAAGAGAACAAAGATGCAGTAAAATAAGGGAAGCATTCAGGAGAGAGTGAGAGAACTAAAATAGATATATAGAGTAAAGAAAGTGGAGTCAGAAGGGTGCGATCGAGTTCTGTGCAGTTGACAACCATGAATCTGTACTAGAGAAGCAGCACCTCAGAAGGCCATGTGATTTTGCCCCACAGTCCCAGAAGAAAAATCACATAGTCTGATGTCTGCAATGCTACAGATCTGTAGAGCGGGAATGGTAGACAGTGCAGGTGAAAAAGACATGAAACCTTCAAGAGCTAAGTAAGAGGTCTACATGGGACCAAAGAAAAGCAGTCAGTAGTCATGACACAGAATATTGGGGATCTAGAGGTCTCAGCAGCTGGAACTAAATGGGGTCAGAGAGTTTAAAACAAACAAAGTAACAAACAAAAACAACAACAAAATGCCAGTCTACTTATGGTTCTGTTTTTCAAAATAAATCTTGATAAAGGTTTCCATTAAGTAACAATAGCTGGGGTTACCTGCACAAGACCTGCATAAGGTCAAACCAGGCAAAACGTCAGCATAGATGGGGGATGAATTCTTCAAGCCCCATCCTTCGCTGAGGGCTATCAGCACTTGGCAGATGCTAAGGAATAGAAAAATCATTCTTTTTGTGATGATAGTCTCAATGGCCAGTTTCTCACCCTCCTGTGGCTGGTTCACACACATGGAAAGCACTAATTGATCTTAGTAGATTTAAAAGAAAGAAGGAGAGAGAGAGAGAGAGAGAGAGAGAGAGAGAGAGAGAGAGAGAGAGAGAGAGAGAGAGAGAGAGAGAGAGAAAACAGACATGAACTTGAGAGGGGGGCATGTTGGGGATTATGGGGAGTTAAAAAAGTGTATTGAGGGTTTGATGTGGTCATATTTCATTAATATAGCTGTATGAAATTCTTAAGAAGAAAATTATAATTTAAAAAAAAGGATTTGTAACATTTTTTTCAAATGTTCACTAGCAGCCTCGCCTCTCATCAAAACCATCTCAAGTGTTATTCTATCTCCTTCATCTCCTTTTATTAGACCTATAAAACCCACAGTTTCTCTCACCGATACACAGATTTATGAGTGACAAGTGAACACACACCATTGTCATAAGCTTAATTGTGGAATATTGTGTACTACAACACACTGCTGTAAAACCATGGCTAGACCTAACTTGAGCATCAAGTGTGGAGTGACCGCTCTCTAGCTGAACTCCCCAGAAACAGCCTGAGCTGCTCCAGGAATGTTTTAGTTCTTACATAAGTTATATAAATTCAGGGAGCTGGGTATATGCATTGTGAGACACACTAAACTTGATATGGGACATTACACATAATTAAATAGTCACCAAGTATTAATAATAAACTTCAAGTTTTTATGCCAAACCAAGACCATATTAACTTAAATATACAGTTGGAAATTTAATAAAAAGCAGAACTAACAAAAAAAACCTCAATTTTAAGATTTATAGGTTTTCATAAAGGGTATTGTCCTTATACATAAATATTATATAAATTATTGGTATATTTATCTAATGATGTAAATTATCTAAAAATATAAAATGTTGGTGGTTATGTTTGTTAAACTTTTCTAATTAATCTGAATCCTTATCAAATATTATAGCAAAAAATAGCAAGACCACACTAACTTAAAAACTGCATGGCTTAAGTGTATTTATTTGTCTTTTAAGATAGATTCTTAATATTTATCATATTTTTAATCCCAAAATAGCATATATAATATATAGAATTTATATAATCTGTATAAATTTGATATATATTATTCATGAATATAAATTATAATCATTCAAAATACTATTTCCACTCAACAAAGCAATCTTCTAAAATGCTCAACAAGCTATTTAGAGATGCATAAAATGGCTAATTGTCTATATATAAACACTAATAGCATCTAAAATAGACCTCTATATGTGATTTGTGCATTTGGAACATGTACAGCATGAAATTCATTAGACGATGTTCCTTCATTTCTGAATTCCAAAAGCCAAGAAAAACGAATCCCTTTTAAATGAACCACTGTGTTTATTAGATCCGTGGGGTGTAGGGAAACTTCAATTGCTGCTCTGTGTCACGCTGATAGAGGCAGAAACTCTCAGGTTCAACTTCCCTCTTTGTAGTACAAGTTTCAATTTGGATTTTAAACAGCTCGAGGCCATCATTTTTCACATCTTTTCCCACTCCCATTTCAGAAATCAGAGACTCAATTCCAGGAAAATACTGTCACGTTATGTGCAGGCTTTACATGTTTAAGAATAAAACCAACTGCCATGAAAGGTAACTCCATTAGAGAAATAGTTACACTGTTTACTATTATGGTTTTTAGCTTTTGAGTTGAGAAATATATATATTTAACATAAAATAAGGTAAATAGTCTTATTTTCTGAACTACTGATCAAATTCATAAAGTTCTTACATTTGAAACATAATCATTAACATGTTGTAATTATATCCACCTATTGATATTCTCTCTGCCTGGCCCTGTCCTCTCATCACCATGGTATTAGCCTCCCAGGACTCAGTTGTCATGATATTCTTTGACCATAGCATCAGACTAAGCTGCCTTTAGCTTTTCTTGACCACTGAATGCTACCTACCATACAGGATTATGCATGTTGAGTATTCATTATCTAAAGATGCTTACCACCCTAAGGGCTTCATATTTCTGCTCTTTTCATATTGTGGAGTCTGTACATTAAAAAAAAAATATGTTTGTAATGGGACAGAAGTATAAATATAAAATTCATTTAGATTTTGCTGGACAGTGGTGGTGCACACCTTTAATTCCAGCACTAATAGAGGTATAGGCAGGTGAGTTCAAGGCCAGCCTGGTCGATAGAGTGAGTTCCAGAACAGACAGAGCTACTCAGAGAAACCCTGTCTCAAATAAAAAAAAAAAATTCATTTAGTTTTTATGTATATTTTATTCACTTAATACAGTTTTTAGTAACTTTATTAATAAAATGACATTCCCAGATGTGAAATTTTCTACTTGTAGATGTTGGTGCTCAAGGTTTGAATAATGGAGAACTTCAGATTTGGGACTTGGAGATTAGGAGTGTGCACTCCATAACTGTAATACTCCACTGATGGAATTATTAACGTTGGTTTCCCTGGGCCACCCCTTGTTCCATCCACAGAGCACAGTGGTACCTCTAGAACAATAGGATGTCATTCTCTCTAGTAATCTGTAGACCTGAGCTCTCCAAAGCTATACAAACACTGTGGTGGTTTGAGTGAAAATGGTCCCCAATGGCTTATATATTTGAATACATGGTCCCCAATTGCTGAAACTGTTGGGAGGGAATACGAAGTGTGACCTTATGAGCAGAAGAGTTTCACTGAGGATGCGCATTGAGATTTCAAATGCCCATGCCAGACCAAGTCTACCTCTGTCTCTCCCTCCACCTCTGCCTCTCTGCCTCTGCCTCCTACCTTTGCCTGCTTGTAGATCAGATACAAGTGCTATCCCTACCTGTCTGCTGCCCTGATGATCAAGGACTCTACCCTCTGAACTATAAGCAAGCTTCCAATTTTTCTTTTATAAGTTGCCTTGGCCATGATGTTTTGTCCCAGGAATAGGAAGGTCACTAAGACACTGTGTTAACCACCAACTACTACAAATAGAAGCTTCTGTCATCAGGGTTGAAAGATGCACTGACCTATGTGTATAGTGATGAGTCATTTAATACTACATCCACTTAGCAGCATAATAGGTTCTCCTCTAGGGCTTCTGACCTGTCTAGTCTAGCTTTTGGCATGATAATGGTACCAAATATGGGTTTTATATCATGTAATAAGACTTAAATTCAATCAGAAAGTGTTTGTTTACTCCTAGGATGTTCATGTGACTATTATACCATTGGGCATGTCTTGTCAAGCAGTCATTATTTTACCTTGTGGGGTTTACACTGGGTATGAATGATGATTACTTTCTCCTCCGATAATTTGCATAACATCTTAAGGTATTATGAAAGCTATCCAAAAGAGATAGTTTCCAGTTCAGAACTAGCTTGACCCTGCTATATTGTATGATACAAATACATGGTATCTTTAGATACAGGGTCTCACTGTTATGTTCTGGAGGGCAACTAATGACATTGGCTGTATCTTGCAATGTTTGAGGGGAATTACAATCTCACCAGCCAATAACTCCAAAAGTATTAACCTGTTCCTAGCAATGGGATTTGTATTTGTTAGCCTCTGGTAACAAATAATGACAGTGTTGTCCTGCAGTATGATAACTCTTCCTATGTGTGTTGTGTGTGTGTGTGTGTGTGTGTGTGTGTGTGTACACATATGTGGAAGCTTCCAAAGTAGTAGAATTCCATGTCTTTTCTAAAAGTCTTCAGTATTAATTGAGAAATAGTTATTTTGTATTAATCTATAATAGTTTATAAGTTACTTTCAAGTCAATAATTAATGTACTAAAAAAAGAACAAACCAAATACTTTACATAACAACAATAGGAAAGATGCTTTGAAGGCATGTGAGGAATTAGTCAGACTCTACCCATTGTGTGTTCAAATATATGAGATAAAAAGCTCATCTGATGACTCCCATGAGAAATGGCTGTCTGTTGGACAATTTTATAACACAGAGAAATTAGGAAGTAGTTTATCCTGTATTCATTTTAACACTTATCTACTTGGACACTCAGAAGCCTCTGCATGTGGAGTAAGGCCTGAGTGCTACAGCTGAAGCTAGAGGCCAACATTGGCATTGTTTCTGTGATGTTAGTTTGTAAACCATGGAGAATATAAGAGTTACAGAATTGTGGACACTTTCATTCAAATTGTAAGGGAAGGGCAGAGAAAGTAGGCAACATGTGACAAGGTGAGGAAACCTTCATTAAGTCCTTCAAAGGGTGATATTTCAAACAAAAAATGCAATGAAGACCCCAGGAAGTTTGAATAGCGGAGTATATAATGTCTACCAAAGAAAGCAGAGAAAACAATCCAAACAACAATGCATGTTGCTGCAGTCAACCCAACACAGGAGTGGCAGGGCAGGTCTAAATGCCTGGGTCTAATATCATCACACCACCATGTGCTACTCCAAGTGCCAGATACCAAGCTACAAGATTTAATGATTGCCCTGTTGGCTTTTGGTCTTACTTTACATTGACCCTTGCTCAGTATCCTATATCTTCCTTTGGGAGTGAGGATGTTTGTGACCAACCATCGCATTTTGAAAGTGTTGTACCTTGTTTTTCACACTACATAGACTCATAGGTAAATCTCATTTTCAGTCTCAGAAAAATCATTAGACTTGAACTCTTGAAAAAATGCTAGAACTGCTGAGACTCTGAGAATACTAAAGATGGACAGAATGCATCTTGTATTATGAACTAAATATGAGATTTTGTAGGGGACCAGTGATGGAAACTGTATGGCTTAAGATGTATTTGGGATTCATACTGACAGAGATTGACTTGTGAAGCTTACTTTTGACCATCAACTTTACTAAATTATTGGTAAAGTACACTCTGGGTATCTGTGGTGGTTTGAATAAAAATGGGCCCCAAAGGCTCATAGATTTGAAAGTTTGGTCACCAGGGAGTGGCGTTGGAGAAAATGTGTCAGTGGCAGTGAGCTTCAAGGTTTCAAAAGCCCAAGTCAGGCCCTGTGTCTCTCTCTTCCTGCTGCATGTAGATACAGAGGTAGGACCCTCAGCTTCTCCAGCACCATGTCTGCCTGCATGCTGCCCTGATGCACAAAATGATGGTAATGAACTAAGCCTCTAAAACTGTAACAAACCCCAATTCAATGAATTCTACAAACTGCCTGCCAAGTGTCTCTTGGTGTCCCTTCACCACAACAGAATGAATGCTAAGCAGTATCCTTGTAAGAGTAATAATCAATGATACCTATCTCGAGTAGAAAGACCCACGCTGAATAGCAGTGCAAGAAACTAGTAGACTGGAACACAGATGAATGAAAAAGAAGAAACCTGCTGGTGCAATGACACCCCCCCCCCCCCCACTCCGCCATCTTCCTGGATCCACCAATGGCAGTTACTCTGCTATAACTAACTCTCTTCACTGTGATGGATGAAAACCCTGAAACCATGAGCCAAAATAGGCAATTCCTCACTTCAAGTAATTCCCTCAGGTATTATGACTATCGCCATGGGGAACTAATTAAAACATCCATGTTCAATCCACTGATTACATAGAATAAGAATTAGTAAAACCGATGTAATTGCAGCTGGAAACCTTACTTTTCATCCAAAATATTCACAAGTTATCACCATAAAGGAATTTCTTTCATAATATAGACTGTACAGTTCATAGTATTGATTTAAACTTTGGAAATTTCCAGAAAACAATGTAAAACTAATGCATGAGAAAATGCACACTGAAGGTACTATGGAGAAGCCCCATGCTAAAAGCACTCAGATGCAAACTTTCACCTGATCTTACTAGCAATCAAACACTGTCTATAGCAAGTTCTTCCTGCAAGGCTGATGAAGGAAGTGTGAAACAAAATATAGTACAGATGAGGATAATCCATCTGCTTACAACAATGATTTCCAAAGTTCTATATGCCTAACATGAACATGCTTTCTTCCTAAGCCTCTGAGAGTGAATGGATCTCAATCTTCATTGAGAAAAGATTAACAACTCTCTAATGCTGCAATTACCTTCAGGGTAATGACAGTATATTTACAGGAGATTTCAGCTTGTGATTCCTCATCCTGTGGAGATGAGGAAAATGGAGAACAAATACAGCCTATTTTCTATAGAAGCCATTCCTTTCAGAATGAAATGAAAATTGTGGTGAATAGGCTCAGCTTTTGACAGAGTTTGTTTTGATTTAATATGTACAATTAATCTGAGATACTTTTTGTGCTACTCAGCATGGCCTGACCATAAAAAAAAAAAAATAAAAGTTTTAGTCCCCAAGTTTGATAAAGTACCTAAAGCAAAAGTACGTAAAACAGGAAAGGAGTAAAAGATACAATGGCAACTTCTGATTCAGAACCCTCAGACGGCAGTGGCAAAAATCAGTGAGGAGCTGATTGACAAGAACCACAGGAACCACAGGCCTGATCAGATCGCAGCAGCTATCATCAATCTTATTACAGCTCCGACCCCCTGCTTTTGTCAGATGGGCAAACCGGTGTGGCTTCAGTACCTAGTCAGAACAAGGCAGCCTTGTATCCTGAAATTAGAAGATGCAGGGCCAGGGTTGAAGAAGGTATAAGAAAGAATGGTGGTTTGCTACACACCCTTCTTTATGCACCATTACTTCTTTTAAAGACGTGGGTTAATACGAACATCGAGACTGAACCATAGGGTGTGTCTTAGATAGCCTCACTTCCTCTCTGAAGCCTTAAACCACCTTGGTGTGGCATCGTTTACAAGCTGGCCAATGTATGTGAAGGACATACAGTCTCACATGTATGTTTTTGTACTTTAATAACTTCATTGGTAGTACAGCGTAATTTAAGAAGACTAATATCCATTGGTAAGTGCTAAAACAAGAAGTCAGTCTATTGGTTTAATAAAACTAAAATATTAATATAGATTAGCAGCTATGCCACTGAGATGTAAGGGAAGGGTGTCATTTTGCTGGGTTGTTTTTTTTGTTTTGTTTTGTTTTGGGTTTTTTTTTTTCTTTCAAAATTGGTAAGGCTGGTTACTTTCTCCAGAAGGGAAGTGTAAACTATATCCATCCAATAACTAAGTAACTAAAATTCTTTCAGAAACTTTCTTCATGTGTTCACTATACCATTTCAATTAAAATATACCTTTTGGTGACTAAACTTTATAAAGAATCCATATTAAAGACAAGTCCTGAATACCAGTTAAATATAAACTAATGATAAAATTAATTTAAGATTTTAAACCAACTTCTAACTTAAAGAAAGGTTAAAGCAATCTACTTTTAATTAAATACATCTATAGCTACTTAATTCTAAACCTTAAGGTTTTCGAAACCCAATTTTTCATGGTAAGAATCTTACTAAGACTCGTCTGTATTGAATGGCACTCTTCCACTCCTTCAGCTCTCTGAATCCATTATCTCTCTCATGGGAATGAATGCTTTGCTGTGACTGATGATGAATAAGATATAGAGGACAAATGATGCATTTTTTTCATTTAAAATACTAAAAAGGAAATTCACTTTAGTCTCCTTTCTGCCTAGTTTCATTAAAATCTAAATACAGCTATTCTAAGAGACTTTTTTCCTAACTCAGTTTAGTTGGAGGGAAAGAAAGAAAGAAAGAAAGAAAGAAAGAAAGAAAGAAAGAAAGAAAGAAAGAAAGAAAGAGAGAGAAAGGGAAGTCTCGTGTATCATATAAATCAATTATACATTCTCTAGAAATATAGTACAAAAGCTTATTTTCAAAACTGTGGGCTCAAAAATAAACACGTAATTTATCAGAAACAAACTAATCAACACACTTAAATGGTAACCTGAATGACATACTGTTTGCAAGCCTGACTTTAGAACATGGTTTGGAAAATGTCTTCCAGACTTAGTTGCTTTTCCAGTGCTGTAAGAAGACACATGACCAAAGCAACTTACCAAGGAAAGCATTTAACTGAGGTCTTGCTTACAGTCTCAGAGGATGAGTCCATGAACATTATGACATGAGAGTCAAGAGCACAGCAGCAGGCAACCAGCCACAGCACTGCAGCAGTAGCTGAGAGCTTAATTGTTGAGACAATAGCCCAGAGGTAAGGAAGGGAGGAAGAGAGGGAAGAGGAAGGGAAGAAAGAAGAGAGACAGCACCAGAAAGAAGACAGAGAACTAACTGGGAACAGTGTGGGCTTTGGAAATATCAAAGCCCAACCCCAGTGACACACCTCCTCCAATAAGGCCACACCTCCTAATCCTTCTCAAAAATTTCCACCCTCTGCAGACTAAGCATTCAAATATAAGAGCCTAGGGGAGCCATTTTCCGTCAAATCCCCATATTTCCCAAATTATTTCCTAAATATATCTTAATAAAATTTTATTTTAAAATGTATGTCTTAATCAAAACATTACACACTGATGCTAACAAATACTTAGAATAGGATGAAATTTTCAAAATAATGTTGTTAATATTATATGAGGTTACCATTCATTCACTTTCCTACCAGGTAAGAACATTTTTATTCTCATTTACACTTAAGAATTTCTAATGAATAGTATAGTATCTGGCATACAGATAATAAATACTGATACCTAAGATGAAAAAAATAGAACAATATAGAGGAGAAGCTATTAAATTTTCCATATGCAACTATATTTATAGTTAGAGGATAATTAGAGCATTTAGCTGATAACTTTAAGAAATGGCCATATTTTCAGTTTTTTTTTTTTAACTACAGAAAAAACTAAGACAAAATAAATGTAATAGAATTTATGTAGGGTTCAGATACATAAATATTTTATGTAGATTGCTTAACAATATTTCAGAGACCCAGATAAATTAATATGAAGCCAGTAGTTTGCTTTTGTGGAAGTCTGAAATCCATTCACTTTTCAATATCAGACACTAAGTTAGCTTGAGCAACACAAAGGAAATGTGGAAGAGGGAAGAAGGAAAGAAGGGAGAAAGGGGTGTCACTAAACTTGGGGTCACAGGGTTTGACAACCCATCTTAAATAACCCCACAAAATGGGATAAATTAATATTGAGAAGCAGAGAAGGTAGATTTACACAATAGATCCACATTAGCAAGTGGGATTCCACCCCCCAATTCCATCTTGTGATCCTGACCGAAAGTAGACTCTACATAGAAAGCAAGAAAGATGTGAATAACTAAGGAGTCTGGCCAAGGCGTGGCCTCTCTGGCCACCAAGGTATCAACTCCAAGCTTCTCTCCACCAAAGTCAGACTCTCCTGCAGATCATCACATAAGCTATAAAATCTTTCAACAGGAAGCAAGTGCTCCTCCAGTACAGAAGTCCGTCCTGTGGACATCCAAAAAAGGACGTCAGCCCTTCCTTCTGACGGTAGGACACTCCAGAATCAATTCTAATTTCTTGTGGCCCATTTTTTGAATGATTCTGATAGCCAAAGAGAGAAGTGTCTCTTTAGACTATATTCATTCCTACTAAATGGTCTGGTTACAGAGGAAGCCATCACCAAAAAAACAATTTTCTTCTTTTGAATATATAGTGTAATACCATTTAACTGTGAGGTCACTTCCAAAAACTTAAACTAAGAAATGGCTTTAATGGTCTGCTCTTTTAAATCCCATTCCAGGAATCCTGTAGACAATGCTAGCTAATCTCAAACTCGCCATTCCAGGAACAACGCAGAAGGCACTCTTAGCTTCTTAGACTATTTCAGGCCCCTGGAGCCTGCTTGATCCTGTTTCATACCATTGTCTTGGCATCCAATTTGAGACCCAAATAAATTATTAGAAACATTTACTGAGTCATGCTTTGTCTAATTGAAACTCCTACCCTTGTGGTGGTTTGAGACATGGGCTACCTGCTTATAGGGAGAAAAGTAAGAAAGATCTACTATTGCCTACTGCTGCCAAGAAAGGAGGCTGTTGCTTTGAAAGAAATCTAAGAGGAGCCAGCACTTCAATGTTCCATTCTGCCACTAGTGTCCCCAGTAAACCAACTCCACATATACAGAGATCAAAGGTGCTGGTGGAAAAAAAAAAAAAAAAAAAAAACAAATATAGAGCAGTACAGAGAAGGCTGGGGAAAACTGCACTAGCCAAGGCAATACAAGAGAATTCCAAACATATGTGCTCTCGCGCTCGCACTCGCGCTCTCTCTCTCTCTCTCTCTCTCTCTCTCTCTCTCTCTCTCTCACACACACACACACAACACACACAAAATACCCAATTTTCATGCAGTGTTACTCACAATAAATAAAAGTATAAACTGTCTAAATGTCGATTCACTGAAATAAGTGCATAAACCTATCATTTGTCCACAAAAAGGAATGAATTCCAGGAGATTAGTATATGCCACAAAAAAAAAAAAAAAGAGAGAGAAAAGAAAAAAGGATCTTAAACCTTAATACTAAGTGAAAGAAGTCAGACACAAAAGCACCACATGTTAAATGGGGGAAGAAAGGAAGAATAGCTATGTGGTCTGGGAATGAAATAATAAAGTGCTTGGTAATTAGACTATACTAATATTCATATAACATATTATACATTGTGCTGTACAGTCTTATGTCAACTTGACACACAAATTAGAGTTGTTAGAAAAGAGGAAACCTCAGGTGAGAAAATGTCTCCATACTCTCCAGCTGTAAGGTATTTTCTTCATTAGTGATTGATGGGAGAAGGCCCAACCCATTGTGGGTGGTACCATCCCTGGGTGGGTGGTCCTGGGATAAGAGAGCAGGCTTTGCAAGCCGTGAGGAACAAGCTAGTAAGCAGCACCCCTCTCTGGCCTCTGCATCAGTTACTATTTCCATGTACCTGTCCTGACTGCCTTGATGATGAACAACAATATAGAAGTATAAGCCAAATAAACCCTTTCTTCCCCAACTTGCTTTCTAGTCATGGTGCTTCACTGAGAAAAAAAAAAAAAAAAACAGAAATCCTAACTAAGACATACTGTGAGTGCCAAAGTTATGTTTGCAGATTCTAATTACTGTGCCTAAGGGATCCATGAAACAAAAATGCCTCTAAATTGTAAGCTCCCTGCCCAAGGACAGATGCTTCCTGAGATGCTGGAGACTGTTGTTTATGGGAGATAACAAGTCACATGCTTTTACTCCCTTAAGCAAGTTTGTTTGACTCAAATGTAACAGATGTGCTTGATCACATGTAGGTGGGAGACACTTGGGCAAGAATTACATCAGGATGTATGCTTGCCTCTTATTGGATGTGTAGTTGGGAGGTGAGCAGGTAGGGAGTACATTACGATATATGCTTGCCCCTGATTGGATCTGATGGGAAATATGATGGCCTTATGGGTTTGCCATTATAAGCCTCTGCAAAATATGACTTGTCACCATTTTCTGAGAACCCAGAAATGGACCTGGCCAGAGTCCATCATCCACACCAGTATTGAATTAAAGCTCTCTTCAAATTTGACTCAAATGGGGTGGTAGTGCTTTTATTCTTGCCCAGTGAGATTAGCAACACATACAAATTAAACTGATCAAATTTATGTTCTGAGAATATCATTCTACTCTGATAGGGTTAAAAATGAAGACAAAAAGTGGAGGTGAACACTAGGCAACCAAAACTAAGAAAATGTATCTGTGCCTCCCTTCATGATTGCGGGGAAGGGACTTCTTGCACAAGTACCTCCATGCTTAAGAGCATTCATTCTTGCTGAGAAAATATAGTTATTTTCATGTTTCAGGAACTTCTCCTACTGATTCACAAACACCTAAGATGACTGAATCATTTTTCTCAGAAATTCATCATGAGAAGAGGGGGCTTTGGAAATCTGAATTATAACTGATGCATCCATACTTTCACATGAGGACTGCCTCAATACAATGGCTTGGTAGTTACCTTTGTCCTTCCTACCCCCAAAAAAACTCTATTCATGTTTTAAAATACTGTATTTTTTATAAGACAATGTTGATAAGAATTAAAAATGTAATTGGCATACCCAGTGAGACACCATTGGGGGGAAAAAAAAAACAGTTTCTCATTTGTGAGCTGTCATCAACTGGAGACAGCTTCTGGGTTAAGGATGAGGGCATGTGTTTACTTTCCTTTCCACAACTGGGACCCAATCTGATTTAGACCTGTGCATGCTGCCACAATCTCCATGAGTGTCAATGGGCATACAAACCACACTTAAGATCAGGCCCCATGCCCGGCGGTAGATGACCAACACAAATGGAACTCAATGGTATTTTGGGAGGATTTTGTCTGACTATGCTTTGTCTGGGCATTTTTCTTTCCTTATTTATCGTTTACTTATATATTATGGTTTCCAATTCTGTTTTTATGGATTTTCTACATATGGGACTATGTGTGTTTCAGCATCTGTACGTTTGTTGTGGGTCTTTTTTCCTCATTTTTTTCTGTTTGTTTGTTTTGTCCTATGCTGGTTTTTTTGTCTGTTTGTTTGTTTATATATATATATTTATATATTATATATATATATTATATATATATAGATAGATAGATGCCTGTGTGTAGTCTAGTAAAAGAAAGAAAGGATGTGGATTTGGGTGGGTGAAGAAGTGAGAAGGATCTAATAGCAGCTGACTGAGGGCAAACCATAGTCAAAATATATTGTATGAAAAAAATACATTTTTAATAAAAAAGAACTTAAAATGTGAAGATTTCAAGCCAATAATAGAGACAAGGAAGGCAGATTTGAGACACAAATGAGGTGAGAAGCCAGCTACCGCAGCAAACTTCAAGACTTCCAGAAAATGACAGAAACATCACTTAATGCTTGGAGGAAAACTACATGCATGGAGGAAAAAACCCTGTCGTCTACCTTTAACAGGTAAGCCACATTTCTACAAACCCTGCCACAATACCAAATTATATTAAGACATTTGCTATCTGTGGCGTAAGAAAGAAAATACCAACAAATTAAACTGGAATGCTATTAAATGTCTATCATAAGTGACAGCTTCTTCATTAAAAGTTAAAAGGGACAGCTGGCTGTACTTGTGATCAAGACCCTAAGAATGTTATCTACATTAAAATGTGTCACAGTCTTGGCTATATGTGACTATTACAAGGTAAAATATCACTACTCTAAGAAAGCTTCTAGTTTAATAAAAGAATAATATACATAATGTACCTTTGTATAAATAAATGGTGAGTTTAATAAAGTCATTCTGATAGACAAAAAATTGTTAAAATTTCAATAGACAATTGCCAAAAAATTCCATTTTAAAAGTTTATAGACTTCAAAACCTAGTGAAATATCAAAATGTAAAAACTAACAGGAAGT
Source organism: Peromyscus leucopus (assembly GCF_004664715.2). Classification (NCBI taxonomy): domain Eukaryota; kingdom Metazoa; phylum Chordata; class Mammalia; order Rodentia; family Cricetidae; genus Peromyscus; species Peromyscus leucopus. The sequence continues at coordinate 27,554,481 of NC_051073.1, forward strand.
CCCATCTTATCCACACAGCATAAATTTTTAAGAGGATTTTTAAAAAATAGGCAATATGATGACAGAAATTACTACTTCTGTCATGCAGTTCAAATTCTCCCTTCTAGCATTAAGGTCTCTAACAGCAATCTTCTAAAATCCTAGGCAGGATGCGTCTCCATAAACATAATCCCATTAAGCGTTCCAGCAAGACTCTGTGATCTAGCACAACTGGGGTCTAAATCTCTACATAGAATGAAAATATTAGTTAAAACAGGACAGGGGAAATACACATACATGCATATATACCTGTACAAATCACAGAAATAATAAACACTTTTAACATAAAATAAAACATAGGCATATACCCACCCATCTTCTGATGGAACACTAAAACCATGTCTTCCATCCTCTATAAGGACTTTGAGTCACCCTAACTTAGAGAAACAGTAAATACAACACAACTCCCCAGCTTCCAGTTTCATTTCAATGAAAATAAAACGAAAGGTATAGATGCATGCAAAATAAATAGCACTTAAAATTCATTTAAGTGTACATCTTTTTCTCATCTCACTTGCACATAACTTATTTCTTCCAAGTTATCCATCCTTGTTCAGGCTTTCCTAATACTAGATACGTTTATTTGCTGTCATACTCATGGTTCATCGTTTCATAAAATAACATGTCACAGAATTATAATGAGAAGAATTATTATTCATGGGATGGTGGACAGAGAGAAGTGTTCACAAAATCTAAGAGGTAGACACAGACTGTATGCATGTAACAGCAGGGAAGAGTCCACTTACAGGGCTCAGTGTCCTGTGGGAATCACTGGACACCACTTACAGTGGTATCTGTGAAGCAGAAGCGAATTCACTAAATCTAATAAACAGAAGAGCAGCTAAAGAACCAACATCAAGTTGGAAAGTGCAAGGAAGCATTGAAAACTTTCTACAAAATGCCTTTTTTGCTGATTGCTTATTTTAGAGTCACACACATTACACAGGCCATTTCTCAGCAGGGACCCTGTTTTGGTAAGCAGCACTCTAAGGCTTTCCTGACCCAGCTTGCAATTTGCCACCCCTCTGCCAAGCAGTTCCCAGAATAGTCCTAAAACCCTGCTTTATAGAAACATCAAAACTTCAGTAAGCAAACTAGAGGTAAACCATGTAGCAGTGCACAGAAAACTCACGGGGAGTTGAAAAGGTCTACCAGGCAATGGATTCCTTTGAAGCTCCATTGGAATTCATAAGTCAGAAAACAAGAAGTTTTTAAACAATCCAAGTAGAACACTCCTCTGCCTCTCCTTCCCTCATTTAAAAAAAAAAAAAAAAAAAAAAAAAGATACCAGAGACCATAGTGAAATCTGCAAAGTTTACACTTGATATAAAAAGTGTAACTTTTTTCTGGGATCATAGTTACAGTCAACAACAAAATATATATGCAACAGTCTTTAAGATAATACAGTATAGTGATTTCATAGTCTTTACCTAGTCTATAATATTGCCATGAAAACAAGATAATATAACAAAATGCTTTGGGACAAAACTTGTCCTTAAGGCATAGGTAACTGTATTATTTGCCCCAATTTATCTACTATCTCCATAAAACAGTATTTCTCTTCTACACCTCATTGATATAGGGCTGGTCTAGATTATTTTGAGTAATGAAAGCAAAGTGCAAATTGCATTTGCCTCCCAAGTTAAGGCTTTTAGAGCCACCACAGGACTCTCCCTTTGGTCTTTCCTCCCTCTCTCAGGAGATCAGCAATGTCCCAAGAAGCTGTTTCTCCATTCTCCTGGATTTTATAAAGACTCTGACACTTGGGCAAAGCCTCAGCCGACAACGGAAGCTGACATGAGTATAAAAGGAGGGCTTCCTTGGTAGACGCTGTAAAGATGTTGGAGCTGTTTGTAACATGCCACACCACAGTGAAAGCCAATGGGAACCATCCTAGATCAGAGAAAGGAGGATAATACAAAAGCAAGTGTGTCAGAATCGCAATGTTCTATTATGAAATACTTGTAAATCAATCAATACAATCAATACAACTTTTAGACCAGTGCCTCTCAAACTGTGATGTTGAACCACTTATTTTTTTTTAAATTTGGAATCTCTTTTAGATCTTCCATAAAATTAGGAAGATTATTTCATCCAAACAAAAACACTTCCAAAGTTTAAGACAACTCCAATATCATGGGCAATGTTCCAAAGCTAAGGGATGGTACTGCATGGACACAGTGTGCTGCCTGCACACAGGCCTCTTTAAAAGTGAGTGAAAGAAAATGAAAGGACTATCCCAAAGGAAGAAAATTAATGTACTTTGTAAAATGTGAGGTGTTTTTTTTCAAGAAGTGTTTAAAATACAGACGGCAGGCCATCATGATGGCTCAACAGATAACAGTGAAAGCTATACAACTCTGAGTACCTAAATCATTCATTCATTCCCCAGATCCTAAGGTTGAAGGAAAAAGCAGATATGGTAAAACTGTAGTGTGGCCTCTCTCTCCCTCTCACACACACACACACACACACACACACACACACACACACACACACGTAATAAATTGTTTTAAAAATAATGAATAGCAATAGCAAGATCTTCCTCAGTTTGGACAAGATAGACTATGTTAACTTTTACGAGGTTCAACTGTCTTTTGAAATTAATAGTAGTAATTTCCTAGCAATAAGAACAACATTTAAAAATTCATCTTTCTCTACATGAATGCAGCATTGGAGCATGCTATAAATGTTTCGCATTTGTGAAATAGGACCCACAGCAACCCAGCCAGGTAGGTAAGATGAACATATCACGTTTGTCTCCCACTGAGCCACATGAAGGTACATGGTTACAGAGCTCAACTATATTTTCAAACTCAAATCCTTCGTTTTAAACACCAACTCATGGCAACATACTTCTTTAAAAGCTAAGTTTGTTTTCTCAAAGCATATCCACCTAAAATATTCTCATTTCAAACAGGAAAAAAGAAATAAAGGGGGGGGGGAGGAAGGAAGAGAGAGAGAAACAAAGAACAAAGCAAAGAAACAAAGAAAGAGAAATCATGACTAAGTCCTGAAAAAAACAAAAGTATTTGTTGTCAATTTCTAAACTGATTACATAAGAAACTGATTAGAAAACACTGTATTAAGGTATTTTAAAAACAGGTATAATTTTTAACAAAACAGAATTAAAGGCTGCATGTTCTTTTCTTGTAATTCTGAGACTTGAAATTAAGTCCTTTTTTTGGCATTTTTTGGTTTTGGGGGTGTTGTTTTTTATTTTTTTGGTTTTTTTTGGGGGGGTTGGGGAGGCAGGGGAGACAGGGTTTCTCTGAAGCTTTGGAGCCTGTCCTGGAACTCACTCTGTAGACCAGGCTGGCCTTGAAGTTGAGTCTTGTGAGTACTAGGACTGAGGAATGGCTCAAGTGGTAGAGTGTCTGCCTAGTACAGGGAAGACTCCACTTCAAGTCATGATTTAGTCATTCATTCAATTCATTCTGATAGTTGAATCTCTGATACCTGCTTCAGCAATCTGGGTCACCAAAATTCTAGACTATACAATCCAAAGGAGTCCATACTTTCTTTATTCTTTTGTTTTGTTTTGTTTTGTTTTGTTTTTAAGTATAGACATTTTTAATTAAAATTTGAATTTTAAAAACTATTACAACTAAATAGCTAACAACTTAGAAAAAAATAAATTGGCATTTTTTGTCAACTGAATATAATAATTTAGCACTTAACAGATGTACAATTTTTTGTTGCAGATTTTTAAAAACTGACTCTCTATTACCTATGAAGTTTCAGAATGAAATCAGCATAAAAGTATTCTTTAATTACTACAGTGAAAGCATAAGAAAAATCATGTTGGTTTGTTTTTGTTACTCCTGAAAAATGGGTAAAGAAGTAATATTTTCAAGTCAAATTCTTGCTGCATGATGAAGTGAAACACATAGAAATGTAAAACCATCAGTACGTGGTAAGAGGTTAATTCCACAGAACTAGATGAGTTGGCTGCTGACTCCATTTATCAGCTAGTTAAGAATGAAGCCATGCCAGGTGGTGGTTGCACACACCTTTAATCCCAGTACTCGGGAGGCAGAGACAGGCAGATCTCTGTGAGTTCGAGGCCAGCCTGGTCTACAGAGCAAGATACAGGACAGGCTCCAAAACTACACAGAGAAACCCTGTCTCGAAAAACCAAAAAAGAAAAAAAAAAAAAAATGAAGTCATATATAGCTAAATTCCTTTTAAAAAGCATTTTATCTTCATTAACAAAGCCATCAAGAACAACATTTTATTTGGTTTCCAAATTTAAAATCGGGCATAATTTGTGAGCTGATTTACAGCTATTATTTTTCTTTCAGGTTAGCACAAACCTAGATATTCGAAGACTTAGAATAAGATTTTCTAATAATCTTGGACTTGAAAAAACCTGAAAAGAAAAAAAATGTAACTTCTTGTTCAACTAGTCTGAGGAGGGATTACAAAAAAAGATAAAATTTATTAAAAAGGCAAAACAAAACAATCTTCTATGTTCGGGGAGGGGTATGATCAGGTAATGGTTTTAAGGATGTGTTTTGAGCCAGAGAATCATCAACAACAAATTTTGTGCTTTGGACTCGTGTTCCCTTGATACCCACACACTCACTGAAATAAATATTCTTTTAAATGCATGACTCCTTCACACATTTATTGTCTGTACTCTGCCTTCTAAAAGCTCTGCTTTTCCATGGCAGGAGATAGCATCCTGAGACTCCAGTGTGGAGACTCCAGTGCGGAGCCAAGCCAGCCTCGACTGAACTACATCCGGATTAAAGTCTTTTTGCTGCTGCTGTTTGTCTGTCTTCATTTTCATTTCATTTTGTTGTTTTCAGACAGTCTCACTGAGGAATCTGGAAAAGCCACCAACTGCCCATTGTCTCCCTGCTGGAATCACAGATATGGACGACAACATCCAGCTTCAGAGAATAACAGGTTTGTACTACTGTGCCCAGCTCCAGAGTAACCGCTGCTGGGTAAAGGAAAAGCTCTTTAGTGACATCCCACACATAGAGACCCTGAGATGAGACCCCTGGAATAATAGGCATAAAGAGAATTTGTCCTCCCCCATTAACTAAAAATTAACTGATTTGATATTTTAATATCTCTAAAATATTGTTTAATCTTGACTGATTTTAATCCTAATTTTATTTGCATTAATAGCCTACTGTACACTTAAATAAAAAGAAGCTCTTTGACTAAATCTGATGACCCTCATCACCTTAACCATTAAATAAATTCTAGTTGATCAAAAATCATGTGGGTAAATGCTATCTCCAGGATATGGAAAGCATTAAAATTAGGTAATGCACTTTCACAAAAGGAGGGATTTTAAAAATCAATTCAATGCAAAAGGAGAAAGTTAGCAGAGGACTTCTTTACATTAAAATAAGACTTTTATTGAGCAAGGTGCCTGCAGCCAAGCCTGAAAACCTGAGTTAGATTCCTGGAACTCACATGATGTAAGAAAAGAATGGATTCCTACAGCTCATCCTATGACATTCACATGCACAACTCAGTGTGTGACACAAGCACACATACACACACACACACACACACACACACACACACACAATAAATGCATTTTTTAAAATATGGACCATATCATTTTAATTTCACTTAACAAAACTCTTTAAATCATTGTATGACTTTTCATAGTTAAGTATTAAACTTAGATACATTACTTAAAAATTTTAAATCTAATTATTTAAACACCACTGGTAATTTTAGTAAATCAACATTTTTGCAATAACTATAGCTTGAGAATGTACACTTCATAGTTTCTTACCTATATTTTTCTATGTATATAACCTACTCTATTCATGAACATGCCAGGGAATAAAATATCAGTATCGTTTTGGTTGACATTCTTATATTACTTTTGGGAGTGGGAGTGTTATATAAAAATTTATCTTGAGGGACAGTAAGATGGTACAGTAGGTAAGGGAGCTTGTCACCAAGACGTCGGACCTGAGTTCAATCCCATATGGCAGAAAGAGAGAATCGACTCCTGCAAGATACCTTCTAACCTTCACAAACATGGTAGGGCACACACATACCAACAGACATACAAGATAAATAAATGGGGAAAAGATACCTTTAATATGAATACTCTCTATCAATATAGTCTCAATGAATATTCACAGTGTAATAAAAGGAAATAAAAAGAAACAATAAAATTGAGTGTTGGGGATTATAAATTAAATGTTAATAAGAGATCTAGTACCTAATATGGCTATTGAGAATTTGAAATGAGGTTAATTAATGCTTCTGAGAAACTGAAATTTACATTAATTTCATTTTCATTAATTTCATTACTTTATTAAATTTAATATTTAAAACTGTTATTCAAGTCAGTTAGTAAGAAAATTTTCACTAAGTTGAAAAAATTCCGGGTCTGTGAGTCTACTTTTAAACTGACGATTTTGTTAAATCAAAATGCGTGCTAAGTATTTCTTATGAAAAATCAGTATCTCTGATCAAATTTGCCATAACCAGATTTCAATGACATGTACAAAAGGAGAAAAAAGTTTCTGTTAATAAGTTTTGAAATCAATGTATGGTAATTTCATAATACCTTTATATATTGGGCTAAATAAAATATTATAAAAAACTCATTAAAATGTTCTTGTACTTCACATTACTACTAAAATTCTTGAATTATGTAAGAGGGATGAATTTCATTTTTCTTGGACAGTACTGCCTTAGATAAAACCTGAAACTTCTGTTAAATTCTACTTTTTTTTTTTCAAGACAAGGTCTCATTATATAGCCCTCATCTGGAACTCACCATGTAGCCCATAGTTGACCTCAAACTCATAAAGAACTGCCTACCTCTGTCTCCTAAATGCTGGAGTTAAGGGCATGCTGTAAGGAGTCAATAAAATCTTGAGCTAATGAGGTCCTGATTGACTGTATATTGTTTGAAATTCGTCCATCATGTCAAGAATGAAAGCCTCAGACCCATGTGAAAATGACCAGGCCTTCCACACATGGATAAGACTTAAAGGAATTGGCTAAGACTTCCTCTGGGCTGAGCGTGAGTGCGGGCAATGAATACAAGTATAGGTGCTTACCAACAATAGACCAATGTGTGTAAAACTTAGCAAATGCAGCTTCCTCCTCCTGTATGACTGCAGCCTGAGACTGCCCCCGCCCCCACAGAGGCCTCTGACCCAAACTAGCTAACCCCTGCCCTTGTGTTGTACAGAACAAACACGCTGAAATTTCCAGTTGCTGCTGTAGCTGACACTACTCCATCAGAGTGTGCATAATTAACCCACCCCAGCTTTTCTGTGTAATGTATCTGTGTGTCTATCCTTTCTTCGACCCAGTCAGATTTCCAGACCCAAGTCTCATAGGTCCAGGGGGCCTTCATGACCACCTTTGGCTTTGGTCAACTTATTAAGGTATGACTTACATGAAGAAAATTCAACTTTTGACATACAGTTCTGTATAGTTTGATTAATACATGCAGTCACATAACCACCTGTGGTACTTTGAATGTAATTGGCCCCCATTACCTCATAGAGAACAGCAATATTGGGAGGTGTGGCCTTGTTGAAGTAGCTGTAGCCTTGTTGAAGATAGTGTGTCACTGTGGGGGCAGGCTTTGAGGCCTGTTTTGCTTAAGCTTCACTCAGTGTCACAGTCCATTTCCTGCTGCCTTCTGATGAACATGTAGCCAGCACCATGTCTGCCTGCACACTGCCATGCTCCTCACCATGGTCATGGGGTCTCTTCATAGCAATAGAAGTTGCTCTTCATAGCAACTCCTCACCATGATGATAACAGGCTGAACCTCTGAACTGTAAGTGAGCTACCACAATCAAATGTTTGCAGAACAAGGCTGCAAACAACCAAGAAATGCGATACTAGCCAGTCACCTGCAAAGGCTCATGAGACTATCTCCGCCAAGATGTTCAGCAATATTGTTCCTCCTTTTTATCAGAACATGGCAGCAATGTTGGGTAAATTGCCAGCACTCTTTCTACCACTATTTTCCAACAGCCTGTTATTTCTTGTGCCTGGTATTCCAGAAAGTAAAGATTAATGAATAAGTGTATCACATGAGAGCAGAAGCAACTAGACCACAGGAGTAAAATATTTAGTGAATTCTATGACACTAGCTGAAAAGTCAGATAACTATTTGAGTCATTAATATTACTGTAATAAACATGCAAATTAAGTCTGCATGACAGAGAAATAAAATATTAATATCTTCAATGCTTTCAAAATACTCACTGAAGTCTCCAGTAAGGAAAACTCCTTCTGCTCCTGGGGCCCATTCTTTGCAGTAGATACCACCGTCGGCACATCTGTGGACGCCAAATGACTCATAGCCTCTGGAAAACTTATCAATACCACCTTCACTCTTGCCAATGTCACTCAAAACCTGGGTAAACTTCTTATACCTTTGAAAAAAGGACAATAAAAAAAGAAGTTAGAAATTTTGTCTTCCAAAAAAGAAAGTCATAGTCAAATCAGCCAAAAAAAAAAAAGTTAACTCTACAGCAAAGTTTTACCAAATTTTCCTGCAAGAGGGCAGAGGCTTTGCCAGCCATCTGGTCTCTTTGTCACAGCTACTCAACCATGCCTCTGAAGCAAGAAAGGGGCCACATATAATATGTCAATGAGAGGCTTGATTGTTTCCAATAACCATATATTTACAAAAAAACGGAGGCAGCAAGTCAAATTTGACTGGTAGGCTGTAATTTGTCTATCCTTACCCTAAATCATCTGATCATGGAAAAAACACATATCATGTCATATCACAAAAGCCAGTAAGCATAGAATAAAACTGAAGATTCCCAAGCAGAGAAGGGAACAGCAAGCATATTGCTGCTCCTGACCCTCCTCCATTTCCCCAGGATTCCAGGATCATTATTGTTATGTTCATAAATAAATAAATAAATACTTATTTCATTAGTTAATCCTTATTTCTGAAGCAGACTTGGAGAAACAAACTAGTCAAACTAAAGTACAAAACTGTGAAGCAGTTTATCATGTCTTAGGGTTACTACTGTTGTGATGAAACACCATCACCAGAGCAACTTGGGGAGGAAAGGGTTTATTTGGCTTCCAAATCACTGTTCATCGTTGAAGGAAGTCAGGCAGGAATTCAAACAGAGCAGGAACCTGGAGGCAGAAGGTGATACTCTGAAGGAGTGCTTCTTACGAGCTTGCTTCATATTGCTTGCCCAAGACCCAAGACCACAAACCCAGGGAGGCCCCACATACAATGGGCTAAGACCTTCCCAATTTCAATCATTAATTAAGGAAAGGTCCTATAAACTTGCCTACAGCCCATCTTATAATGGCATTTTCTCAACTGAGACTCCTTCCTCTCTGATGACTCCAGCTTGTGTCAGTTGACATAAAACTAGCCAACACACACATCTTTCACATAAAAAGTATCTCTCTATAGCATCTCCTGTAAATCTAGGGGGCGAAGAAACGAAATTCCCAGAAAGATGGTATGAATCTAGATGAAAATACACATATAAAATCTAGGAAGCTAACAAGAACCAAAACAGGTGAACTTAGTTAAACAGACATGAACCTATATATATACATTTCATACTATACACTAATTGAACTTAAAAATGAACCCAACAAATGTAAACTACAGTACCATATAACAGATAACACAATGAGAATTTAAATGTAACTGAAGAACTAAAGAAAGAAGTCGAGACACGTGACTGGGTGAGTACTGGTGCTTGCTATCAAACCAACTGACCTGAATTTGATCCCTGGAAACTACATGACAGAGGATATATATATGTTTTAAGTCCTGTACACACACACACACACACACACACACACACACACACACAGAATAAATATAAAAAGGGGAAAAAAGAGACATTATAGTAAATAACTGATGAATTAGAATAACTAAAAATTACAAGTAATTATATAATCAACAAGTTATTAGTAATTAAAGTTAGCAAATGAACAAAATATTGAATAGATTAAAAATAAGCATCCAAAATAGAGAGAAAATAAGCCAAAAGAAAAGAGGTGGTGACTCTGAAGAACAAGATAAAGTATAATGAAAAGACATATTTTCTTAAATAATTAAACTCATATATGAACAAAAGAGTATGCCGTATGCTGCGCTTTGAACATGAAATGTTCCTCACGGGATCATCTGTTCAAGCCTTGATCCCCAGCTGGCGGCGCCATTCTGAGAACTTTTATCAGGTGGTGCACAGCTAGAGGAAGGGACTCACTGAGTTGGTGGGTGGGGAGCGTCCTTCGGAGCTATATCTTGCACCAGGCCTCTTGGCTTCCGGACAGCCAGGAAATGAACAGCTCCTCCATCCCACAGTCTTACTACCATCATATTTTCTCTGCCTTACCTCAGGCTCAAAAACAGCAGAGCCAGACACAGGCTATTGCAATTGCTCCTGGTTGCCCATCAGAACCAGAAGGTAAGAACCTCGGGCTGAAGATTCTAATTGCGAGACATGTAGAAATCAAGCCAGAACTGGGCTGGAAGCGTTCTCTCTGCTGGCCATGTCTAAGGGGAAGGTGCTAATCAGGCTGATGATGAGAAAAGTCATCAAGGTCTTACTGACCTGCAGGCCCTGCATGCTAATAACCAACCGACCAGGCAGGATGAGCCTGCTGGTGCAAAAGTGGCAACCCACTATTTCCTGATTGGATTCCAGGCCTGCTCCACAGGCGGGAATTCACACCTGCTACTGTGAGTTAAAAGTCTGTGGTTACTGATGTCGGCTTGTCTAAGTAACTTAGGGTTATGCCCAGAGGTTAGTGCTGCTGTGAGCTTAAGTTCCAGAAGTTTCTTCTCTCAAAGTCAGCAGTAATTACTTCAGGGACACATAACCGGTCAAAGTGCTGAGAATAAGCGACTGTTGAATGTCAGCCCTAAATTGGACATCTCTAACACCACCACCCCTCTTGGCCTCACCTCCCCCACTCAGTACTTCCCAAGGCTCAGGGAACAATCACAAGGGAGGGAGTAGAGAGAACATAAGCTCCAGAGGAAGGGAGACTATCTTCCCAGCTTGAAAAGGCTTTTAGACTCATGAACTCACAGCAACTGTGATTATGCACACAAGACTGGCTCAGGATTGGACCTATCAACATTCTGTCATAAAAGGGGGAGGGCTTTATGAGGGGCTGAAGATCTGTACACATTTAATGATTGCTTAGAGAAGAGGGGCATAGAAGCTCTCACTCCTCTCTTGGTATCTATAGGTAGCTAGTGCTCCTATAAGTAACCCTTCATCTGTATTACTAAGAGAAGCAAAGCCTCACTAAAATCACTGGTTCAGAAAAAAAAAAAAAAGAAAAGAAAAGAGTGAGGGGTTGTGCGCCGTAGCTACACCACAGATAAACTCTGGAACAAGAATTGCCATTACAAAATAGAGGGCCTCAACTGACGGGAAAAAAAAATTGAAAAATAAAATATTAGCAATGTATTTTTTATTTTAACTTCATTCCTTAAAATAGGGAAAGTGAGTTAACATTAAATGTGTCATACTCATTTCACTCATGTTTTATGGGGTTTTTTTCTGCATCCTTCTACCAATAGACAAGCATAGAAAACTAACAAGAATGACATTCTTTTGAAGTATTAGCGATTTTGAAGAGAGGGAAGCTGGCTTTCTGGGTGTTGTTTGTTTTTCCTCTGCAAGGTTTCTTCTCTCATTTTTCCCTACTTTGCTCTCTTTTCTTTCGTAAAATGTGAGTTAATACTTTAAGAAATTAGTTTTCCATGACTCTTATGATTTTTATATTAAATCTGCTAGATATTCTTATATAATATCCATAGGAATTTCACTAGGTATGCAAAACTATGTTTATAAAATGTACAGAACTGAAACCATGTGAAATAGAGCTGTGGAACTAACCTGGAATTCTGAAATAGTCATGGGCTGAGATCAGATATAGAGACTAATGAATTACAAGTTATCAGGGAAAGAAGGCAAGCCTAGTAATACACTACAACTGGAAGCCTGACACTGAAATGCCATCCTTAACACCACAATCCTTTCTAACAAGATCAAAATTGTAAGCGTTAAAAACAGAAACAAGTCACAGGAAATGAAAATAAATAAAGCCAAGAAGGTCCAAATCTGAGCCTTCAGTTCCAATCCCTAGCAGAAGGCCAGCCAGTGTGCACAGGATGCAGTTGGGGTGGCAGCGGGGGGGGGGGGGGGGGGGGGGGGGGGGGGGGGGGGGGGGGGGGGGAATTTTCAAAGTTCTTTGTTAGAATACAAAAGAATAATCTGCCATCTATTATTAAAATTTCAAAACAGCTTTATGCGAGTAACTCCTGTTTTAGAAATGTATTCTTTAGACATATCCCACAAGAAGTAAAAGTACCTATGTATGAAATTATGGCACTGTTTATAACCAAACCATGGGAAATGATCTACCTGGTTTACAATGGGAAGCTAGTTGAATGAAATTACAAAACATCCTAGTAGTAAATGGCAAGAGGGCCTCTGGGAAGAATGCGGTCAAACAAATGTGCCGAAAAGGGGTAATGACCAAGGGGACCCCAGATTCACGGCAGTGCGCATCCAGAGAGCCAGGCCGGGTTCTTGGTAAAGCAGGGCGGGTGCTGTGCACACGAGGCACTGAACACACGTCAGAAACACAGGGCGATAAAAGAACGCGACTGAGGTTGGCCCAGGAAGGTTGGAAGCAACACAAAAACAGAAGCCGCATTGCGATGGATCCCCTAGGCCCCACTACGACCACGGCCTCCAATTCCAGCCCCACTGCGACCACAGCCTCCACTTCACAGCTGCATCTTCAGCTCTGTTGTCTAGCATGCTTTACCCAATCAGGTACTTTACTCAAGGTCAAAAAAAAAAAAACAGAGTTTCCTATCAACTAACAGTGATAATAGTTTCAAAATGCTTAAAATAATGACCTAGGTACACAAAGCAGGTTACACATCTAGTCTGATCCACTTATTTGAATGTATTTTATTTCACTGGGACTCTTTTAAGATCCAATTCTTTTTTTAAGGAAATTCTAATTCAGAGAAACTGCCATTAAGTAATAGTCATACAATAAAATGAATAAACAATGTGGAACAACTAAACAAAGGAAATCAGGATTGAGGGCAAAAAATTAAAAATAAAAATGATCATAATATAAAGAAAAATACTTAGCTTTAAACGGCATAAATTTCCAGAGGTTAAATAAACATAATTTTGTTGCCATACAAATGAAGCATTAAAAACACATTCTTAGAGTTCAGCATTTAAAAAAAAAAAATTCTTACAAGTTTTGCTAAGATGATGTTGCTGTGTTTCATTTGGTAAGGTTTCGAGGGAAACAGGATTATAGCACTCTATTACTTCCACTAAATATCTTGACTTCCCTCAAGGTCAGCCCCGTAGCTTCTAGTGCAGGAATACACATTCCACTTTGAAATCACTATGGCTCAGAAAAAAGAAAATGCCCAGGGGCAAGGCAAGCTCATCATGCCTGTGCCCTCTCCGGCTACAGTCATCTCTCTTAGTATTTTTTCTACGAACTTAGAGGATACTTAAAAAGTAGGTCAAATTTTTGGTAACCAAAACTGTATTATGATGTTAATACTGAATCAAGCATTTTGAACAGACATGAAAAAATATTGTAAATACTATCAGAGGCAATCTACATTAATTAACCGTTTTTTATATATATAAAGGGAAAATAGAGGCACATAAATACAAAAGTTATCAAGGTCAGGAAAATAAAACCAATAAGGAGGTTATCGTTATTGGCCCCAAGAGCTACCTTCAATAAAATCTCAAACTAAAATCACCTGTCCTTAAGAAGACAGGGTCTATGTTGAACTCCTAAGGCTATTTATCTTACAATTAGGAGTAACAGCACGAGATAACAACAGCTTCAACTCTAGAAATAAACAGCCCGGGATTATTTTTTTAGCCTCTGTATGTGACCTTGAAGAAGCCACTTAAGTTCTTTTCTCTTCACTCCCTGCCCCCTGTTCAATGCTGAGAAACCTCATAGGTCAGGGGGATCAATGAAGGCACAGTGGGATCCTTCCCACAGTAGCCAGCAAGTACTCAGTAGGTACTGCCTGTAGCTTTTCTCCAAATGGAAATGGCAGTGTGCATCACTGTTTTTAAAATGGAGCAATTCGCTTTTATTTGTAACACTTGTTTAAACTTTAATGCACATGTTTACTAGGGAACATTTATGTCTTCCTCCCAAATTCCAAAGGTCTCTGAGACATGAACCCAGTATTCCATATTGACTGTAATATACAGCTTTTGGGAAATCTGAGTTTTAAAAAAATAATTGAATTAATTAAATCAATAGGAGGCTACCATAAGAAAGTAAAGGGGATTAAAAATGTGAGGAAAAAAAACGGAGTGGTTAAAACATTTGTTTTTCCAGAAGATGACCTAGATCCTATGTCAGTAGTCAAGATCCAATGAAAGACAGTTGTGAATACCACAGTTATGTAGTAGAAAAATGGTTCATACCTTAACTGAAAATGTCTCTGATGTAGAACCCATTCTCAAGTACTTATGAGTGCGATAAAAAATACAAGCAACCCTAGGGAGAAGTTCCTTCCTAAGTAGCTCAGACTGTGAGATTTTATTCTCTTTTCTGCTTCTGAGAGGAAATTAACTATCCAGGCAAGAAGCACAAAAAGGTAAAGGCTCAAGAAAGATTTCTAATAGGTAAAGGATAGAGACTGAAGAGAAGGGCAGGAAAGTCTGGGCTGTTAGAAGAGGAAGGAGCTTTGAATCTATCATTAAGTAGATAAGGATATTGGGTGTTGTGCTGCTTTGAATGAAAAGGGCATTCATAGGCTCATATGTTTGAATACTTGGACCCACGTTGGTGGAATTGTTTGGGAAGGATTAAGAGGTGTGACCTTGTTAGAATAAATGTGTCTTAGGAGCAGGCTTTGAGGCTTCTAAGGTCTCTTTCTAGAACCTCCCAGCGATGTCTCTTCCTCCTGCTTGCTCCAGCTGCCTGGCACCTGCACTCACTGCTCTGCCATCATGCCATCATGGTCTCTAAACCTTTGAAACTGTAAGCCCAACATAACTCTTTATTCTATAATTTGCCTAGGTCATGGTGTCTTCTCACAGCAACACAAAAATAACGAACACAGATGTTTAGCAGAAACTTTTTTCTTACAGTGAAAATATCCACAATACACAGAAGTATTCACATATTGAGGTTGCCAAATAATGGTTAGGCAAATAAGACTTTAAAATGAGTATTTTGTGTCCCTCAATCCAAAGCAATTATTTAACAACAACAAAGAAACAAAATTCCAATACTGCATCTCCCCAATGCTTGAGTTACTGGGATATACACCACCACAATTAGCAGAGAAATATTTTAATGGTAATAATTGAAAGGGTGGTTTTTGCTAATACGGATCAATTAATAAGGTCTTTATTAAAAAGAAAATAATGAAAGCCCTGTTATTCTTCTGTTATACAAAACTGATCGTTAAAAGTAATTTAAACTTAGACGTGGTGGTACATGTTTGCATTAGTCAGATTTATGTTACTGCAACAAAAATACCTGAGGCAACTAACTTTATAAAGAGAAACAGTCTAGAGCCTTACATGGACTATCTGGATCACACCCCACAAAGCCAGGGAGCATCACAGGGGAGCAGGCGAAAAACTGTAAAAGACAAGATGGAGAGCAGCACCACAAAACGCTGCCTTCGGGTTATGGCGTCACTGCTGCAATCATGAGCACATAGCTGGCCTAGTTCCCTGTACAAGAGCTGCACAGACAAAAATGAAAATGAGAAATAGGAAGGAGAACAGTTGTGATTTAAAGGGGGGAGGCACTAGAAGTGGAAGGAGAATAAGAGAGAGTGACGGGGGATAAATACCATCATAAAACATTGTTTACAAGTATAAATTGTCAAAAAAAATACTTTCAACTAAATTAAAAACAAATAATTTTCTGTACAGGGAAAAGCTTCAAGTCTAAGGTCAAACAGCACTCTTTGTTCATCCTCTGATGAGACTGCCATACTGTGGTAGAGCACATGAACAAAATGGGTATATCTCAAATTGTGGGAGATAACAGAATCCCACAATTGTAAAGGCATGCTCACAAGGAATGTACTACTCACAAGGCTGCACATTCTATCTGTCCATATGACCTTTACAAGGCTATTCAATAGCCAAACCATACCAATATGTTTTATTTTCAAACACTATTCCTTGTTTTTAAAGGCCACTACTTGAGATAAATGCATGAATTTTTTAACATTCCTTTTCAATTTCTGGAACTTTCCTAATGTTTATTCACTTTAATATACAGTGTAGTCACCTAAACATTAATTCAATTACAAGACAATGTTATGTTGTAGAATTTTTTTTAAGATGTGTTACATTTGTTTATGCTGGGGAACATTTGTTTAATGATGCAAAGATGTGTTGCACTCCTTTATGTTGCATTTGTTTAACTCTGTGAAGCTGTGTTACTTTGCCTGTCAAAAACACGTGGTGGTCTAATAAAGAGCTGAACAGCCAATAGTAGAGCAGGAGAAAGTATAGGCAATGCTGGCAGGCAAAGACTAGATAGAAGGAGAAATCTGGGAGGAAGAGAGGAAAGAACAAGAGAACAAGGAGAAAAGGATGTTGGGGCCAGCCACCCTACCACCTAGCCACCCAGCCACCCACAGAGTAAGAGTGAAAATAAGATATACAGAAGTAAGAAAAGGAAAAAATCCAGAGGCAAAAGGTAGATGAGATAATTTAAGTTAAGAAAAGCTGGCAGGAAACAAGCCAAGCTGAGGCCTGGCATTCATAAAGATCACGTGTATTTATTTGGGAGTGAAAAGAGAAAAACTCCCAACCACAATGCTATATTCCAAAACATAACCTTTCACAATTCTTATTCAGGGGCAATGGATGGCTCAGTGAACAAAGGTGCTCACTGACCAAACTGGGCTCTGAGTTTGATTCCAGTACCCCACAGAGTGGCAGAAGAGAACTGATCCCCGAAGTTGACCTCTGACCTCCACATGTTCTGTTCTGTAGCACTCAAGCATATGCCTATGGTACATGGGCATCCAATATCCACCCCCCTCCAAACACACACACACACACACACACACACACACACACACACACACACACACACAATACAAATCATGAGACCACAACAAAGAGTTAACTTCTAGCTTCCTGAGATTGTGAAACAAATGCTATGTAAATAAAAAAATTTTTCAGCATACGAAGTTATTTTTAAAAATGGTCTCTATAATAACAGAGAAAAATGATGCTCTTGCAAAAATTATTTAAAATTTTCGGGAGGAAGGAAAAGGAATTCCACTGAAAATTGCTGTCCTTTAAAAAGTAGAGTTGTTCTTACCTACAATCGTGTCCTGTCAGTAAATAACGGTCGCTGTTTGTTAAATACTCTTTCCTAATTCTGGCACTGAGCCACACATGAGCAAAGGCTAGAGACCACTGCTGAAATCCTCTCAGGTCTAAAATCTCCCCTTTGTACTGAAATATTCGTAAATTTACAATTACTCAATATGGTAAACTTGATGATAGTACTTAAAAAGCCATAGAGAACTCATTTCTTTTTAATTATCGAACATGTATTGCTAGAATTCTACTTTTTGACTGGAAATGCTACACAGTCGAGGAAACACGGGGAAACACCTACTATATAGCCATTAATGTAAACATATTTTGACTTCTTAACAGATTAATTAATTATAATAAGTTAACGAAATGTAGGAAGAAATTAATTTTAATCACTGTGCCTTGTCTCGTGGTTGTGAGCAAATTAATAATGTATTGCCCTTGCAGTTTACTAAGGTATGATTAATGGTTAATATTAAAATTCTGGGGGTCTTCTGGCAAAGTGAAAACATGATTGCCTAACTAGGAAAAAAAAAAATCCTCTGAGTGCAATAAATCAGAATTACTGAAGGTAAACCCTGTGAGATGGCCCATCTGGTCAGTCCTGGAAGCACCAGAAATTGTCACAAGCGAAGCCGCCAGCCGCTTTCCCAGGCCCTCTTTCGAGTCACGCTCCTGTTCACGTCTCTGCTACATGCTCTGCTGATTACCATGGAAAAGGGCAGAGCTGTAACTGTTCGACTGACCTTTCAGTTTATTTTCTCTTGTGTAATCTGAAACACGAGCTAACACAGTCTTAGGCTGCTGATTTCTACAAAGCATTCTGACTTCATGTTTCAACAGTCTTGGCTCAAATAGCAGAGTGCTCTCCTGTGTTCATGTTTCTTTGCTCTGCAGTCACATGGGAACACCAGCTGTATGCACTGAGACAGAAGTCCTGGGTCCTTTACCCAGCATACCAAAGTCTGTGATGCCCCTTAGAGTGCATGGCCATCCAACATGGTGAGAAATAATTCGGAGCTCCCATAACCCCGCTAAAAGCTTGGTTTTATGGTGAATTTAACTGGACCAATAGACTCAAGCACTATATAAAAAAAAAAAAAATTATACTCATCCAAGAAGACAAAAGCAGAAACGTTTGTTTGTTTGTTTGTTTTAGACAGGTTTTTTGTTTCTCAATTTATTAAGCTTCACAATGAATCATGATAGGAAAGGCATTGCTATCATTCTCTCTGCACTCTGGGAAACTAAGGAAGGTAAGTAGTTTTAGCCATGCCCATGAAACTAGTAGGATGGTGAAGCTGGAATTCAAGATGGGATTTTGCCTCTAGTATACCTGTACTTTATAATCTTTATAATATCAAGTTTTACAATTTATGGCTTCCTGATTTACTTAAACTTCTGTAACAAAATATTCATTACTATTTAAATATTTGAATAAGTTGAATGTTTGAAGAAAAAAATCTGCTATAAGAATGATATATATATGATCAAAAATAAAATCATCATAAAATGCACGTGAAAAACATGAACATGTACTATCAACTATGCTTAATTTAAAAAAAAAAAAAAAGGTTACAAATCATGGTTGCCACACTGGCAATGACTTTAGTTGCCTATGAACTTTATATTGGGGAGGGGGTGTGCTATAATAAGCCAGAATTAAGGTGTAAAAAGGGGAATCTGTAGTTTTTGTAAAAGTTTGACAAATAGCTTGAGTACTGTTTTGGTAGTCGACAAAACCCTAATTGTTCAAAAGATTAAAAACCAACAACCACTAACTTTTTTCACTTAAGATCAAAACGTTAATGTATACCTACCTAATCAAACTCAAGAAATTAAGAAGCTACAGCCAGGTAGCCATGGGCTTGAGCTTTATTTTTGTTTGTTTGGTTTTTATATTAGAAATAGTATATCAGAAATAGTAAAAGGGTATCAATTTTCACTTTGATAATGGCAGAAACACACTCTATTATTATAATACAAATCAAAAATACCAAGCAGATATATTTTGACACATATATATTATATATCCAATGGGGGAAAAACATCTTTTAGAAAAAAACAGTGATGAAATATCAAAGGTCTATCAAAAATTCTACCAGTTCTTTCCCTTTACAATAGGAGATGAAGGTTTCAATATTCTGTCTGCAGCAAAACCATAAATATTGAACAACTTTCACAGTCATTCACTCCCCAATATACTGGCAAGATTTCTTTTAAGACATAAAATTTCAAGCTTTACCTCCATATCTATAAAAATCATATTATACTGTCAATCCATGTGTCTTGCATACACACCTCCATAAATTTCTTTATACAGCTAATGACCTAATACAGTCCAAATGTAATAGCCTTGAAAGCACAGGTACAGGGTGGTAGGTACAGTGACCTGTATGTCATGGCTTATTATTTCTCCCAAAGTATATACTTGGGAGAAATGTTTTTAATTTATGCCCAAACTGGAGTTGAGAATAGGTATTGCAATGCTGTAGGAAATATTCTTCTACAGTTGTATAATACAATGTAGATATGCAATAACACTTATAAATTTTATTAGCATATTATCAAGAATCCCTACAACAAATTAACTACTATAAAAAAAGACCATATGCTAGAAACAGATATGAAAGAAAATTCAGTCTTAAATAGCATTTAATTAGTACCACATTTACTTCTTACTAAAGCCATGATTAGATTCAGTAGTCTTTTCAAGGTCAATGAGTTATTATAAATACACCAAGAATACCTGTTACTCATAGGCAAAGTTTTCTACCTTTGTGTTCCCAAAGTATGCTGGGCAAACCTCAGACTAATACTAATAGTTAATACTGTTAGAATTCCCATAGACTATGATTGCTCAAGATCAACCTTACCCATGGCTAGGTTCACAAAAAGCTAAGGCCGAACTTCCAAAATGGTACAATCATTCAATGTTATAAATTTCTTATTGATCTAAAATGCTATCTGCTGCAACAATAAACACCATGACAAAGAACAAACCAGAGGAATAAAGGATTAGTCATCTTAGATGATACAGTCCATCATCCAGGGAAGCCATGGCAATAGCAAAAGACAGGAACCTGGAAGTAGGAACTGAAGACCATGGAAGAATGCTGCTCACTGACTCCATGACATGGTCAGCTTACTTTCTTATACAACCCAGAACCATCTGCCCAAGACCCTCCTACATCAATCAGCAATCAAGAAAATGCCCCAATAACATGCCACAGACCAACTTATTGAGGGCAATTATGAAGTTGAAATTCTCCTTCCAAGGAACATGGAGGTTTGCTATCAAGTTGACAGAAACTAACCAGCACAAACAGACATATGTGTCCTAAAGCCAAGGGTCTTTTGTCTCTTTGGTTTCAATTTTATATTCTCACTCTTTTGTACAAAATTCATTAAGGTACTAAGTACAAACAAAAGGTTCTCTCCGTATGTTTCATTATAGGATGCTTGAAAGAGGACAAAATGTATTAATCGGAAGGCACTTCACGGAGAGTTGCTATCTTTAGTGAACATTTACTAGGCATTCAGCAAGATGCTGAATGAGATACAAGCACTATCATTTAATTCTCCCTGCTGTATGGGAATAAATTCTGATTTACTGAAATTAAAGAGGAACCTAGGGATTAAAAAAAGTTAACTTCTTTGACCAAGATCCCTCAGAAAATTACTGGCAGCAACAGAAAATAAAAAAAAAAAAAAAATCTCTTGAAATTTATGTTAAAGAATCTTAAAATATAGTCGTTTTCATAATGACTTGTAACAGTGATTAATTCATCTCAATTTCAAATCATTTTTAATAATGCTCAAAGTTCTTATGGGAAAATTTAGCTACTAGAATTAATACTTCTGCATAATAACTTCTAATTACTGAGCACTGTCCATGCATAGCACAGATATGATTTTACTGAATATGTATGTAACATTCCTACATGAAATATCAGGAAGTTTTTTATCTATATTTAGTAATATACAAGGTTCACTTATACTACAACATGAAAGGTGAATTAAATTCCAAAGGCTGTTTATTGTGTGTTTAGATATGGATACATAGTAATGGATAACAAAGTCATCCAAAAATTTCATGACAGGACATAAGTGGGCTGTAATAATATGTTTTCCTTTATCTTTATATCTATTTCCCATTTTTCTAGTATAAGCATGCAAGAATAGGAGCATGAAATACATTAGAGAAAGAGCTATATTATTTTTAAATTTTTAAAGTTTAAAGGTTAAAGCCTACTTTAACAAAAAGTTGTTCAAAGAACTGTGATAAAAGTCCTGACTGTGGGATAGAAAGATGGCTCAGAGTTTAAGAGTTCTAACTACTTTTGCAAACAATGCTGGTTCAGTTCCCAGCACCCAAAGAAAGCTCACAACCTCCCACTCCAAAAGTTTATTAGCATGTACAGGGTGCTCATACATCCATTCAGACACAAACAAAAAGTCCAAATTGTCATAGTTTAAGTGTATGACCTACTAGCATGGCTCACACTAATGAAATAAGCCTGTTAAAACTCAAAGCTGATTGATTCTGCCCATGTCCACTTCCCCAAAGCCTTTCAATCATTTATTTTCACTCAAAAGAATGCTTACTTTCCGAGACATGAGCACACACCTGCACACATGAAACCTAGCTGTGTATATTCATTTAATTTCAAATATGCATAATCTACTTAAATCTCAGATCTAATCTAGAGCCTGAATATTGTAGACACCGGTGGTAAAATATCCCTTGAACTTAAAACACTGTTAATTAATTAAAAACATGATTCCTGTGCTCAGCTAATTACAGTCCGGGGGTGGTCCCTCGCTGCTTTTACTTCTCTTGCATCATCATTTCCTCAAGGATATATAACATGTTTGTAAAACCCCATGGATTTCCTGAGCGGCTCTCAAAATGTGAACTCCACATCACCCCAGACATGCAGTCTCAACGCTGAATAAAGAAAAAAAAAAAAAAGCCTTAAAGACGGCATCAATAGCAGCAGGACAAGTGACTAGCCCATTTTATCCACCTCCCATTTTCCCCTTAAACAAACAAAACAGTGAAGTGTATCTTAAATTACTCCACTGCCTGTTGCACATAAAATCCCAGTGATGGATCTATTTTATTATTGTTTGCTTCAATGCTTATTTCCTTTCCTTTTTCTGACTTCGGCTACATTCGCACAAACACCCTTACAAACAGTAAATACTAAGAGCAGGGGCACTGAAGCATGAGGGGCTCGTTCTCTTCGAAGACCAGTTACCGCGCGCAAGCATATGAGCTAGCTGCCTCTGCACCCTCAAGAGTAACACTATTTCTATGTGAAAACTTCCAGAGAAGCGCGAGGCAGCTGTGAATGTCGCATCTGCAGCCACTCACTCTATCTGCTCACCTCTTGCTCACCTGCTAGGACAAGTCCTTGTCCTTCTGCCTCACAAATCAACTCCAACATCAAAGCTGGAGCTGGACTTCCTTGCTCCCTTGTGTTCCTGGTTGTGTGGTGGTTTGTATTTCCAGTCCTTGGAAAACACTGGGCTTCCAGCTCCCTCCCTTCAACTTGTTGCCAGAGTCCACCCCCTAAGTAATAATTGCATCCATCAAGAAGTGGGCAGCTTAACAACTGCAGAGAAAAGGGTGTTTGACATTTTTCTCCACCAGAATCCATCCTAAGTTTCTGCACTGGATCAGTGAGCATGGCTGTAATTGAGAGAGGCCTGAATGCAACAAAAGCTTCATTCTACAAGAAACATAAGTGTATGCCCTTAAAATATGTTATAGAGGGCATTGCAAGAAGAAACAGATTTAAAACCAATTAAAGAGTGTTTGCCACCAATTCCTTATTAATTTTCTAAACATGAAAGATGAAAATGCTTCCTACTACATTATGTTCATTATCATACTTTTCCCAGTTATTTCCCACAGCTCTGTGGTATCAAGATGGATGTTAAAATATATTATTTTGACAGTCACGTACCATCTAAAATCCTCGTAACCAAAAAAAGAGAACCATGAGTTTTATCAGAACAACAAATACAAAAATAATGATAGTAATAACCCCCCAACTATTCCAAAATTTCCTTATTTGGCTTCCACAGTCTGTAACAATGGCAATTCTGGTGCCATTATATATAATATATTATCCTGTCAGACAGCAAACACTTATTTAATGGCTTCATGTAATACATAACATACATATCAGTGTGGATTGTACACTGAAAACAAAAATTAAGAAAGATGCAAATCTAAGTTCTGGGGCAAAGTGAGTATGTCTTTATGAGCAAACAGTCGAAAGCCAGATGCAGATACTAACCCTAGGCAAGTGTCACATAAATCCTCATGTGCAAGGATCAGCCCTTAAATCTGTTCTCCACTTTACTCCCTCTGCATTTGACCCAACAGGAATGTTAGCCAAAATCATAGAATGTGGGCTGCTTACCAAAAGTCATGTCTCTGGGCACAATTTCTGGAGACAGGAGTCATGAACAGGAATATAAACACACACATTTTCCTATACGTACCTCAAACTATTTTAAATGTTTACTGCTACATATATCCCTTCTTACTGAATGTTATTTAAACTTTTCAAGAGGATATTTATCATCTTTTTATTTTTTCTTTCATTTCATTTTATTTATTTGTTTAGGTCTTTTTCTGGAAATACAATGAATCATATAAAAAAGCAATTATATCTCATGTTCTAAGTCTGGTAAAATTTATGTGCGTTTATTTCTAACACAATCATATTTCTCCTTTCAGGGTTATAGCCTCTGCCAATACATCTCCAACTAGAATTTTTGCTTTTCTTTGGTGGGGGAAGGGGATGGTTATTGCTTGCTTGCTTTACTAAAAGTGACCTCAGGACACTCTGAGATACATTCGGATTATATATAAAATTGTCCCTTCTCTAGACTAAGCCTTGGGTTTCTTTTCAAGAAGATGTTTCCGGCCGGACAAGCAGAATCAGGGACCACTCAAAGGGTTATACATAGAAGAGC